>NW_026901453.1:0-415629 GCF_033783945.1 Neopsephotus bourkii | reverse complement strand
CCCAACCCCTGACTTCCTCAAGGAGGGGTCCCTCTGAGACCACATGATGCGAATGGGTTTTCCTTTGATCACATCAAAATTCATGGTATCTAGAGCACGCTCAGCTGCAAGAGAAGTCAAGAACAGATTTCTGTGGTTTGTTAAAGAATAAAGGCTTCCATCACGGGGGTGATCATTCCCTCTGAATTCTACTCAGCTCATGGAGGCATTTGGTGACCAATTCCAATGACTTTTTAACTCAGTGTTTCAAGGGAGGTCTTTGCAGGACAGTCATTAGACATGTTTAAGTATGGAATAGGCTTAATAGACTCTTTCAAATCTGTATTAATGTTTTAACAACCACAGCAAAATGAACAGCAAAATGCTTGGGATTTATCAGTTAGTCTTAACTATTATAAAGGTAAACTGCTCCACCCAAAGGAGGAAAGTAAATACAGGAAACCCTGGGGAAAAAGGGAAGCAACAAAAGTGACTGGTTGGCTTGGTTGCTTCTCACAAAGCTCACATCCACCCGCACTCATCTCTATGAAGAGAAAAGGATCATCTCCCCATCGCGTCAGGGAGAGCATGCAGGAACACGTGGCTGGCTGAAGAAGGAACGAGGCAGCTTCTGACTTATGTGGCCAAAAAAACCCCAAAGATTCCTCAGTTGCTCAATTTAAAGATGACAGCAGAAGTGGACAAAACTCGAGGGGGGGGGGGGGAAACTCATAACCTCATCTGATGAACAGGGAAGTATTGATCTAAACTCAAAAACCCCAGCACTGTCATTCTAACCTACACTGAAACCCCCTCCACGATTCTATTTCTGCTGCCTACTGCTATATTAAAAGGATCATTACGTACACACATCAGGATCCTGTTCATAAAATTGAGATGCTTGGGACTCTTCTGTGCCAGAAAACACTCCCAGCATGGAGCGAGCAGAGAAAAAGACAGACTGTTAATCCCCAGCATGAAGCGGGAAAAGAGAGGGATAGACGTGCATTAAAATCAAGGAATATTAACAAAGCAGAACCTGAGTTTTCCAGATTTGTCTGGCTCAGTTCTTCCAAGCCACCTTCACCCAGAGAGAATTGCTGATTAGCTTTCAGGAGCAGGAAATTCAGGGAAAATGGCAGTTCAAACACTTTCTTTCACGTGA
This sequence comes from Neopsephotus bourkii, assembly GCF_033783945.1. Taxonomy (NCBI): domain Eukaryota; kingdom Metazoa; phylum Chordata; class Aves; order Psittaciformes; family Psittacidae; genus Neopsephotus; species Neopsephotus bourkii. Next base: position 414,485 of record NW_026901453.1, on the reverse strand, counting down.
CTCTGTTGGCGCAGCCAGAGCTGCACCACTCAGCATTTCACAAGACTAGCTCTAGGAACCCCTATGTGACATGGCCTACAAAAGCCTCCTGCACTCCCTACCCCCAAAATCAACTTTCCACTACTGCACGGGAGTTTCCCAGAATGATTCAAGTGCTTTGAAATGTTCTTCTTGTTGCGTTTTAAACTGAAGTGGTGCTATTGCTATTTTCCCCACATACACCTCCACACATACACCCAGCTGGGAGGCGAGCTCTGCTGGACTTCATTCCTGAGGCAGTCAGGAAAAATAAAAGAAGGAGGGAAGTTATACTAGCAAGGACTCTAGTAGCTCTGTTCAGTCCAAGGTGTTGAATGCAACTAACTGCCATGCTAAAATGATTCCTCAGCTGCTACTCTGAGTCAGTGCAAGTGCAAGTGAGGTCCTTCCTGCAGCCCACTCCTAAGAGGCACTTCAGCAGGCAACTCGGTCCAGCTTGTCAAATTTGGCAGTGTTTATTTATAGCAGGGAGAGGTTCTGCAGAAGCATGTGTTGGCAAGGACACAAACTGGTTGCATATACCATTTGCAGCAGAAACAGGGCTCCTGCTGAAAGGTGACAAGCAGATGTAGCAGTGACACAGAACCAGAGGGACCTGTGAAACACTGCAGCAACTATCAAGATACAGCCCAGTTATAAACTACTCCCAGTTCTTTAGAGCTTTCTCATCACATACTTAAGCACATACTATTGCCCTGCTCTTTCAATAGCTTGCTAGTATCGCACTCTATCATTATAGTCCACTTAAAATTCACTCAGACACTTCTTGTAAGCATGGGTGCAAGAAAGCTCTGGATGATCTGAGGAAGGTCTGTCATACCCACAGGTGGAAATGCAATCACATTACACCAGGACCTAAGAAAACCTGTAAAGGATCAGCATGAATTATGTGACTCACACTAAGCTCATCTGATTCATTTCCTTAATCTGAGCAAACACCTTCTCATTTTTTTTCTATTTAAGCCACGAAGTTTCAGCCATTTCAGTTCCTGTATCTGTCTCTCCCACTGGTTCCTGTCATCCTTCCAACGGACTCAACTGCAACTCATATAGAACATTACACATTCTCTTAACCTCTTTCAGGCTTCCTTTTCATTCCTCTTCCACAGCCTTCTAGGTAGGGAAAGCACATGAACACTCCTTGCAGTTTGCCTGAGGCCTCAAAGTCATTAATCTGCCTTAGAGGCTCCCTGCTGCAGAGCTAACACAATGCTGGAATTAGCAGCTGTGGTTGAGCAACATGAACACAGATAACCACAGGCATAGCCCAAGATTCACCCATGAGAAACTCTGCACAGGGACAGGCTTAAATCTCTTGGTTGCTGGAGTTAGAACAAAACACTGCTGGCAATGAAGACCTCAGCTCTCCCCTCACACTGTCTTCTCCTCTAAGGAAGGGACAAAAACTTTATCCATACACTTGCACACCTTGCTGCTTCAGAGCTATTTATCTCTCCCCAGCTCTGGGTTCTGTCTTGGCTTGGGAAACATTCTGTTTTCTCTGTACTTCCAGAACAGCTTATCTCTGGAGCCATATTAAAGTTTCTCTGCTTCATTATCTCAGTTGTCATGTCATGAGTGCCATTATTATGAAACCCTGGAATGCAATTAACCTGCATGAGGAAGTTGTGAAAAAGGAAATTCAGCTTTTCTTTCAAATGAAATGAGTTTTTCTTTCCCTTCTTCACAGTCAGAAAGAATAAACAACTACAGCTGAGCCTGAACCAGCCAGACCTTTGAAGCTTAATCTGCCTATCACAGTACAACAGGTTCAGTGTTCAGCATTCACTGGTTACTACACCAAAGTTCAATTGAAAACAGCAGAACTTCTTTTCACTAAAAATAACCTCTATGCAGAGACTACACCAGTGAGACAATGCACAGCCCCTGCCAGGGTCAAGCATCTCTCCATCAGCTAATAAAAACAAAGGAAACAAGCAGCTTTGAGGCAATTCAGAGACAGGAACTCTGGAAGTACAGAACTGTGATCAGGATGTAACAGTATGAGCTCCTGGAGGCCCCACATCATGGGGAAGAGTTCTGGCTCCATGATTTGCTCGGTGGCCTTTCTCTAGATGTAAGGCCAGAGAGACCTGTTTACCACGCTAAAAAGTGATCCCTTGTTTTCTTCAGATTTAAAAGCACTCCTCCTTCCACAAAAGATGCCAGGGAAATGCAAGCTATCGTATAGTAAATTCTTTAACACTTATTGCCACTTGAAGCATACCAACAACGTGTCCACAAGAACTTCCCTATAATTTTTTAGAGCACAAAGCTTCCCAGCTACTTTAAGTGGGATTTTGTAGCATCTCCTATCACCCATAAATCAAAACAGATCCCTTCCGTGCTATGCAACACCCCACACCTCCTCACAGATTCAGTAAAATGAAGCCCAAATGCATTTCTGATTATGTATTCCTGGAAGAAAACACAGATCCCTCCTGCAGGAAACTTTAATCATCACTATTCCTGCATTTGGCAACAGAAATTCTGCTCCTCATATTCAAGTGTGTTTCAGGGAGCCCACAGTACCCCACCACCTTTCCAAAGCTATCTGTGTACATTTTCCTGCATTACATTCAGCACAGCAGCTGGTTTTCACTTAGGCAAAGTAACACACACTGCACTCTGCCAGCCAGAAGAAATCAGAAGCATTTCACAAGAGATCTCTTCATCAGGGCAGGAGGAGTTTGAGTATTTCTCCTTGTCCACATTAACTATATGATTAGGTTGAAATCTCTTGACCTTCTAAGACCCAGCAGTAACAGGACACCACTTTGCTGAAGTATCACTTCAAGCACTGGGACTTCCTAAAATGTCTGCTGCCTCACCAGGAGCCCTGAATGATGCAACCTGCCTCTGAAATCCTGCCTATTTATTACCATAAAAGATTACCTTGAAATGCACTGGAAAGCCACCATATCCTCAGATTTGTATGAGCTGCAGAACTTTTCTGCTAAGGCATGCACACCACCAGTTACTCTTCCATTTTAACATATGTATTACACATGTCTTGTCTACTTTAAGAGAACTTTATCTAGACTTTTGCACCCCATTTCACCAACATTTCTCTAATCTGAACTCCGAGCTCTTTTTTGGCTCTATTTCTGCTCCTTGCTTTTATTTCTCTTATCCTGAAAAATGAGGTCATATCCTAAACACAGGCAGGATAATTGTACCTTTGCCTGCACAGCACATGAACCTCCCGAGGTGGTTTTCTAACGGGGATTCAGAGCAGACGGGCTCAGCAGATCACATAATCAGGCTCTAAGGTTCTTTCCCTCTAACTGAGAAGTTTCATAACAGAAATACATTGCTTAGCCTGCAAAAAAAAGCACTTCTGAGAGTTCCATGAATGAGTAATTATGCACTGGAGTGCAAAGCAGCTTTTCATCAGCCTGGCAAGAGAAAGGATCAGAAGTGCTGGATCAGATCCGCCTGCATCCCAAAGCAAGGGCATGCAGAAGGTACTCTGACCTGGGAGAGGATGGAAGCTAGGATGGCACATCATCACAACAGACTAAGTAAAATCCAAGCATTTCTCAATCCCAGAGGCTCTGCTAGCCTGCAGGAATACAACTTGAATATCATTCCTGTTATTCTATATATCTCCATAATGCTTTGATCCAAAGTCAATGAACCTGTGCCACAGACAGACCACTCTGCTGTTGGTAAAAATGTAAAGCAGGAGAACCTACTATAGCCTAAAAGGAAGTTTACTTGCTGCTGAAGTCTGTGCTGCTGTGAATCAATGCTGAATTCAAAGGAAAAGTTCACTCTCATCTGTCCTTTGAATGTCTCCATCACATGCAGATACTGCTAGGTGACAGTACAGAGCAATAAACTTGCACCAGTCAACAAGCAAAGGCTCTGAAAACTAGGGCAGAAAATGCTGACCCATTTTCCTTACAGAAAAGATGTGTTCCAAAGTGACCTGTTCTGTCCCATCTTTCTAATGCTCCTGCTGCCTCAGCTCTAGAATACCTACGTGAGCAAGAACCAACTTAAGGTATGAAAAAAGTCTGGCAAGAGCAAATCAACATGTGAGACATGCATGTGAGACAACCTGGTTTCCCACACACTGAACAATACATCTTTCCCATTAATGCAGGAATACCACTTCCCAGACTGGGAGACCCATCCAGCTGCTTGCTGCACACACCAACTTGCAGTCCATCATATCTCCTAAATATTAAACTGGAGTGAGTGGGCAGCCAGACGCTCAATTAAGCATTCAGCCAAGGCTGACTACTCTCAACTTTTTTCACTAGGCCTGACTGTACAGAGATGCACACAAATAGCCCAAACCTACGTGAAAACAAATATGGGAACACAGTGGAGATTATTCTCCTATATGAAAAACAAATCCCAGTCTTTAAAGTTTAATATAATATCACTTATAAATAGGTCTACATAGAAATAAGCAGAAATAGATTTCTATCTAAAATAGGCAGAACTTTCTACTTAGAATAGGTAGAAAGTTTCTACCTAGAATAGATAGGAATGGGTCTACCCATCAGAGGCGTTCCCAAGATGGGCATCTTGTAGACATCAAGCATTAAAAAAAGTTCCAGCTTGAGTCACTAGCAAGTTACTTACCCTGTAACGTTTTAATAGTGACAGACACCAACAGAAGTGTGAATGAGCAAAAAACAAGTGAATAAAAGCAAAGGAAAGAAGCCACGGCTGCGGCTGCACATGTCACTTACCATCAGCCGGCTGCTGGAAGTTAACATAGGCATAGCCGAGGGACCGGCGGGTGATCATGTCCCTGCACACCCGGATGGAGAGGACGGGCCCGGCGGGGCTGAACTTCTCGTAGAGCATGGCCTCGGTGACATCGGGGTGCAGGTCACCCACGTACAGCGACGCCATCGGGTAACTGCTGGCAGCCGCGTTCATCTTCCCCCACCACGTGCGCCCAGCGCGGAACTCACTCGAGTCTCGGGGCTTCTTCAAGTCGAGCTTTTGGTAAAGGTTTAAATTGGGGGGGTGACTCAAAAACCTGATTTAAAGCCTCGCTAAGCCGGGGCCTGCAGACACAACCCGGGAGAGGGGGGTAGCAGAAGGGGACAGAGCGGCTGAAGGGGGGGACAGAGGCCTGGAAATCAGAGTAACTTAAGTTACGCCTCCAGGAGAGCAGGGCTCGGGTATGAAGCCAAAATCCACACGCAGTCTCCTGCGCCTTCCCACCGACAGCTCTTGGGCAAAACCCGCCTCGACCTCCCTTAAACCCACGTCCCTCGTTTCACTTTAAGAGCCTGATGTAGCCCCAGCTCTCCACAGCGGAGGCCGTTTGGTTTTCTGAGGTAAAAAAAGGCAAAAATTAGGAACACGCCCCCTCTCTGCACTATATATTGATACTAACCTTTCATTTACAGTTAAATCTCCTCCGCTGGGGTTGTATTTTATATATATATATATCGAACAGGCCGGCTCTGCCGGGGCAGCACGCAGCGCGGCGGCGGCCGAGCGGGGCGGCCGGAGGGAGGGGAGCGGAGCGGGCCGCAGCACCCGCAGCCGCGCTCGCCCGGAGCCCCGGCTCCTCCCCGTGCTCCCCCCACCCCACCCCTTGCCCCGGCCCTGCCCCGCGGTGGCGCCGGGCCCGACACCGACTCACGCGCAGCGGCCCGGCAAGCGGAGAGAGGGGAATCGGACAGCGGCCGCCCCTTTATAGCCGCGACCGGGGCCCGGCGGCGAGCGACCCCCCCCACCCCACCCCGCGGCCTGCGCGCCGCCGCCGCCCGCTGCAGCGACCCCAGCGGGGGGGAGGACCGCCGCCCGCCCGCCCGGCTTGAGGCGGGGTGGGGCGGGGCCAGCCCGCGCTGAGGGGGCTCGCGGCTGCCGGCCGCCATTTTGGGGTCGGCGCTGGGCCACCCTCATGAGGGACATGGCGGTCCGGTTGCATTGCTCTGCCGTTACCTTCGCTCCTGTGGCATTCCTTGTGTGCCACAGGACAAGGTGGATCTCCGTTTATTTCCAGTGCGGGAATCCCTTCGGGAAGGTCTGTCCCCTCACAGTGAACACTTACCCTTAGTGCTACGCTGCCGGAGGCCGGGCACTCTGCTTCAGACCCCAGCCCCTCAGTGAGACCGATAGCATCCACCTTCCCCTCTCTGGGATGTCTGCCTCACCCCAGCCAGCGACCAGCCCAAGAAATAAACACAACAGCTGCTTAAGAGAATGGTTCTGGTTGGAAGGGACCTGAATCTCCACAGGCAGGGACCCCTTCCACTGGAGCAGCTTGCTCCAAGCCCCTGTGTCCAACCTGGCCTTGATGGGGCAGCCACAGCTTCTCTGGGCAACCCATTCCAGTGCCTCAGCACCCTCACAGTAAAGAACTTCCTCCTTATCTCCAACCTGAACTTCCCCTGTTTCAGTCTGAACCCATCACCCCTTGTCCTATAGCTCCAGTCCCTGATGCAGAGCCCCTCTCCAGCATCCTTATAGCCCCCTTCAGACACTGGAAGCTGCTCTGAGGTCCCCCTGCAGCCGCACAGCCCCAGTGTCCTCAGCCTGGCTTCAGATCTCTGTGGCTGCCACAGAAAGCTGCCCCTGGGCGGTGTTCGGAGCCAGCAGGGCAGGCTCACAGCTCAGGCCATGTCCTGACCCCGTGGCCCCTTGAGCAACACCAAAGCCTTGTCCCTGCTCAGTGCTTGATTGAGGGTGAAATCCTGCATGGGGGGACATGTACCCACAGCCACAGCACCGTGATGGGTGGGCTTGGGTGTGTTTCCCATCCCATTCCAACCCCTGCATGCTGATGTCTCACAGGGCAGCTCAATCCCACCACCAAACAGGCCAGTGTTGGCCGATGGGGCCAAGGAGCGGGATGAGCAGAGGGAATGGAGCAGTTCCTCTGGGGTGATTGTTGTCTCTGCTCCAAGCTGCGGTGTTGGAGGTGTGGCTGGCAGGGAGATGAGCGGCTGTGGCTGGAGCTCTTCCCACTGCCTCCTCCTCTCCGGAGCACCAGTGTGAGCTCCTGCACCAGCTCCCATCAGGGGCTGCCCTGGAGCAGGACCAAGGGGCCCTGTGGAAAACTCGCTCTTCCAGGGTGAGGGTTGAACAGCTCCGAGTACAGCATCATCTACTGCAAAAAAGAGAGGGATTCCCCCCCCCAGCACTGCCCCACAGCTTCATCCTCATGGGATCCAGCTCCGGGGATACCCGAATGATCTATTTCCAGCATCTTCAGCAGAGCGTGAGGATGCAGCAGCGTGGGATTCGGTGATTCATCAGGGACCTTTGGGCACATGGATGTCCTCTTAAGGGGGACTAGGAAAGTCTGCAGAGGCTGGTGGCTGGTCTGCTGTGACTTCTTGATTCTACATTACCTTGCCTTCAATTTGCTTTAAAAGTGGGAGATGATGTTATAATATAAGGGATATGATACCTATCCCTTCATTACAGTGCAATAATGGAGAATAACAAAATAAAAAGCAACAACAGCAAAGCAAACTGTAGTATTCTGCACTATTTTTGGTCCAGGTTATTTTCTTCAGACACAAATCATCCTTCTCCTGAGCTGATCTTCCCAGTGGTGCTGGGATGCAGCACTGCTGGGATCGCACTTGGTCCTCCACAGCCCAGCATCTCCGGAGCTGTGAAACCCCAGGCTGAGACCGGCGGCTTGGCTGTGGCAGGAGTTTGGAGTGGCTCCTGTTCTGACGGCTAAAGGCAAAACGCAGCTCAAGAAACACGTTCCCCCATAAAACACCCTTTGGCTGCGAGGCCCTGCTGTGGCTACGCTGAGAATGGGTTTTATCTGTACCAGTTACTGACATTCACATCCCCTCCCAGGGGACACCATGCAGACAACTGTGTCCTCCTCTCTCCTAGCATCTGGGGGGGATCCTCTGCTGATGAGGGCCCAAAACTGCCCCAGGGACCCCACTCCTCTTGGTACCCTCAACACAAGAGGGCAGCTGCCCCCGATGACCAACAGGAGCCTCCCAGTTTGCCCTCTCAAGACCTGCAGCAGTGCCTGGAGTGAAGGTTTTGATGCCTTCATCTTGCCGGTGTGTGCCCATCGATGATGCTGTGTGGGAGCCATCACCCTCGCAAGCCGCTCTGCTCCCGTGTATCTGAGCGGTGCCGCATCCCTGCCGGTCCTCACAAGACAGCATCCTGTTTTCAACGCGGGTGGCAAGGGTTCAACCAAACCCTGACCCTGCTTTAGGAATCCTCCTCCTGAGCCTTGGGATTTCACCAGCAGAGGGCAGGCCGGGATTGCACCAACAGCGGGAGGACGCAGGCAGGAGCATCAATCAGGTAAGTAAGCACCGTTTGCCATGCAGGAGAAGAGCCCGACCCACGCTGCACAGCAGAACTCCTGCAACCTGCAAGTGCCCTGGTGCCCTCCGAGCAGCTGGCTCGTCAGGACCCCGTTTCATGCCAGCCTGTGGGAGCTGGAGCCGTGTTCCCCAGCGCTGTACGCCACGGAGCCAGCCCACACATTCCCATAGGCCTCTTCATTATGTTTTCCTTTGCCTGAAGAACAAGGATGAAGAGAGTGCACGGAGAGTTTGGGGATTTCCCCTACAGGGTAGATCAAAAGTTGCCAGGATGCGTTAGAGCAGACGTTTAGGCTAAAGAAGACCCTGGGAAAAAAAATTAAGCTCCAGTCCCGGGCTACTGCTCTAATCACCGTGGTGCTGTGGGGAGAAAACCCCACGGGCCTGAACCGATGCCCTCCCACCCGCTCCAGCTCCTGTTTGATCAGCAGAGATCAGGAAGTGGTTTTGTTCCAGTGCCTCTGTTTTGGTTTAGCAGCGCAGCCCGCGGGGCTGGTCTGTGCCTGCCTCCCACAGCGAGGGCAATTCCGCTCCTCTCCACAGCCAAGGCCACACCAGAGCACTGAGCTCCCACCACCGCCTCCAGCCGGGTCAGGGCAGCTGAGGCACCAGCGGGACAACCCGGCATCAATGGCCCTATTATTGCTCTTGAAGTTTCTCTCCCCTTCCAGACGGATGCTGCATTACTCCATCACAGCTGCAGTTGCTCCCTTCCAGCAATTCCCAACACAGCACTTAAGGCAGGGATTTATGAGCGGTTTTGAAAGGCATTTTGGAGTGAAAAGGAGTTATGGGAAAGGAAGTCGAATTCCCACCATTCCCCACAAAATTCTCCCAGCATCTTTCACGAGAAGGATCAGTTGCTGGTCTTTTCCTCAAGACAGAGACCAGCTCTCAGCTGTGGCTCTTTGTTTAGCCCAGAGCATTTCCCAACAGCAAGATGCAGCCGGGGTTACTCTGCTCCTGCTTGCAAACGCTCGGGAGGCTGAGGCGCCGGGCTGCCGGGCTCCACCAGACCCTGTTTGGCCACTGATACTTCTGTAGATGCTGCTAAATGAAATCATTCCTTCTCAACCCACAGATGATTGCCAGTCTGAGTGCAAGTGCTGCTGCCTGTCCGGCTGAGTCTGACCCACAGAATGGTTTGCAAAGTCAAAAGTCAGGGGACCAGAGAGCAGTAGCTATAAAATGACCAGCAGGGACAAGCCCCACCTCACCTTCTCTGAAGCTTTTCAGGAACACAGGCTCACTTGCTGCAGAAGCAGCAGGCCGGATGAGCAGAACAGAGTCACATCAACACTACATTCACAACCAGGACAGGGGTTTGAAAGACTTTATTTGACACCTTTGCTGGATGCCACAGCTCGTGAATCTAACAGCTCTCCACAGTGTAAAGTGAGGCTGGGCTACTTGCTGTGAGCTCGAGGGTGCTGCAGGAACAACTGGGGTCCATGAGGACCTCCTCTGGCTTCATTAACAAGGAATATGCTGTTCCTGGCTGATCCTGGCACTTCAGGACAAGGGCGGGGAGAAGCAGCCGAGGCTTTTCTGTGTGTTAAGTGCGATGACTTCCATCAAAACAACTGGGAGGCACTCACTTTCCAAACAATAGCAGATAGACACATTGCCATGCACATGGCAGATGCAATCTGCAGGAAGGCAAACACCAGCTCATCCACACAGTCTAACCGGCTGCTGCGTGTTTGACCTGAGGCGTGGGGAGAGCCGCTCCCATTCAAGAGAGAACTCCCTCTTTATTTTCTTTCCACTGACCTCTCCACTCTTTTCCTTCTTTTATTGTCACAGTGATGTGGAGGGGGGTGAGACTCCTTGGCATGCAACTGGGTCCAGGCTATTCTGCTTGTGCATCCCAGCAAGTCGAGGCACAGATGCAGGAGCAGGGGCTGCTCAGACAAGTAGGAGCACTGAGACTTCCTGTCCTGGACACTACAGGAGTTCAGGATGTGGCATAGGAGCAGGGTGGCCCCTGTGCCTTTCTGCTCAAAGGAGAGGAGGGGAGGACCGCTGGAGGAGCAGCATCTGCTGTGTCAGTTACCTTGGGGCATGCAGGCCAAGGCAGAAAAAGCTCTTGGGACTCGGGACAAGTGCAGCCCCAGGGCTTGCCAAGGTTTGCAGTGAAACCTCAGTGGGCTTTGGTCCTGGCCCAGGGAGAGGGATGAGCAATGTGAGACCAAAACACGGTGCTGAAGAAAGAAAACAGAGACAGGATGAGAGGCTGAGGGGTGCAGGGCTAAGAGAGAACAAGGGAGGCACTTCAAATGCAGGCCCTTCTGACTCATTCTCCCCCTTTGCAGTCACAGCTGTTCAGCAGGGGATGGAGGAGAGACTGGCAAAAGGAAAGGCCTTTTCTTCTCACTTTGGCCATCAGAGCCTTCCCCTCTGTGACTGACATCCCTTTGAAATCCTCCTGCTCGTCTCTTCACACCTCAGTGCAGAGCGGGGGCTGCGCAGGCCTGGCTGGCTGCTCCTGCATGGTTTGTGCAGGGATCCGGCGGAATTCCAGCCCAGCTGTGGGAACAAGCTCTGTTAAGCTGTTGCCTCACTCCACCTTAAGGGCACATAAGTGGGGAAAGCTGGTAATGCAGTGAGGAAAGCGTGGGGATTAACAGGCAGGCAAGTTCACTAAGGGAGCTGGGGGGGCTGCAGCTGGGGTGCCAGCAATGCTGGGGATAAGGGGAGCACAACATTAGGTGCTGCAGCTGGGGGACACATCGCAGGGCATCGGCATAAGCAAGTCTCTGTCTGGCAGCTCAGGGCCCCCAGGGAAATAAAACAGTATTTCAAGGCTAGCTCTTTTCCAAAGGGCTCCGCAGAGTGGTTTGCTGGAGGTGGAACAGGGCTGGGATCTGCATGTGCCCCTTCTGCTGTAGCCTGAAGGATCTGGGGGTAGCTGTGTGCAGACAAGTGCATCAAATAGTATGTGATTCCTGTTTGCAGGCATCATGAGGGAGAGAACGTGTGATGGTGAGGCAAGAAACGTGGTGCAAGGAGAGAGGGAAGAGTAAAGAGGATTTTCTTTATGGATCCTTGGTTTTTGCAAAGCAGGAAAGATGCCTTCTCAGCTGAGTTTGTTCTTAGGCCTGTAGGCAATGAGTGCTGAGGAATTCCCATCTCCAAACGGCAGGCTCAGAAAGCCCCGATTTCAGTCGCCCAGGAGCGGCAGATCCTCGATGTCCCAACCCTGATCCCAGGTCCCTGCGTGGCAGCGCCCAAGGCAGGAGGTGCTGTGTAAGCCGGTGGCATGGGGATGCCGGTGGAGGCTGGTGAGAAGAGGAGCGTGGCGATTTGGCTGCTCTTGGATGAGCCCTCTCTCAATGCACCTGCTGGTGCTGGCATCCTGGGCACGGCTGCGGATGAGCCTGCACCCCGGGCCCTGCGGCTGGAAGAGCCCATCTTGCTGGCCAGGAAGCCTCGGCGGGACGGCAGCACGTCACCGGGGACACGGCGAAGCGGGGCTGGCCTCACAGCGGGGCTGGGGTAAGCCAGGGAAGACGCAGTCAAAACAACCGGAGCGGGAGCAGCCTCCCTCCTGGGGATCTGCACGGGGCCAGCAGCGCTGTGGAGGAAGGACCACGGCCACGTCTGGATGGGCAGGAGCGAAGTGGCCACAGGCGAAGGCTCCATTTCTGCCACATAATTATTCAGATGGGAGAGGAGGCGCAGCCGGATGGGATCAGCGGCGTTTTGACCCTCAAGGATGCCCAGGTACCTCACAACTTCAGTGAGGCATTCGCGGAAGCCGATGCTCCTGTAATCCACGGCCAGAGCTCGAGCATCTAAGAAGCCTGTAGGGAGAGGATGCAGTGAGAAGTCCATGCAGAGCTCAGGAATGTGCTTGGATTTCACTACCCTCTCTAACACACTGTGTATTTCACTTGAGGCACTTTGCTGCCGGGCGATATTCCTGACGCAGCCAGCCAAGTGGGTGTCCAGGACTGGACATTAGCATGCGTGAGAAGAGCATCTGTGGTTATCTCATTGGGATAGAACTGCCAAGGTCATGAAGCCTCTTACTACAGCGTGTGAGACAAGTAAGAGGTTTCATTAACTGTGCTCAGGAAGGAATTTTTCCTATTGGACTCTCTCGGTTATCACTGATGGAGAAAGGTCTATGGGCCAGATGGGCACTGGGTCCCTCTTTGCAAATAGACCATCTCTGGTCCTGCAGACTGGGGGACAATGGGGCTCCCCATGCTCAGCTTAGCACCATTTTCCTCTGCCTGTGTCCCAATTTTTACCCTTCATTTAAGCACATATCAGGCTGAAGGACACGGGACAGTGGCAGGCCAAAACCACTGGGCCAGGAAAGCTCAAAGCCACAGAAATCAACAGGATAAAATGCAACCCACGGCTGGTTTTCAGGCTTCTGCTCCCTACTTGCAGCTCCGTAAGACGATCAGCAATAAAGCAGAGAATGTCACAGCACAGTGAAGCGCTTGGACCACTTTGCTTGACAGGGTCTCTCGTGACAATACAGCCCTTTGTTGCAGTGCAGTCAAACTGAATATCTAAACAAATGTTCCAGACCAAGTTACAGCTCTGAACCAAAGCCTGGATGCCAGCAATGTCCCCAGCAAGCCAAAACCGGGTGGTAAGCAAGCCAGAGGCTTCTTTACTGGAGCTGTGATCTCCATCCTGTTAACTGGAACAGGACAGAGGGTCTGTACTGAGGTCTCAGTACAAATAAGACCTTTGTTGAATCTTGCACAGGGCTCCCTCTCTCTTCTTATAACAACCAAGAGACACACAAAAAGAGGAACAGAGAGGGAAAAAAGCCTTGTTTATTTGCAGAGTCTCCATGCAGAATCCAGCCTCTGCAGGAAATGTATCCCAGGAGGAGGTAAAGAGCTCAATACCGCTTTTCTGCAAGCAGAGCAAGACCAGGCACGTCCCCAGCTGCACTGCTTTTAGCAGAGTGTGTGACTATGACAGTGGTACCATCCCCATGGGTCTCTGGGATTTGCCATCCCATATACCACTGTCTGCCAAATGGATGCATGGAAACGTCCCTCAAAGGGCATTTCCCTTGGGAAACAGACAGGACAGCAGTCAGTTTGGTGCTGGCTGGTGTCACCCGGGCATGCCAGCATCAAGGTGCTGCTTGGTGCCCAGGCTGACGGGGAATTTCCCTTCCAGTTTTCACCTTCACCTCACACACGTGCAGTTCTTACCTGCTCCTCCAGTGGCGTGAAGCATTTTTAAGTGATCTACTGTCATTTGTAGGATCTCTGCCTTCTCCAGCTTGGAAGACCCCTGTGTGTTGGGAGCAGGAAAAAGAGCAATTCATCATTTTATGGTCTGGGGTTTTGTGCCTCTCAGGAGCTGGCCAGTGACCACCCCCTCCAAAACCTTCCTGAATCCAGAAGCACTCAGATGGAGCAAAGCATCCACCCAGGACACCGGCTCTGATTTTTACATCACTCCTAAGGTGCCCAGATGCAAATTGTAAAAGCCCATTCCTGTGCATCTTCATATCTGGTTTATCCAAAACACTTCCTGGATTGACTTTATCCTCCCCAGGGCTCCTGAATATTTGGGAATATTGTTTTGCCACCCAGTTTCACCACCTACTTAGTCCCTGCAGTGATGATGGGAAGAGAGACAGCCCAGATGCAAAGAAAGGTGGGAATCAGGGACACACTCACCTGCTTCTCAAAGGCAGTGGGCACCAGGCGCCGCAGCTCCGAGAGGCTGCTGTTGATCCGGTCCCGGCGCCGCTTCTCAATGATCTGCAGGAGATTCCCAAAGGGAGAGAAGAAACCAGGGTCATTTATGGCCACAGCTTCACAGCCTGTTACCAGCTAAGGCAGGTTGGGAGAGGTGCTTAGAACAGGGCCATATAAGTAAGTGGTTTTGGTGCAAAAACTGAGCACAGAAACCTTGACTGCTGTGATAACCACAATGAAACCATGCTCCTCCATCCCATCCCCACCCTTTCCTGCCAAATCTGAGGCCAAACCTCTGCAAAATACGTTTCTGGGTGGGTGTGGGGAGAGTTCCACAGGAGATAGAGCAGGGAACACTGTGAAGTTCATTTACCACTGTGTTCCCACAGTAAGGATATGCCCACTGCATGCAGAGGATGTCACAGGGAGCCCTTGCAAACAACCTAGCTCCCCCGGGAGACATAGCCCAGCCACCCTGGGCAACGTAAATGACACTCACCCCTCTCCTCTTCTTCCTGGCTTGTATCTGAGATGTCGTAGTGGGAGACACAGACCTGGAAACATGGCTGGAAGGGAAGAAGAGGGATTCGTTTCTCATGCTAGCTGCAGAGGAACCTCTGTCACACATGTGCTTTACACACGTTTGCCATCTGCTGTCCCCCCCCTCCCTGAATAATGTCTTCTGTGGTTCCCATCTCATTTTTACCCACAACACAGAGCTCAGGAATTGGGGATGGGGAGCCAAGCAGAGACTCAAATCCCACTCCAAGTCTCCCACCAGCCTGGGACAGATTTCTGCACCAAATTGTCCATCTGCTACCAGGCACTCGTCTCCTTCGATCTCAACCAGTGCCGGCATCACCATGGGGCTGGAAAAGTAGCGATCCAAGCTTTGGAGTCGGGGCCTTTTCCTTCTCCATGTGCGAACCTCCCGGCTCTCATGTCTGAGCCTGCCCTGTCTGCAGGGCTTTGCCTCTCAGAGCTGTGATAGCACCAGCACATCCCCGAGCTCCCACCCAGGAGTAGCGAAGGGCTGGCTGCTCCTCAGGGTGAGGCTAACGGCAACGTTGATGTGGTTTCTGAGGGCTTCCTGGAGAGTCACTTCACAAACCGCATGGTTTGGAATAGGCTGCGATGTTCTGAATGCACCAGGGATATTCTGGATATCCCCAAATCAGGCAGAGAGGAGCCAGGAGCGGGGCAGGGGAGCACCCAGCAGGAGGTAATGGGGCAGGGACCCTGCCTGCTGGCTGACAACTCTGCTCGAGGGACATGGGAGGAACAGACTAAGAAGGGCCCCCACAAACTGTCTTGTGCCTGGTGGGCACGGGTGAGGTTAGACACCAAAGGTCAGCACTAGACAGGCACAGGGAGACAAAGTTCAACCCCCGGGTCCCTGCAGAGGTGAAGACTCCACAACAATGGATAACTCAGCGTGGGAAACTCCTTGGAGCAAAGCCACTCCACTGCGGGGGGAGGCTGCCCAAGGCCACTTTCCATCTCAACAGGCAGGGTTTCTCCCTCTGGAAAGCTGGACTGGCTTAGCACTGTTCCTGTGCCTTATGGAACCTGGTGCAGGGATGTTAACGGCAACCATAGCCAGCCTGATGCTGCGGAGGGACCGCAAGAGGCAAGGATCTGGGAAGGGGCATTTTAACAGGAGCCTGTTAAAGATGTTTCTGCATGGACAGAGCTGTCTGAACAGCAAGCCAAAGACCAGACCCAGTTCAGCCCATTAGAAATAGGTTCTGTTGGCCCCAAGTGAGGTGCTTTCAGAGCTGGTTTTACACTCAGATGAAGTAACTCATTCTTCACTCCCCTTCACGGGCACCTATCTGAATGGCTGCTGGGTGGGCTTTCCCTGGGCATAGGTGCTGGCTGGCTCCAACAAGCACCAACACGTGTTGCCAACATACATAAACACACACAGGATGAGCACCTATGATGTGAAAACGGGCTCTGGGGTCAGGTATTGTGCCAGGAGTCAGTATCGAAGCTGCCTGGGACACAGGAATGTGGAACGCTCACTCAAGGAGCTGTAACAGGGAGTTCTGAAGCTCTCCTTGCAGAGCTCTCTGTGAGCTGCGGCTCCAGATGTGGATATAAAGACTGAGCTCACTGCAGCATATGCTTTCAAAATATGCTTGACAGATTTGAACCACATAAAAGACACCCTCACGATGTTCTCTGATGATTAGAATCGCTGTGTTGCTCTCTGCTCAATTTTATAACTTACAGCACAACTTTGGCTGTTGATTCAGAACAAGAAGCAAAACCCCAAAGAGCCCAGCCCTGTCAGAGCAGGAACAGCTCTTCTGGCTGTGTGTTGGTGTGGCACAAGCAGTGATACACACGTACACAAGCACCAGCTCACAGCACTGCCTGGTTCCGTGACTTGAGAAGGTAAACGTCTTAGCAGCACCAGAGAGCTCAACAATTCATCATCACCATTCAGTGAAACATGACAACCCCTCCGTTCCATCCATCAGGATACTGCATACTCAGTGCTGCACTGAGTATTTCACACGCAGCAGGGAGGTAGCTTAAACATTGATGTGCTTGGAAGCTGCCTAAGGGGTCAGTGAGTTGGTGCAGGACGTTACTTCTCAGTCTCTGCCACGACTGCATCAGCGAGAAGCAGCCTCCTGAATTTAGCCCCATGAGAACGGTAACTTGGCACCGGGCAGGGCGACTTCTCTGCTTGGGATACCAAGCAGCAAAAGGGAATGAACTAACCTGGGGACTCACTGAACGCGAAGGGAGGGAGGGGGACACTTGGCTACTGAAGCAAGAGTTCAAAAGCAGTTGGGTTTTGGAGCAGAACAAGTCGCAGCACCATTCCTTTATTGCCAACACCGTCTGTGTGCTCAGAGCCCGGGCACGGCTGGCACAGCGTGGGAAGCTGAGCTGCTAGGGATGCCCTTTGCCAGGGGAGCTGGCAAAGCAGGAGGGCATGGCCTGGGAACCATGTGGGGGTCCTGTGCTTGCTATTCCCTCACTATCTCCCCAAGCAGCAAAGCCCCAGCGCCGAAACCGCGGCTCAGCAGCGATGGGACGGAGACTGCGGTACTGGAAGCACAGCTCAAATGTTAATGAAGATCAAAGCCCCAGCTGGTGCATTACAAATGCATCCCCAGAGCTGAAGCGTTCCTCATGCAAAACCTCCTGGATTCTTCCCCGTTCCCTGCGAGCCCGTGGATCGCTGGGGCTGCAGCAGCACCCGGTGGGCGCCTGTGCTCGGGGTGCTACTGCCAAGTGAGCTCGGAGCTGCCCTTCTCCCCCCCTGCAGGGGAAAGCTTTTGCTCTGGCTTTAGCGAGGCGCTTCCTTGAGCTCAATCAGCTCGTAACAGCTTCGATACCTGCGTCGAGACGGGGCTCCCCTCACACGCAGATTGGGATGACCTGGTCCTCCCCCCCCGGCCCTTCCTGCCCACGGCAGTACCAGCCCAGCCCGGCCCGGCCCGGCGGGGTTAACCGAGGTGAACGGAGCCGCCCTCCGTGCCTAGTGCTGGGACCCCCCCACAAACCCCACCGCCGACCCCGCGCCCTCACCGGTACTCCTCCTCCCGACCCACGTCGATAGTGCCGTCCGACTCCGTGTCGGAGGAGCTCTCCTCGCACAACCGCTTCATGCTGCCGGCGGCACCGGACGGGCTCTGCTCGGCTGCCCTCAATCACCACCACCACCGCGGCCGTCCGTCCTCGCTCCTTCCTTCCTTCCTTCCTTCCTTCCTTCTCCCGCCGTCCTCGGGGCAGCGAGTGCGGCCGCAACCCGCTCTAACGCGGAGGAGCTGCTCAGGACCAACCCCTCCCCTGCCCGCCCTCCGCCTTCCCCACCCGGCCGCGCCCCGGCCCCCCGGTGAACGGGTTAATGAGGCACCATCCCCCGGGAGTGACGGATTGCACGGCCCAGGTTCCCAGGCCCCCCCCCCCCGCCTCCTCCCGCTCTCTGGTCGAAATCCCAAGTCTTCCTGTAAAAGGAACAGTCTGTGTGAACCGTCTCATGTCCCCGCCACCCCCCTTCCACCCGCCGCACGTTGGCCTCAGCCCCAGTTTAAAGGGACCAGTGACCTCACTGGCAACAGAAAACCGTGGGAAAGAGATGGGACTGATAAAGCCTTGAGTTGTTTCAGGGAAAAATCAACATCCAGCCCCACACGCACACACATGTCTGCCCCGCGCTGGGCGCAGGCACTCTCGGAGGCTCATGATTCAGATGGAAACCAGCTCCCTGGAAGCACGGGGATGTTTGAGGACGTTGTGCAAAGAGCCCTCCCCTGCCATTAATCCCTGAGGGCCAGGACAGCAGTGGTGGCACCACGGTTGGAAGCATCAGGATGGGTCCAGCACGATGCTGGACCATTGCGATGGGTCCTGGTCCCACTAGGAGCTCAGCTCCCAGCCCTGAAGCATCTTCGAGTGCCAGCTCATGGCACTGATGGAGCGTCCACCACCTACCCTGTAAACCAAACCAACTAAACACGACGTTAGGTTTTATGACACCAGCGTGAATCGCTGTTTTCTTGTCTCATCCCATAACGCCGGAAGCTCAGACCCACAGCCCGGCGTCTAGAGAGCATCTCGCCTTCCCTGAGCTTGCAGGAGGAGGCTGTTTGTGACTGGTTTGCAGAGTCCTGCGCTGCTAAAATCCCCCAAGGCATCAATAACGGGGGGGAGGCAGAGGGGAGGAAGGAGAGCGCTACAAAAATAACGCCTTTTAGTTGGAACCCCCCCCCCCCCCATAAAATAATCAGCGCTGGGATCTGGCACCACGTGGGTTTCCCAAAGCCTTTTGCAGAGACCGTGGAGGCGATAACAGCCCATCATCAGCGCTGGGGCCGAGTGCTCCGACTCCTCCCTCCCCAAGTGAAGGAACGGAGCCCTGGTCCAGCCACCCCGCGCTGGGGTGGAAATCTGAGGTCCCCCCCCGAATGAGAATAAAGCATTCGCTTTAGGTTATGGCACTTTGTTTCTGCAATGTTGGATGTTTTGATTTCCCTATAAGTGGTCAAGAAACCGAGCTTACATTTCAAAGTGGGGTTACTTTGAAGCAGAATTAGTGTTATTTTAGCGAGTTTGAGACCCACTCCTCCTTTCCAAAGTGATTTCACTTCAAAATACATCCATCTCCAAACTAAACTTCCCATAAACATGTGTTTTTGAGAGATTAATACCCTTTCTACTGATAAAACCATTTAAATGGGATCCAGAGATTGGTTATTTCAAGCTCTTGCACATACCACAAAGAGCCTGAACCAAGCGGAGCCCAGACTGCCACGGAGGAACACTTTTCGTCTCCATTAGACAGGAATTCACTGTCCAGGCTCCATCTATCCTGGACTAAGCCTTCTTGTTCAAGTGTCATTATCTGGGTTCAATTGAAGTGTAATTGGCAACATGTTTTTCTAGGGTTACACTTCATTATGAACAGAGCGGGGCCGAAACCCACTTCTCCTGTAATCAGATCCATTTTCCAGCCTGTGCTTCTGGAGAGTCATTTATAATGGCCCCCAGCAAGCCCCGGGAGATCCCAAGGTCCATCTGAACCACCCAGGATGGATGCAGGGATGGTGCTGAGACCCCTCCAGATCGTTTGAATGGAGGTGACAGGGAAGGATGAAGGTGCATGCGAGGGGAGCCGGGTTTTCATAGGCATCACCCATGACTTGCGGCAGAGAGTGGGACAAGAGATGATGCTGGGGAAGGGGAGATGGGGTCTAAGAGCAGAAATGGGGTTTCTGCCACCTCCTTGCCTCTCACTGAGCAGCCACGCAAGCTATTCCCATGGGACAAAGCCTGACCCCAAGCACAGAGCCACAAACTGGGTGACCAACCTCCTCCCCAAGCCGCTCTGCTCTCCCCAGAGAGCTACAAGCTTTGCCACAGCCAAGCCAGGGAGTTATTAGAGGAAATCTCTCCCCAAACCCTGAATGTTGAACCCTGGCCCAGTGTCGAGGGCTGTTTCCCCTCCTGCACAGCCTCTGGTTGCTCAGCGAGCATTGCTGCAGTGCTTGTCCCCAGGCCCAGCACCCCTGTGAGACCCTCAGGGGCTGGAGGCGGGCGAGAGCTGTCCCTGCTCCTGCTGGCTGTGCCTCTCATGGTGGGAACTGTTTCCAGAGGATGGGTGTCACGAGGACGGGGCTAAGCCATCCATCACACCCAGCACTAATTGGCTACCCTGCTTCAGAGGCCAAGGAATAAGTGAGCTGCAAAGATTGATGTCCTGTCTCTGCAGCAGGAAAAACTCTCCCGGCCAGGGCTGAGGGTGGATCCCTGCCAGGAACCTGGGATTGCCCAGGTTTGGCGGTGCCAAGCCTGCTCCTGGGGGTGAAAGGCTCTAGCCCAAGGTTCCCTGGAGGAGGGGGGGCACAATCAGACCAGACACCAACCCCCCCCCCCGTATCCTGCTCCTTCCCCTCCCTCCTGCTCAGCTCTGGGAAATGTCCCCAGAGAGCGGCCAGCTGTGAAAAGCTGCAGCAGCTGGAATGTGGGAGGGAGAGCACGGCTTCTGCAGAGCCAGAGGCAGCAGGAGCAGGACTTATCTGTTACCTCCCCATGAACTGACACCTCTGCTTTAACCCCGTGCATGCCTGGAATGCCCTGTCCGCACATCTTCAGTCAACATCACCTCCCTAACCTCAGGTCCCACCACTGCCCGCCAGACCCACAGCTGTAATTGCAAAAGCAGAGGCCTCGCAGGGATGCTGGCCGGGATTCCTGGCTGCAGCGCTGTGGACGGGCTGTCTTGTTCTGTGGCTGAGCAGAGGGATTCATCACAGGCAGCAGAGTCAGGCAGGGCGTTCGGGAGGTGATGGGGGATGAAAGCGTGTAGGTAGGAATGCGCTATCACCTCCGTGCCTTGTCAGATCTGGAGGGCAGCCAGGAGAGGATTGTTTGCCGTGGCTGCGCTCCAAGCCAGAGGCACCACAATTGTTGACTCCCCCCCCCCTGCTTCCCCGGCCCCCGCAGTTCAGAGCCGGCCCAGCGACGGCTTGGGGCAGGCCAGGGGAGGGAAAAACAACATTTTCCCACAAACCCGTGGCCTCACCCTTCCCCAGGCAGGGACGGGGCAGATCCTGCACCACGGTGCTGCGCTCACCACCCTGCCAGTGCTGTCTGTGTCCTCACACCTATTGCCCTGCAGCAGGTCTATTCCAGCAGCCAGGAACGCGGCTCCGCCTGGGCAGCTGTGGAAACACCATGGGATGGGGCTTGGGACAGCTCAGAGGTGCTGCTGCCTCAGCAAGAGCTCCTGCCCCATGAGATGGTGCTTGTCCCCATGAGCCTGTGCCCAGGGAAAGGCCGGGACCTGCAGGTGTGAACATGCATAAGGTGGCTCTGGTGAGCAGGGCTGGGTGATGGCCAGGGGCAGGATCACGTTCTGCTCCAGAACTAGCATCCCAATGGACTGTGTCAGACACCAGCACTTTAGTTCTGGCTGCCCTTTGGTCCTGGCTGCCCTTGGTGTGACTCAGTTTCCTCACCCATCCTGATGCCAGCGCACTGGGCGCTCACTGGACGGAGGAGCAGCAGTGAGCGATGATGTGTTGATGGACAAAGGTTTGCTCCCCTCTGGTGTTTCAGATCTGGAGAGGGCAATGCAGACAAGGTGAGGTGTCTCTGTCTGTACCAGGATGGTCTGTGTGAACACTATGGTGGGCTTCTGGGGTCTTGACTTCCAGCCCCGCTCCGGTCTCTGGGCACTGGAAGGACACTGATGCCCTTGAGGCTGCACCCGAGCTACAGCAGCAGGAGCTGCGATGGGAAAACAGAGGCTGGTGAAGCAGGGAGGCCCTGTCCTTGCCCCGGGGCCAGGCCCTAGGGCTCGGGGAACACAATGCCTTTGTTTGCTCCTTGGCCTGCACAAGGAGCCCTTCCCTCAACCCCACAACACCAAAAGGGCTGTGCCCCCCTCCCGTTCCCCCAGCGATGCTAATGTGCCAGGGCTCTTCCCAGGAAGCCTGGGAGAGATGAGCCTGGTTAGACAGTTTCACCACTTGTTAAATGTGTGTTTAGCGATCTTGTGAGTAGACAAGAACAAATACAAACAAGCCGGGCTGGAGAGCCCCTGCCCCTCCGCCCTGCCTGGAACGCACCAGCCCCAAAGCCTTTCTTCTCTAACCACTTCAAACTTTCATTTCTTCTGAAGCCACAACAAGGCACACTTTGTAAAGCAAATGAGTAAACAGCAACTTTCAGCTTAAAAGGAAAACAAGGGGGAGGGACTGTTTTTAATTACTGGATTTTATAAAGGGCTTTATTCGGTTAATTGCTTTCTGTTGTAAAATGTTCTTCTGCGCGCAGCCCTGGTTGGGAGCTGCGTTGCTGCTGGCCAGATGGCATTGCAGAGGTAATGACAGCATGTGCGTTCACTGCTTGGGTACACAAGTGCCTTTAACATTCACAGACATCCCCCCGAGCCCTCCCAGCCTCATGGAAATGACACGAAGCACCCAGCTCTGCTCAGACATGACCGGCGGTTTGGCATGGCCAACTCGCATCCCTTCCAAAGGACCGGGGGATGAGCAGTCGGCACGCACAGAAAAGCCTCTGCAGCGCTTCAAGCCGAGCTCCCACACGGGCTAATTGCTGATGATTGCCACGGCTGCAGCGCGTTACCTTCCTCGTCTGGGGCAACACCCCGTGTTCCTGTGAGAGGTGCTGTGCTCGGCTCGGTCCTACCCTTCTGGAGCAGGGAGAGACAGCGCTGTGAGGGCTGGTGCGGCAGCGGCGTGCGTGGAGGCATCTGAGCACGAACATGTGCATGTGGCCCGGTGCAGCAGAACAGATTCCCACTGTATCCCTGATGATCGCAGTCAGCTTGGAAGAGACCCCAAGAGCGTGTGGAGACAGGGGGATTAGAGCAAAGAGAGACAGCTAAGAGGTGCACAAAGGCATCGTCAGCAGAAACGCCACCAGCGCAGAGCTGTGAAGCTGGGGATAGATGGGACAGGGAAGAGGAGGCAGCAGAAGACTTCTCCAATTGGATCAGCCTTGGAGGGGAAGAGCAAGGAAAGGAAATGGAGCAGGAATGGCCTTGGGCTCCGGGCAAGTGGAACTGCCAGGGAAAACCCTGTGGCTCCTCACCACAGGCTGGGTACTGCTGGGGTGTCCATGGTGAGTGGGGGCCTCATGAGTGGCAGGAGTGCGCGTTCTTTCCTCCCTTGTCAGCTTAGAAAATACCAGGAGGGAGCACACACGTGTGGGGAACAGGGGCAAGGATGCTCCTGGTCCTTATTCCATGGGGACAGGGATCACCTCCTGCCCCTCCCCACACTGACCAGCATCTGCTGCCACAGTCAAGACAAGCTCCTAGCACAGAGGAGAGCAAACGCACATCCAAAGGGCTTCCAAAGCCACCAGCCCTCAGCCACAGAGGTCCTCAGGGTCAGGGAATGCGCAGAGTTCAGGGCAGAGGCTGAACCTGCAGCAATGGGGCAAGCCCATGGCTCCTTGTGTGGCTGCTCCCTGCCTCACATCCCGCCAGTCCATGCACATGTGGCCGCAGGAGAGGACACTGTCAGTGGTCCCAGGCAGGAGGGAAGCATCCTGGCTTACCTGGAGGCTCTCTGGAGCAGCGCTGTGCCTGTGGCAGCAGCAGTATCCCTGCAAGGAGCCCATTCCCTGCTCCCACCACGGCGGGTGGCTCTGCTCCTGCCAGCAGCGATGAACGCTCACTTTCTCTAATCCAAACAGCAGGAAGCTGAAGCTTGTTCCTTTGCCTTTGAGGCTGTCAGCTGGAGCAACTGCCCACCTGTAGCCCCAGCCCGGGACAGGGGTAAGGACCAGAACACAGTGCTGCCAGAGACCACGATCCCAGAACATCTCCCAGCACTGCATTGCCACACTGTGTGCCCACACAAGAGAGCGGTATCAGCGCTGTGGTGGGCAGTGCTGCTGCTTCCAGGCAGGATGGGGTGGGAATGAACACATGCACAGACCATAGCCGTGGTGCATGAGGAGAGGGGGGTGTGAGCACATGTGCATAGGCTCATGCGAGCATGTACAGCAATGTGAGTCCTCTTGGGAGACACATACCACTGTGAGATGAAGTGCCGGGCACTCTGCAGCAGCTGGGGTGAGCGATGTTCCCATCCCAGGGCTTCCAAACCTGCTTGGGTTTGTCCCATGGCTGCCCTTGCATCCCCAGGCTGCGCTCCTGCCTGCTTCCCCTTGTGCCAAGTGCTCTGCTGCTCCCTCCTGCACCCAAGGTGCTTCCCTGCCACCTCCAGCACTCCATCATCAGTTCACAGCCAGGCCCAGTGCTCCCACTGGGATGCTCCCACGGCAGCAGCAGTTATGGCTGGGCTGAACATGACAATTACAGCTGGAGGAAGCCCAGATGAGGATAAGGATGCAGGCAGTGAGGACCCTCGGTGCAGGACGGGAGGGCACCGACACGCACACGCTCAGGCCAGCACTGTTGCTGCGGGAGGAAATCATTAATTTGCTGGGAATAAAGTCGGCAGCGAGTCAAAGCCCATCCTCCCAAAGGGAAAAGCCTCCCCATTCCCTGCCCGCCTCCAGCCCTGTCGCCTTTGTGCTGGGAGACTGGTGCAACACAAGGGCGTCTGTCTGGGCACCACGTCCCCGCAGCGGGATGAAGCGCATCCATCGCTCCCCCCGCGGGACACGGGGCGCCCTGATCCCACCTCCCAGTGCCACGGTGGGAGGATTGCAGCCACAGGCATGTCCCCCCCCCACCCCGACATCCCTTTGTCAGTCACTGTGGCAACAGCCCTGGCCCGAATGCCGCTTCCCTGTTTGTTTTCCCTGTCTCCATCGCGGTGGCAGCCGCAGCCTCCCTCCCTCCGGCTCTGCGAGCGGGAGCCGGGGTATTCAGGGCTCGGCAGCCTGAATGAAGCCAGATCCCTGGACACATTCCTGTGGTTGGGGTTTTTTTCTCCCTTCCCTTTTTATTCCCCCCCCCCCCCCCCTTTTCCCTCGCTTGGCAGAAGCTAAAGGATTCAAAAGGAAGCCAGGCTTGGCAGACACGGGGGGAGGAGGGAGTGGGGAGATGAAAGAAGGCCTCTCTCCAGCTTTCCCTTCCAGTTCCCACACTCAGCTCCTAATGATTCCCAGCCGCACCTGGAGGAGGCCGCCGAGGAAGCGGGGGCTTGTTTATACAGCCATAGGAATGGTCCCCATGGCCCGGCTGTGCTGTGTGGGGTGGCCCCACAGCCCTGTCACCCCAGGGGACAAGGTGCTTAAGGATGCCAGCCGAGGTGGTGGCTCTACCTCAGTGCCACACTGGTGCTTGAATGGTGCCCCATGACAGAGCTGGTGATGAGGAAAACTTCCCCATTCACAGCCTGGGGGGCTTCAAGCATTGCCCTTCCTCCTGGAGGACATACCCATATGCTGGTGGTATGGGCTCCATATTGCCTGGGGGCTCATATGGTTACAGGGGTGTGCTGAGGCAGTGGTGCTCTTCACACACTCCCCAAACGCAGGTCTGAAGGGAAAGGAGCATCAGGTCACACCATGGAGGGTGGTGATGCCCCTTGGAGCACGTTGGCTCATAAAGGATGCTGCAGCGGGGACTTCTGCTGCCGCACAGCCCTTATTGCCCTCTTGTGGCACCCGCTCAGCACCACAACCATCCCTATCCCTGTCCATGTCCCTGTGCCCATGGCTGTGGCAGCAGAAACAGGCCCACCATTCCCCCAAGGAATCATATCCCCACCAGGATGGGTATGAATTGCCACCCTGCTTCCACCCATGCACAAATCCCCAACAGATGCAGCCCTAATGCAAGCACCGTGCAGGGCCAGCAGAACCAGGCTCCCCTCGCAGGACAGTTGGAGCAAGCTTTCCCTCATTCATCCTCCCTCTCACAGGATAAAGATTCCTCTGGTCCTTGCTCAGGGCTTGGCAGCAGTTTGTGAAGCTTTGGTCTGGTTGTGACTGGAAAAGGTCAGGAGGGACGGCATCAGCTCCACTGCCTGCAGATGATGACTTGCACGGCCCTGAATGGGTTTAAGGGGGAAACCACTGCTTACTACTGATGGCCACAGTGATGAGGACAGTGACAGGCATGCACCAGATGCAGCTGCAGTCCTGGGCTCTGCATCCCCTCTTTGCCACATGGAGAAGGGATAACCAAGCCATGTGCCCTGAGTGGGAACAAGTAAGAGTCCACCCCTGCACCCAGGCCTGCTGCAGGTCTCCAGCACCCTAATGCCCATCTCCTCCCAAGTCATTCAGCCAGAAAGCTTGGTGCAGCACAGGGCTGCCATTGCTCCAGTGCAGCCCCAGCAGATCTCCTCCTCCTCTCCTCCTCCTCCTCCTCCTCAGTGGGATTATGTGCACAGCCCTGCCAGCACAGCTTTGAAGTGCAGCCCTGGTAACAAAGCTTCTGCTGCAGGAATGGGAAAACACTGGGGCAGAGGCATCTCCCCCTCCATCACTCACTGGCCAGGGCAGAAATGAAGCAGTTCTGCAAGAGGCAAATCTCCAGGCAGGGACCAGGGAATATTTGCTCTGCACACACAGCATCTTTGCCCTCTTGCTCTAGCCCTGTGACCAAAGGGTTGTTTCCACCAGTGTGGGTGACACAAGGACCATCATCAAGCTGTGGAACCCTCTGGCTCCCAGACAGAGCCCGACAAGCCCCACATGTGGGGCTAAGGAAGAAGTGGTGTGGAAGGTGGGTCTATTTACCCCACAAACTGCTGGCTAAAGGCCAGGCCTTAGACAGAAACCGCCTGGTGCCTCTTCCAAGGCACTGGCCCAGTGTGGAGCTGCCTCTTTCCCCATCAGCGGGTCATAAGCAGCACTGCACACACTGCATTGAGTCGGTGCTTCGCTGGTGGCCTCCCCAGCACCGCTCTGGGTGCACCAGGGGACCCGTTTTAGGCTCCGGTGACAGAGGCATCAGCATCACTGCTATAAATAGTGGTGTTGAAGGAACGAGGTGCTCGGGCTGTTCAAATCCTGGCAGGCCCCACTAGTGCCGATAGCGAGTGCCCTTTGCTTGTTCTCCTGCCACCGGGTCCTCTTATCTGCTCCTCCAAGCCCGGGTGTTGCTGTCACCCCGTCACCAGGTGCCCTGCTCTGACATTTCAGCCTCCTGGGGTGGCTGCAGGTCCCTGCTCGCATTTGTTGGCCCTTGCCCTGTGCTTCAGAAAGGATGTAAAACTGAACGTGCTGCAGGGACAAGGTGGAGCCCCCTCATGGGACCCCTCATGGCCAACACCACAGGGGTGTAAGGACAGCCCTGTACTTGCACGGTCCCTGCACACCAGGACGTGCTGCTGGCCATGCAGGCATCACTGCACATACGGGGTTTCACTGCACTTCAGAGCACTCCTGGATTGCTGCTTTCCTTCTGCAAGGAGCTGGAGTCGTCCTCCAGACCTGACGTTACCTCTGCACCATTCTGACCTGTTCTGATGATGGGGAAACTGAGGCAGGGAGGTGTCACAACTTACCCTATATGTAGGTGAGAACCAGGAGAGCAGAGCCCACAGGCTGCCTGACCTCCTGCCATGCAGCTGCACAGCAGGGCTGTCACCTCCTCAGCAAGAACCACCCCGAGTCCTTGGGGTTAAATCCTGGATTTGTGATGAGAAGCAGTTCTGGCTGCTCAAAGCCCGTGATTACCTCGTGAACATCTGCACCGACAATAGCTGAGTGGCAGCATCATTCTGCACCAGCTCTGCCTTCGCTCCCTCCTCCTCTGTGCTCTTCATTTGAACACACGCTCATCACAAAGCCCGAGGAGAACCCCAGAAACCAAAACCTCAGGCTTGCAGCAAACCAACAGCAAAACATCACAGACCCAACGCTGGGCAAGGCAAGGTCTCGGGGTGGTCTTTGCATGAACACCAGAGGTGGCTCTTGGCTTTGGCACGGACATCCCCACCTCTCAGGGCAGTGTGGGCCCACCTGGACTTGCACTGATGCAACGTGGGCCTTATCAGTGCTGGGACCTATCGTTCCTCCAGGCATCTGCTGGAAGAACATGCAGGGCGAGCAGGAACACTCTGTTGAGAGCCATCCATCCATCCCTTAAACGAACACCCATAGCAGGGATGCTGCCCAGGGGCCTATGGACATTCCTTGGCTATATTTGGTGACAGATGGAGAATTTGTTGCTTCCCCTTAATCCATCTGTTCTCATTGGCAGGGAGGAGCCACCAGCAGAACTGCAGTGTCGCTATTCGGATAAAGCCGGTACTTCAGCAGCAATAAATCTCCTCTAAAAAGCTTTTGCTGCCTCCCACCTGTTGGCTGGGAGATGGAGTTGACAAAAGTCTTCTGCCAAACGGTATTTTTACCCAGGCCCTCATCACGAGCCCAGGTTACAATAAGAGCCTGTTGACAAAGCAGAGGGATGGAGCTGGATCACAGCACATCTCTCAACTGGCATCGCGCCTCTCCCACAGCTCTCCAGTTCCCAGCTGGCTGCTTTGGTTCTATTTTCTGGATGCCCTTAAGCCCCCCAAAAGCCCTTTTCCTCCTCATCACACCCATCCCCGCACCATAAGCATGGGAGGTCCTAAGCTGGGACCCCAGGCTCTTGCTGACTGTGCCAGGAAGCCAAAATACCCATTGTGAGAGTGGCAACAGAGCGAGGCTGGGACAACACAGTTTATTACAGAACAACACCCCCAGGGGTTCCATAAAGGCAGCCCATCCACAAGGAAAACCACCGGAGGACAATGAAGTGAAACCCACAGCAACAACACACAGCGGGAAGTCCAGTCCTTGGCCAGGGCAGCACAAGAGGCACAACCGCACCGGCCCATCCCCATGGGAGACGTGCTCAGACCTAATCCCCCAGCCCAAGGAGACAGCACGGAGGGGCACACAAGGGAAGTAGGAGGGCAGCAAATCCACCTCTGCTGGTTGTAGGGATGGAAACACCGTGAGAAGCAAACAGGGCAGCCACTGCAGGAGCAGAAACCCCTCCCTGCACAAGGGATGGGGAGGTGCAGAGTGAGGTCTGCCTCACTTGGGGTGCATCTGCTGAGCCCCTAAACTGCGCTGGCAGCAGGAAAACCTAAGCAGAGTCACTGAAACTCCTGCCCGCACCATACCCCTGCCCCAGCTCCTGTGTGTCTCGGGACACAAAGGCAGCAATGAAAGCTGCTGAGATCCAGGGCTGTGCCCTAGAACCATTACACATTGCACAGCACCTTCAGACAGAGCATCTCCTCCTGCACAGCACAGCACAGCACAGCCCTGCTAGCACCCCTTATCTGAAGCACGCATTCCCCATTACACCCAGTGCAAGCACCCATCCCCAGTGGCTGCTCTTGCACCCTTATCCAACCCCATCAGCACCCTGGGGTTCCCAAGGGCTTGCTGACAGCTCCGTTCCTCTTCCAACATCACCGCCTGGGCTGGCAGGACAGCAGGGATGCGTTTTCTGGGAGGCCAGGCTGTTATCCCAGCTGCAAAGAGGTCTCCGAGATCCAGTTCAGATCCCAGTATCTGGGGTTCACATTGAAGAGACAAGACCTTGTTATAAACCCGTACATTAACAGGTTATGTTGTTAGCTACTCATGTCTTTCAAGACTGTTTTGTGTTTGGATTTTAGACTTTTCCCTTTGCTCCTCACCCAGATGTGACGAGTAACAGTCAAAGTGAAACAGCTCTGGGGAGGGGTGGAAAGTGCAATTTGCTTTATCACTGCTAGAGCAGGATTTAGTGCAAAAAGAGTCTTCCGAGCCATGGGAGCCATCACCAGCTCGTTCCTATGATCGTGCAAAGTGCCCTGCAAAGGCGAGCCAGAGGCAATCACATACCTCAGAAACCTCAGCCCATGGAGCTGGTGTTTGCCTGATAACACTGAGCATCCTTCGTGCCCAGCCATGGCTGTGCTGCCTGCAAAAGACAAAGAAGAGGGGCGAAAAAAACCCACAAGAAAGAAGTAATCTTTAATTCCCCTCCCAAAGAGCATCCTTTGGGACAGGGCTTTGTGCAGAAGCATCAGTGTGATTCTCACACCCATCTGGAAGCAGCTCTCCAATCGATTTCTCTTCCTGGTTTGCCATTGGAGCTTTGCTTCTCCTGCACAGCATCGCTAGCAGAGGTGTCTATTTTAGGAAACCAGAGGTTTTCAGAAGCTGGGAAGATGATATCAACTCATTGGGCTCAGCATAGAAAGGGGGGATGAAACCCTTTCAGTAAATCCCCCAGGCTGAAATCCTCTGCACATTTACCTAAGTTGACTTCAAATGATGTCCCTAAAGGTCTGCCTTTAGCTTAATCCAAGCCCCAGGCGTGTGGCTGCAGACCCTGGGGTGCTCACAGCAGAGCTGGCCATTGAAGACCTCACTGAGATGATTATGAATCACAAAAGTGGCAAACCCAAACCCAAGAACCTGGGCCCACAACTCACTAACCCAGAGCTCCGAGCAGAAAACAGGACTTTTGCCTTTCTTTTGCATGCGTTTGCTTCTATTTTGCCCAATTTTAGCGCATGAAAGGAAAGCTGCTCAGCTGACAAAAACCCTGCTGAAAAGGCAGGAAGGATTTGCTGGCTGGGGAGGAGGGGCTGCCCCTTGTGAAGGAACAATATCGTGGTGGAATTGTAGTTAAAAGGGGGCAATATTTGGTTTCAAAGCTGCAAGAAGGGGGTTTGTGCGCTCCCACCTTTCCAGTCCAACAGCTCAGCCTGAACGTTTGCTTTGTAAGTCAAGGCTTTGGGAATCACCTGGGGTTTTAAAGAAACACCAATAAATTAAACCTGGTCTAAACAGTGCACAAAAGGAGGGCTCCATCCTCCAGGGGCTTTGCCTGAAGCAAGTGCAGAGGAAAGGGGAAACGGCTCATGGGGCTGCCCGGGAACAGGGACAACGCCAAGACATTGCAATAATACAGAGGCAAAAGGAAGCCTTTCATCAGCCCCTTCCTCCATCCATGCCCCTGACACACTCCCGCTGGGAAGAACATCATGCTCACAGGGCAAACGCTCTGCTCCTTGAGACCCCAGCCCAGGTCAGAGTGTGGTGCAGGGGTGAAGCTGTGCTGACCAGCCAGCCCCACTACTTGCTGTTCGGGGTTTGCTTCTCCTGCACCGGCTGCTTGTGCTTCTGGGCGATGCCATAGGGGACGTGGGCAGCGATGGTGCCCATCTCTTTGGCTCCCTCCACGTGGAACATCTGGTCATCAAAGAAGATGTGAGGACGGATCTTCTTCAGCAGCGGCCCCTTGGGAGCCCCAGCCAGGAACAAAGCCTCATCCGTCTCCAGGCCCCAGCTGCGCAGAGTCTTTAGTGCCCGGGCTCCGGAGCTGGCTGCGCTCCTGGCAGTGACCAGGTAGGTGCGAATGGGACATTCCATCCTCAGCCCCTTGGAATAGAACTTCTTCTGCAGCTTCCCCAGGGCCTCCAGGAAGCCCTTCAGGGGTCCCTGTTGGAGCAAGAAGAAACCATCACTGTGCAGAGCTCCACGTTATCCCTTCCTCCAGGCACCCAGTCCCAGCAGAGCCAGACACGTGGCAAACCCCTTATCCCTTTGGGCCCCAGAAACAACAGCATGGGGCCAGCCGCAGCCATCCCACGGGCCAGCTGACCCACGGCATCTCACGCTCCATGTGCCAACCCCTGGCTTGCTCCCAGAGACAAGAACATCCCTGTGGGCTGCCTTCCAGAAGCTATTTCTGGCTGGACCCCAGTGCTACCTGTGCCAGAGGCTTGTTCTCATGAGCCTTTTCATGCTCAAAAAACATGTCCAAGCCATGAGCCTTCACAATCTGCTCCGACTCATCAGAGAAGAGCACAGCATCCCCATCGAACGCCACCCGCAGCTGGTTCTCCGACACCTCCAGGTCTTTGCTGGGGCTGAAGATGGTGGCTGCAGCGATCCCTGTGGGGGTAAAGCGTGAGGCAAGAAGCAGCAGTTACCCAAGGACCCAGCCTCGTGGCTTATTCATTGAGGAGCAAAGCAAAAGGCAACAGGCTGGAAGCAAACGCTGCAAGGAGATGCATGCACCCAATAGTGCCTGCAGCATGGCCCCAAGACCTTTTACAGCAAACAGATGGCAAACCTCCCTTGGCATACAAGAATTAATGGGGGAAAACAGTGCTTTTGCCTTGGAAGAGCTGTGGAGCTTAAGGAAAACCTTATTTCTATGGAAACTAGAGGCTCTTTGGCGCATCAAGGATGGGATGTGGGACAAGGCAGACCCTAGCTTTCACATTGATGCAGGGACACTGGAGCTATGGCTGTTGACACCAACCCTCTGAGGGCTCCAGGCTCCCCCCACTTTCTCCCACAAGCCAAACCTCAGACTCACCCTCTTCAATGGCCCCACTCACTTTCTCGGCGTCAGAGGAGAGGTAGAGGTTGGTGTGATAGGCCTTGAGGTAACAGATGGGGCTGTTTCCTCCTGTCATGCAGAACCTCTCGATGAACAGATCTGAGGGCAGATGGACCCGGGGTGAGCTCGGCTGCCCCAAAAAAGCCTTGACACTGTTCCCCCGTGGCCTCCCAAGGGCAGCAGGATGGGGCCAACCTTGGTACCAATGCTCAACAGCACAGCTGGCGGCCAGAGCATCCTCACCACCAACCAACCACCACTCAGAGCCCAGGAAACAGGGAAGAGGTGGGCTCAGCACATGGTTTGGAGGGAGAGATGGGAGAAGACATCTCCATATCCCGCTGCCAAGCAATAACACTGCCTAAAGCCATGGGCCCCTGCACAGAGCACAGCTTTCCTCTCACCATAGTGGTTGATGCTGTTGATCAAGCGAACCCCAACCTGGGCATGGTTGTTGGTCATGAGGACGATGTCGAAGAGCTCCTCGCTGTCGGGGTAGAGCTCCCGCAGCTTCGTGTTCACTGCTTCCAGCGCCTGCAGCACCCAGGGTGAAGGGAAGGAGTCGGTGAGGCCCCAACACAGCCCTGACCCCCTTAGCACCAAGCAAAACACTTCTGTGAGCAAAGCCAGGGACCTGACCGACCCCAACCACACCACGGTGACCCCAGCAAGTGCCTTTAGCTGGGGAAAAGGGACTGATGTGGGGAACACACACGGGGCTGCTCTGCTGTTTGCACACACAGAAGGTTTCAGGCTTTCATGAGGAGATGGGAATAACCCTGAGTTAACAGGTACGTGTTTGTCAAGTGATCAGAAACAAAACAGTTTGAAATGCCTCGATGCAACAAGTCAGCATTAAAAGCTGGCGGCTCCAGCAAGGCTGAATTCAGCTGGTTTAAAAGAATAAATACAATTTAATTAAAAAACCTCAAACACAATAAAAATATGAGAATTCCCCAGCAGGAAATGATCCAAATGGATGAGTTCTTCAATTCCTCCGCTCCGTTGCCAATTTGGAAAACCCAGCATTTCTTCAGTCTTGGAAGAAGCACATCACTTGCCAGGAAGCTTGTTTGACCTCCGTTTGCTCCGTGGCTCCATCCCCTCTGCCACACTGCTCATTCCCCACCCCTTCCCCACACGAGCACCCCATTGCTCTCCCCAAACACTTTGGGTGAGGACCACGGAGCGGGGCTTGGCTGTGGCGGGTGGATGCTCACCTTGACGAAGGGGAAGGCAGCCCCGGGGAGGAAGGGCTCGTTCTCGTGGTCCAGCTGGTATTTCACATAGGCCTCCACCCCCTGCTCGCTGTAGATCTTCTGCTCCTCCTCCATGCGGAACAGCGCGCGCGAGGACACCGCGATGGTGATGGCGTTCTCGGGCTTGGGCTGCAGGGAAAGGGAGGCAATGGGGAGGCAGCCCCTGCACCAGACCCGAGGTGGGAGCTGCTGACTTCAGCATCATGGTGCTGGTGACGCCTCCATAGCGATGTGAAGGATAACGGAGCACCTGCAACCCTGATCTTCCAATGCTTCACCAGGCAAAGCCTTGATGCTCCATCCCCATGCATTCAGGATGCCCAAGAGCCTTTTTCTGCTGTTTGCATCACACCAAAGCCCTCCCAAAGAAACAGGCTCCCAGGATCCATCCAGACCCAGGAGAACCACTCAACCCCAGGCAGAAGGAATTTGGGTGGCTTTTCCCCTCCTCCCCAGCCAGGAAAAGCCACACACTGCGGCTTGGCCTGCTCTGCACTCCCACGATGCTGTCCAGATGTGACAAACAGCCCGTGCCAGCTCAGCTCATAAAAACACTTGATATAGCTATTGTGGGCGGAAACATGACAAACAGGTGGTGCAAGCAGTGATTTATGAGTCATTATTATTAATGTTCGAGGGCTTGATCCAAAATCCACTGAAGTCAGCGAGGGGCCTTGGCAGCGAGAAAGGGGACGCCAGGAAAGTCAATCTCGTCTTGACCCCCACCCGTCCTTCCTCTCCCCTCGGAGGGCACAAGGGTGCTAATCCCCATCACTTGCTCACAAGTATGAAAGCAAGTTTGTTACTGATGGCCAGCAAGGAATCCTCGCTCCCAGAACAGCAAATCCCAAGGAAGGAGAGCGGTGCAGCTGCCCTGTCCCCAGCAGACTCTGCCCACAGCAAATCCCAGGAGCGGGACGGGGTTTGGGGCTCACACCCGGGATGCTCCCTGGGTGCTGGGAGCAATCCCAGCCCATTTACTCTCTGGCTGTGCCCAGGGATGCATCTCTGCAGTGAGCCTGTGAAATCCAGGTCATCAGCGCTGCAGAACCTCCTTGCCCTCAGCTCCTCTTTGACTTCCAGGATCCTGGCGCTGCCCCTGTGAGTAATGCTCCAACAACGCTGTTTGCCGTGGGGCAGGAGGACGCCTTCGCCAGCTCCGCACACCCAAGTGTTGAGGCTCCCACCCCGCCTAAGGCTGAGCCACACAGGAACAGGGACACGGCACCCATCAGCACTGGGGATCCTGCCCTGGGGCTCGCTCTGCCCCCAGCCCGGCCCCGCTGACCCTGGAGACGCACCCAGGGCTGAGTCAGTGCAGCCCTGATGCCATTCCCAGCCCTGGTGCCATTCCCAGCCCTGTGAGCAGTACCCGAGGCCAT
The DNA here is from genome assembly GCF_033783945.1 of Neopsephotus bourkii. NCBI lineage: Eukaryota > Metazoa > Chordata > Aves > Psittaciformes > Psittacidae > Neopsephotus > Neopsephotus bourkii. Next base: position 379,550 of record NW_026901453.1, on the reverse strand, counting down.
CCCTGCGCTGTGGCTGATCCCTGAACACCTCCCCAAAGCCCCCACACACAGATTACACAGCGGACAATGAGGACTTGACACACATCAGCTCAGGCTGAGAACACCCCTGTGGCCAGAGGGATCCCATTCCCATGGCATTTGCAAGGAATTCCGTCTCATTTGGAAGCATCCCTTTTGCACAAGCAGTTAAACACCCCTCGGAGCACACAGGTCCATGGGGAAGCTGATCAGCGACACCAGCATCACTCCCACCAGTGAACCACAGCCAGGTCCCCATCTCACCTTTAACCCACCCAAGGGGTGTTGGCTATTAACCTGGAGGGTCAGGTTGAGACTTGGCCTGTGACAACTCATTAATTAATAACTCTGGTGTCATGGGCCATTTATTAGCTGGAAATATTAATAACTAGTAAAGGTCTTGGGACATCCGGCCGTTAGCCTTCAGCAGGGAGCCCTGCTGCTCCATGCTGGTCCTGAGTGCCTGCCAGCGCTGGGTTATTTATCCAGGTACACAGGAGATCTGCTGGGTGTTTGCTCCCTGCTCCCGGTCCCCAATGGACAATGGGGCAGAGCATCCTCCCCAGAACTGTTGGGAAAGCAGCACCCACAGCACAGGGAGAGGCTCCAGGGTGCTGAGGCGCTGGCACAGGGTGCCCAGAGAAGCTGTGGCTGCCCCATCCCTGGCAGTGCTCAAGGCCAGGTTGGACACAGGGGCTTGGAGCAAGCTGCTCCAGTGGAAGGGTTCCCTGCCTGTGGCAGGGGTTGGGACTGGAGGAGCTTTAAGGTCCCTTCAACTCAAACCAGCTCTGTGGCTCTATGAGATGCATGGGGCTGTAAGCAGAGCCTAACTGGGTTCCCAGCCCGGATTTGCACCTCTGTCTCCCCACACCTTGCACTGGGCGGGTGCCAAGAGCACAAGCACCTTGCACAACAGCAGCAGGCTGCTCAAGGTCCCTTCCCTGCCATTAAAGGCACCACAGCCTCCAGGAGGTTCATTTAAGAGGCAATAAACACAGCAATAAAAATAACCATAAGCCTGGGGCCTCGCTCTGCCCCGGCCTGGGCTAGGCTGCTGGAGCCCCAGCTGCCTCCGGCTGGGAAACCCGGCCTCTGGGAATGGGACCTGCTGGATCCTGTTCGCTCCTGCCAAGGAAGATTTGCACCTTTGGAGGACTTTCTGCAGGAGCATCTCACCCGGGCGCTAACGCGGCTCTGGGCTGGGCTGGGATTATCCCTGCTTGCTCGCTGGGAAACGCTGACATGCACAGAATAAGGCAATTCTGCTCTGAGAGGAGGGATCTGCGCTTGGCCATTCCTTTGAAGTAGAGGTTTCACTTGGAAGCGTTCCCTCCTCAAGGTTGTTTGGATGCCTCTCCATCCCCGCTGGTACTGCAGGAGATCATTACCGCATCCAAAACCAGGCTACAGGACCCGCAGCACTGTGAATCCTCCATCAGAGCCCTGCAAACAACCCAACAAACCCCACTTTGCCCTGAAACGTCACAGTCTGGGGGGAAATACCCCTCGTTTTCAACAGGAAACGTATGCATGGAGAGCTCCTGCTCACAGCCCTCGCTGGGACATGCTTAGTCCCACAGGCTCTCATGGAGCTCAGCACCCATCCCAACACAGCCGCTTGCTGCCCCCGTCCCGTTACGTTTGGGTACCCTGAATGGCAAACCCTGATTTACCCTCCAAGCAGCAACCAATGTCAGCCAAGGTCAGTTAAGGCTCAGGAAGTGGCTGCAGGGCTCTGCCCAGCTGAATCCAACCGAATGTGCTGCCTTGGGATTCCTGGTGGCTCCTCTCCCTTCCCATGGGAAGCTCAGCTCCAGCCCCATCCTGAGCATCAAGCAAGAGATTCACGATGTGTTTAACAGAATGAGAAGGGCAGCATGGAGGAAGGTCCCATCCCACCCCAGGATGAGATGACCAGGAACATGTCCTGACAGCCCAGCCTTCTGAAGAGGAGCATCACCCCTTGGCACAGGGGCGATGGGTGCTCCACAAGGTCCAAACCCACCCATCTCAGAAGCATCAGTGACCCTTTCCAGCAGGTTCCAGCTCCATAAAGGGTAAAATCCATCCCAGACCCAAACACCCCGGTGTTGGGTACAGATGTATTTCTGTCCATTGCACATCCTCCTCTGCAGACCCGACAGCTGCTGCCTTTAAATGACCCCTTTAATCACATAAATAATCACGCAAATCCTAAGCACCTTCCCCAGGGATTGGGGGCAGACATTTGGAAATCCCAGATGTGCCACAGTGGCACCAACACCAGCACTGCCCCCCTTGGAAGCCATCCCTGGCTGGCTTCTGAGGAGGAGCCACAGCAGGGATCCCCTTCTGCACCCCTTGAACCTTTTGCACTGCCCGGAGCTGAATCAAGGACCCATCTTGACCCTAAAAACCTGGAGGAACCCTGCCCCTCCCCTGCATGCTGCAGAAGACCAAAGCTGCGGCCAAATTGGAGATGAATATGGGTGAGGTTTGGTCACAGAAAGGGAAGGGTTTGCTCCATGGTCCCTACTGCACTGAAAACACCCCAAAACTGAGCACCCCATGGAGCCAGATGGGTCCTCACGGGTGCAAGGGGACCGGCAGAGCAGCTCCAGCTCCCACCATCCCAGCCTCTCCTCCCTGCGGTGTCACTGGAGAGGCCAGGGGACATACCCCGCATTGCTGAGGGGTGACAGCTCCCAGCGCTGACCTCCCCGGCTGCCAGGAGCGAGGTGGGAGCAGGCTTGGGAAGAGCAGAGAAAGCCGGGGAGCCCCATGGGGACGTCCTGTCCACCCATATCCCAGCCTGGAATGGGGTTCCTGTGCCTTACAGCCCCTCTCCAGGAGGAGCAGAGCCCACAGCTCGCTCCTGCTCCCCCATCACCGGTCCCTGCTCCGGCTGCCAGAGCCACTGAGCCAGGAGGATGGGCAGAGCCAAGGGGACGGACGGGCAGAGCCAAGGGGACGGACGGGCAGAGCCAAGGGGACGGGTGACAGCGAACTCCATTGCCCACATTGCAAAAGGGAGCCCCGGGCGGGTGCGAGCCCCTGCTCGGGATCAGATTAAAGTTCAGGGCAATGGCTGGGATGGTTTTGAGTTTTCCAGAGGCATTATTTATACTCGGAGAGCGCCCTGCAGGCATCCATCACGGCCCCGGCAGCTGCCTGGCAGCGCTGTGCTGTGTGACGGCAGCCGAGCTGCTGGCCATGGGCACAGGGGTCCCCAGCTTGCCCCATGGAGGGGCATGGGGCCAGGCTGGAATTGTCCCCAGCCCCACATGGAGGATGACACAGCCTGGTTCTGAGTGTAGGGATCTCAGCTCTGCTGCTGGGAATGTGGGAACACACAAGGAGCTGAGGCAATCCAGGGAGATGGGGGCAAGCCGGATTGATCCCAGGCAACCAAAGGCAACCCAGGGATGCCATGGAGGGGTGGGGGCACTTGGAGAGATGAAGGGGTTCCCCAAGAACCTGGATTGAGATGGGGGCTCCGGGAAAAAGCAGAGACACGCAGGGGGACCCTGGGGAGGCTGGAGGGCACGGAGAACCCGGATATGAAACACCCAGGAGGACCCTGGAGCATCTACAGGAGATGGGGCACCCAGAGAGACCCAGAATAGAGGATGCCCCACATCACTGCCCCGTGCCTCAGTTTCCCCACTGTACAGCAGAGAAAGGCTCGCTGGTCACCGCGCTGGCCACAAGGAGAGGAAGAGGAGGAGCCTGGGCTGATGACAGCACCAAACGAGAGCACCCAGCGGCAGCCCATCACCAAGCCTGGCTGAGGGCTGGCAGCTCCGGGGGGGCTGCAGCCGGCTCCCAGCATGGAGTCCACGGCTTTGCCCCTGCGCTCCCCACATCCACACCGCAGGGACCCGCAGCCCCCCGGGGGTGGCCGTGGCCCGGTGGGCTCCGAGGGGCCGCAGCTCCCAGCCTCACGCACCGCAGCTACGGGCGCGCTTCCAGGCGCTCCCCTGCTCAGCCCTGCTTAGATAACGCAGGCTTTCCCTCTAATCGCCCCGAGCAGGAGAGCCCGGCAGGGGCCTCTCTACCCCTGTGACAGCCCGGGCAGGGACTGGGCTGTCCCCCTGCTCCCCTGCAGCCACCTCTCCTGTCCCTGGCAGGGCCTCCTGCCTTGGCACAGGCAGCTGGTGGGGCACGGAGCCGCTCTGCAAGGACACCTCAGCCCAGCAGGGACCCGGGGACCTGCGGGAACCCGGAGCCAGAGAGATACGGGGCTAATGAGTGATGCCACAGAGGAGCGGGAGCACCTGGAGAGAGCCAGGGGTTCCCCAAGGGCCTGGATTGAGATGGGGGCTCAAGGGGAAGACAGAGACACGCAGGGGGACCCCGGAGAAGCCGGAGGACACGGGACACCCAGAGGGGACCCGGAGAAGATGAAACACCCAGGAGGACCCCAGAGAACCTGCGGGAGATGGGACACCCAGAGAGAGACCCAGCGGGACCCGCAGGAGATGGGGATGCGGGGAGGAAAGGGGCAGCACCCGGAGGGGCCGGCTCCCCTCTGGGTCGGGGGCACGGCGGGGCTCTCACCGATTTGGGTTTCTTCTTGGGGGCGAGGTTGTCGTAGAACGCTTTGGCCTCCTCCCAGGGCCTGCCCGGCGCCCCGGCGGTTCCCGGCGGCTCCATAGCGCGGCGGCTCCGGGGCACCGGCGGGTCCGCACGTACCGGGCGCTCCCGGAGCCGCGGCCGGTCGGCGGAACGCGCTTTATAAGGCATCCCATGAAGCTCTGGGGTTTCAGCCCACCGGGGCTCGGTTTAACCGCTTCGGGACCGAGCCCGAGCCCGCCGCCCCCCCCGAACACCGGAGTCGCTCCGGGGCAGAGTCAGCGCCGGGGGCTGCAAACCCCGAGGAGCGAAGGGAAGGGGCTGGGGACGAGGTGGCACCAGCGGAGAGCGCGGGGAGGGCACCCACGGGTGGCACGGGGGGGGGTCTCGGTGGTCGCTGGGGTTTGCCCACACCTGCAGAGCACCGGGGGGCACCGGGGGGCTGTGTGGGCACAAGGAAGGGTCAGGACCGGGAGCCCGTGGGTGCCCTGTGCTGTGTGTGGTTGATGGAATGAATGTGGGTGTTAATTAGGGCTCTTCACTAAGCGTTCTTCCACAAGTGCTGGTGGGGTTGGGTCCAGCCAGAGCTGTGCATAGAGCTCGGGCTGAAAATGGACCAAGAGATTCCCCCCCAGCCCCTGGGGAGCAGGGAGTGAACCCCAGACACCAAAACCCATCAGGCAGGAAGAGCCAAGGGATGGAGGATCCCACCTCACCTCACCCGGCACAGGGCAGAGCCCCAGCACCGAGCCCAGCAGAAGGGTTTTGCCCAGAGCTCTGTGTCAGCAGCCAAACACCAGCCCTGCCCCTATGGACCACAGCCTCAGGGACCCCCCCGTGTCCCTGCCCTTGAGAGCAACCAAACACAACCTGGCCTGGTTCAGCCAGGAGAGCCCAGCCAGGTGAGGTGAACAGGGCTGGCTCCAGGGCTCACACAGCTGCCTGGATCCCAAACCCTTTGGGATGCCCCTCTTGGAGTTTAACATCATTTCAGCCTCATCAAAGGCTCCTTTTCCTGTTGCAGGTCCCTCCTGGGATGTACCTGAGCTTTCTTTGGGGTGGCCTCAAGGGAAGCAGGAGCTCTGAGGGCCCCAGGATCACTGAGGCCATTCTCGAGTCCCAGACTGAGTTGTTGCCCTTTCCAACAGCAGTCCTGGCACGTCCCCAGGCCCCCACACAGCAGCAGTGCCCTGGTGTCCCTTGTCCCTCCTTCCCCAGGCACTGCCCAAGGTGCAGAGCTCCATCCCCAGCAGCTCTCCTAAACATGCACACACTGCTCTGGCTTGAGCATCTTGCATCACTGTGCTGCTGCGGGATGGATGAGGTGTTGGTGGGTGCAGGGTAACCAAGCACCCAGCCAGGAGCCAGCCCTGCCTGCTCACTATGGAGAAGTGCTCCAAGCTGGTGAGAGCTCCCTAGCAACAGGCACGGTCCCTGCTGGCTGCTGATGGAGGAGAAAGGCCAAAGGAAGATACGTGCAGGGAAGATGGGGGTGAAGAGAAGGCTGAGCAGGAGGATGAGGGTACAGTGGCTGCAGGTCCCAGCTGCTGGTGGTGCTGGGATGGTGCCCAAGACAAAGCCACCAGGTCCTCAGGCTATGCCCAGCCCTAAATGGACACAGCAAGGGTCCAGCTCCTGGTTGCCAAGGGAAACGCATTTCCAGCACAGATCCACCCTCAATGGGTAACATCCCCCTCCCCAAAGCTACCTGCATGGCTGAAGGGTTTCAGATTCACCCATCTGAACCCAACTGTGCTATTCCCGAGGGCTTCTCCATCCCTCAGAGTGTAACAGAGACCTATGAATGATGCTCAGAGCGCAGCGTTATCATCCCACTTTCCCCAGCAGCCATTTGGGGGAGCACCACACATGGGGGACAGTTTATTTTCCCATTAAAAAAATAGATAACAACGTCACCATTTAACAGGGATTACAGTCAAAACCACCACAACGTGCAGACTAAATACTGGCCTGTGACAATATTCCTGTCCTTGGGCAGGAGGGATGGAGGCAGCAGGATGGGATGGGGGGGAGGAAGGAGGCAGACAAGTTTATTATGGCCTCAGAGCCCTGCCAGGAGGCTCAGCAGGTACCAAACCCATCCACACCTCTCCACAGCCCCAGTGCCCTGTAGTGCCATGCACCAGGACATGCCTTCAACACCCACACTCCTGTCGTTGCCCTCAGCTCAATATCCAGGACCTCCACAGAGCATCCAAGGTGCTGCTGGGGCAGTTGTGGTCACCCACTTGCTCTGCCTGCTCCCAGAGGTGATGGGGTGGAAGGTGGCTTCCGGGATCAGACACTGGCCACATCCAGGGGTAGCCCTGGGCACTGTTGCTGCCCCCACTAAAGTACCCTGACAAATCCTGGCTGCTCCCAGCAGCCAAAGCAGAGCTGAAGAGCTGAAGCCAAGGGCCCTGCCTGAGCTCCCAGCACCCTGGGGCCAGCAGGGAATTGCCAGTGAAGGACTGAAGGGTTTGGGACTTTTCAGCCTCCCTGGAGACACCACAAGCAATGAGGTGTGGGGGGATCAGCAGCAAAGGAAAAGAGATGGGTTCAGCTAGGATGAGGAAACAGGCCAGGAGGAAGCAGCAGGGACATGGGAACAACTGGTCCTGGACAGGACACGCACCGTTGGCTGCAGGGAGTCCAGCTCCAGGATGGGAGAGGGTGGATTTGGGGATAACTTCAAGCCCACAATACCCAGAGCAGGCTCTATCCATCAAGGGAGGGCTACAGCCCATGGACTGCAGGTGGCCAAGGATGCAGGAAGGAAGGATGGACGGAGGATGGCTCATGCCTGGGGCAAAGCAGGCACAGGGACACTCAACGGGAACAGGGATGTGGAAAACCCAATCCCAGGGAGCAGAGATTGGCTGCAGCCAGTCCAGCCCTGACCCTGCAGGGCTCTATTTCTGCATGTCACACTGCAGGAGGAGGACGATGGAGGGGTCGCTCTTGGCTGCCTCCTTGAACTCCTCCAGGGAGATCTGGTCATCCTTGTCCTTGTCCATCTTTGTGAAGATCTTGTCGACGCGCTGCTGCGGTGTCAGCCCGTCTTGGTTCATCCTCATCATGATCACAGTCCCCACCATCTTGTAAATGGCCTGGAGGAGCAAGAGAAGCAAAGGACCAGAGTGGGAATGTTGGATGGACAGAAGGTTCCAGGACAAAATATGGGACAGGATCACTGCTTTCTGGGAGCCAACATGGGTTATGTTGCTGCACAGCTACATCAGGTGCTCACCAGGTACCTTTCAGACAAGGCTCTAGGCAGGAAAAGTCATCCTTTAGTGCCAAAAGGACCTAACAGCTGGGAAAAGCCTGGGAAAAGCCTGGGAAAAGCCTGGGAAAAGCCTGGGAAAAGCCTGGGAAAAGCCTGGGAAAAGCCTGGGAAAAGCCTGGGAAAAGCCTGGGAAAAGCCTGGGAAAAGCCTGGGAAAAGCCTGGGAAAAGCCAGCTACCCCTGCTGCTTTTAAGCACCGGTACCTCAATGATCTCCAGCATCTCCAAGCGCGTGATCTTGCCATCCCCATCCAGGTCGTACATCTCAAAGGCCCAGTTGAGTTTCTGCTCAAAGGTGCCCCTGGAGGTGACGCTCAGGGCACAGATGAACTCCCTGAAGTCGATGGTCCCATCGCCGTTCTTGTCGAAGGTGCGGAATGCGTGCTGGGCAAACTTGGAGGCATCTCCATAGGGGAAAAACTGCAGGGAGGGGAGAAGAGAGAGGTGGAAATGAGGAGGGGGAGCTACAGGGTGTTGGAGCCCTGGAGGCAGCCCCAAACACCCCCCCGGTAGAGCCCACCTTGATGTAGAGCTGCTGGAACTCCTCCAGGTTGAGGATACCGGTGGGACAGTCCTTGAGGAAGCCCTTGTACCACTGCTTCAGCTCCTGCTCGCTGAACTCCGTGTTCCTCACCAGGTCATCCAGCATCTCCGGGGCCAGTTTGCTGCTGTGCTTGCCCATGGCTGCCCCTGCGAGGGAAAGCATGGATCTGACACAGTAGGTATGGAGAGGGCTGGTGCTCCCAGGACCTCGCTGCACCCTGGCAGCTGGTTAACCCCACACCATGGTGTCCATTGCCTTCTATTACAGGACAAAGAAGAGGCCCCACTGGGCTCACAGTGCCCAGCTGGTGGCCGAGGACAGACTGTGCCGTGGGGCACGGGCAGAGCCTGTGTCTGTGTGGGCAGGCCGTGGAGCCGCTCCGATACACGCCGTGCCCGCTCCCACGCAGCACCGGCTGCCAGCGCGGCACAGCCCGAGCACCAGATGGTTTGCCGAGTGCTCCTGGAGCTCCTCTCTCCATGGAGTTGAGCAGAAGTTAACCTGGAGCCTGACCAAGCTCCATCTCCCATCCAAGCATCCGATTTCCTGGCCATGTGGGCTCAGGGGACAAAGGGGTACCCTGCGATGGGCACAAGCCTTCCCCCCCCCCGCGGGAATGTGAGGCTCCCATCCAGCCCCCTCCCAGTGAATCCCACAGGCAGAGGCTGCTTCCTGCCCCATCATCCCACCAGCATCTGTCACCGTCTGCTGTGGCAGCGCTTAACCCACCACCCCTCGGCAGCCAGCACTAAGGAGACATCCAGACACCCACTGAGCACGACGCTTCCCAGTGATGCCCAGCCGAGCCCTCCTGCATCAGAGCCCAGCTCTGACCTGCAGGGACAGGTTAATCCCCACCGTGTACCACACTCATGTCCTCCTGCATCTCCCACCACCAGCTCAAGGGGCAGCTCTTCCCATCAGGGAACAGCAGTGAGGACCGTTGCTAGAAGCATCACACCATATCCTGCAAGCCAAGCCCTCAAAAAGGCCAGGACTCAAAAGCAGCATCCTTTGGTCCACAGACCTCGATTCCCTTCTGAGCAAGACCCAGCACAGGCCAGGACAGGACAGGGGACAGCAGCAGGGACATCACCCACTTGGCATGAACTCAAACCACCAATATCATCATGGGCTGTTGGTCCCAACACAGGACAGAGGAGGGGGCAGCAGGATTGTCCCTCCCCGGGTCCGCACCCTGGGCTGCGCAGGGCACCCAGCATCACCCACCGGATCGGCACCCACCGGGGAGCAGGGGAGGGGATGGACGGGGTTACGGGGCCGGGGGCTGATCCGGGGCACCGACCCCGATAACCCCGGGGAACCGAGTCCCATCCCCGTGGGGGGGCACGGTCCCGGTGAGCCTTACCTGTCGTGCGGCGCGGACGGCGGCGGGGCCGGTGCCGGTACCGGAGGGGCCGCGGTCCAGCCCGGCGGCTCTGCCCGCGCCGCTCCCGCCTCTCTTGTAGCCGCGGGCCGCCCGTCCCCCCCCGGCGGCAGCGTTCGCCCATTGGCTGGGAGCGCTGTCAATCAACCGAGAGGGGCAGGAGGGGGGGTCGAGGTGGGATATTGGGGGGTATTGGGATGCTGGTGGAGGGAAACGGCACTGGGATGCTGGGGGATGGTGGAGGGGAAAGTGGAGAGAGACTGGGATGCAGGGGGGATGCTGGCAGTGGGATGCAGGGAGGATGCTGGAACCATAATGCAAGGACCAGGATGTGGGGACCGGGACGCAAGGGGGATGCTGGCAGTGGGATGCAGGGAGGATGCTGGAACCAGGATGCTGGGACCAGAATGCAAGGACCACGATGTGGGGAGCGGGACGCAAGGGGGATGCTGGCAGTGGGATGCAGGGAGGATGCTGGACCAGGATGTGGGGAATCGGACCAGTGTGGGGAGCGGGACGCAAGGGGGATGCTGGCAGTGGGATGCAGGGAGGATGCTGGAACCAGGATGCTGGGACCAGAATGCAAGGACCAGGATGTGGGGACCGGGACACAAGGGGGATGCTGGCAGTGGGATGCAGGGAGGATGCTGGAACCAGGATGCTGGGACCAGAATGCAAAGACCAGGATGTGGGGACTGGGACGCAAGGGGGATGCTGGCAGTGGGATGCAGGGAGGATGCTGGAACCAGGATGCTGGGACCAGAATGCAAGGACCAGGATGTGGGGACCTGGACACAAGGGGGATGCTGGCAGTGGGATGCAGGGGGGATGCTGGCAGTGAGATGCAGGGAGGATGCTGGACAGGATGCTGGGGGGGTGTGGGGGATGTGGCAGTGGGATGCAGGGGGGATGCTGGCAGTGGGATGCAGGCAGTGCTGGTTCAGCATCAGGGATGCTGCAGGCCCTGCCTGCCTGAGGGTGCCAGCCTGGTGATGAGTGAGCAGAGCCCTCCTGCACTCCCTGCCCTGCTGCCACTTGCTGCTTGTTTCCTCCTTGCTCACCTGCCTCTGGCTCCTGTTCCTGGTGTGCCTGATCCCAAAGCATCCCAAAATCCCTTCCCTTGTGCTTGAGGGGTGGCAGAGGCCGTGCTGCCTGTATCCCCCTGCCAGGGACCCAGCAAGGCCACACACTGAGGGGCACACCAGGACCTCCATGCTTGGCAGAGCCGTGGCTGAAGCACAGAGGGAAAAGGGCCCATGAATCTGCCCTGATCTCCAGAACCAAACTTGGAACGTTTCCATAGCAATCACTGGTGGCTCTTCCCAGTGACCTTGGTCATCCCACCATGATCCCAGTGCCACCCAGCCGGTGGTGACTGAGCCGGGACGAAGTCTCCAGCCAGCCAGAGCTGGTCCCACACCTTGTTCCCAAGGGGGCTGTGGGATGCCATGGGGTGCTCCCCTTTCCCACTGGGGCTGCAGGGACCCATCATGTTGGGTGCAGAAGGAATGGACACCCCGTTGCTGGACACACATCCCTGCACCATGCCCTTGGCCAGGGATGGATCCCCACCTGGGCTGGGGTGATTCAGCCCCGCAGCTTTCAGGCCCCTCCACTGGGCACATGGCCCCAAAACCTCTCCATGAGCCTCCCCAAGAGCACAGGGGGATGAGCCCCCCCAGGCACCCCACTGCTGGTTCTCGTGTGCTCAGCTCATGGGGTGGGCTGTGCCAAAGGGGCTGGAAGAGTTTGGGGAGCACCAGGATGTGGGTGCCACAGTGATGCCCTGGGCCAGCTGTGGGATACTGAGGCATCCAACTTTATGGGGCTGTGACACCCCAAGTCCCAGTGCTGAGGAAATGGGAATGGCCGCACTGGTACCCCCAAGCACCGGGCTGGAGCACCCGGCTGAGCCCAGGGACTACATCAGGGCACCCCAAAACCCTCGCATGAGCCCAGGCTCAACTGGGGTGTTGGCCCTGGGGCAGCAGGGGGGCTCCAGCCTGTCTGGGCTCTGCAGACGGCGCTGGCTCCGCGCTGCCCTTTGCTCCCCACTCCCGCAGCATCACCCCAGCTCCGTGCCCCGGGCTCGGTGCAGAGCTCAGGACCCCCCCCCCCCGGGTTCCCCAAAGCCCTCGTTACCCAGCGGCGCTGCGGATGCGAAGGGCTGCAGCTTCCCCCAGCGGCTACGGGCTGCAGCAGCACGGCCTGGGGGGGGGCAGTGCCCAACGGGGTGGGGGACATCATCCCTTGGGGAGCAGCCACACGAACCCCTCCTGGCCTGGTGCGGGGAGGACCCGAGGGAGGATGGATGGTGCCGCCTGGCCCAAACGGGGCTCTGGGGACACGCGTTTGATTTGTCCCCATGGCAGTGGCACCGGGTGGGTTACGTGGCTGTCCCCACGGTGCCATCCCGGGGCTGTGCTGGGAGCTAAGGAAAACGTGGGGCTTCGCTCCCCGCGTTCAGAGCTGGCTGTGACAAGAAGGGGGGGGACCGCGGAGCATCCCCGCAGCGGGACCCGCAGCCCGGGCCCAGGCAGCCGCCGGCGCGCAGGGGGTTAAACCTCCCCGCCTTGCTCGCACTGGAGACGTCACCGTCACCCGTGTCGGGGCCGGGGGGGTTATGGTGGTCTTTGTGGTGCGCTCCGCGCTGGCGCAGGGCTCCCGGCGCTTCCCAACGCTCCGCAGCACCCGCAGGCACCGGCCGCCGCCTTCAGCCCCCTCCGACACGGTGAGAGACCGGACACGGGGGCCACCGGGGGGCGGGGGGGGCTGTAGCATCCGCTGGTTGTGTCCCCCATACACCCAAACCCGTGTTAAGGCCCCTCTTTCCCTTTGCGCCCCCAAGCCCGGTGCACCCAGCGCTGGCAGCATGGGGATGCGCGGTGGGTGCAGCTCCCCACCGCGGGATGATGCTGTAACCCCAATAGGGGGATCTGGGTGGGTGCGGGAGCGTGGCGGGGTGCTGCGGCTCGGCTCCTGCGGTAAATCCTGCCGCTCACCCGCAGCCGCAGAGACGGAGGCCCCCGGCACCCCACCAGCCCCGCTCCGGGGGGGCTGAGCCCCATGGCGGGACCCACTTCTCCCTCCAGGCACGGAGGTCCCCAAAGCGGGGGGTGACAGCCCCGGGAAGCCCCAGCTCCATCCCGATGTCCCGGCTCATCCTGGGGCAGCATCCGGCCCTGGCACCCCGATTCCCAGGATAAGGTGTCCCCCCCATGAAATCCCGACCCTGCGGCTGCGGCGATGCCAGCGTGGCCATGGGTGGGGGGCAGCGGCAGGAGGGGCTCAGTGGTGGCGGTGGGCACCCAGCGGGCACCCAGCGGTGCCGGGGGGGGGGGTGAAGGACGTGGTGCTGGGTCAAGGGAAGGGGCACCCAGCCCCTGGCCGGGGAGCGGCGCTGCACAAGGCTGCGGTGCCCACGGTGATGCTGCTCCGGTGGCAAAGGGGCACAGCCCCAAGACAGCCCCGGGTGACACCGGAATGGCCTGATCCGGGACACCGCTACCCCTTTGGGGTGGCCGATAAGGGCTCCGCTAACATGGGGGAAGCGATGCTCCTGGGTGCAGGATTTGGCCATCAACTGGGATGTCCCCGGGGAGGTGACACCCTCCATGGGGTTCCCTTGGGGCAGGATGCTCGGGGGGAGCAGTTCGGGGTGGGTGCCTTCTCCCAGCAGAGCTGGGGAGCTCAGTGCCCCCAGTTCAGCCTCATGGTGCTGGCACTAACACTGGTGCAAGCCCCTCGCCTGCCCCAACAGCACCCGAGGGAGGATGTGCCGTGGGTCCCCGGGCCACCATGGGGTGTAAGCACCTGGGGCTATGGAGGGTGCAAATCAGGGACTGAGCCCCATCCCTGCAGACCGGGGGGGGCTGCAGCCATCCCCATCCTCCCACCCAGCACCAAACCCCCGTGCTCAAGCCTCAAGCCAGGGCATCCTCATGCTGGGGACTGTGGGGACCTGTCCTCTGTCCTTGCCCCCCCGCCCTGGGCACAGGCAGGGTTCAGCAATGACAAATCTCAGCCCCAAGCCCCCTGTCAAGGACAACCGTGGCACTGGCATGAGCACAGCGTGTGTGTGAGTGCAAGAGGACTGGGTGCAAATCTCCCCCCTTCCACTGCTCTGGGCACCCCAGGGACCCCCCAGCATCATCCTGCGGGGCCCAGAACCCCACCAAAAACCCCAGCACCCAGCAGGATGAACCCCGGGGTCACTGCACCAGGGCAGCCCTCGATGCCTTTGTGCCACTCCAAACACCCAGCGCACACAGGGGAATAGAGGCAGGGGGTGCAGTGGGGAACAGGGGTGCTTTGGCTCCCCAAAAGCAGCTTGGGCTGTAGCACCAGCCTGGTGCACCCCGTGCAGCCCCAATGTAAAGCCATTGCTTCCTTGGCCTGGGAGGAGGAGGAGGAAGGCAGAGCCATCACTGTTGATGCTCAGGGGCTGAGCTGGGGCTGAGCAGGGAGCTGCTACTGCCTCCTTTAGCTCTTCCTCTCCCATTCCCTCACCACATTAATTAAACCCGAGTGCTTAATTACAACTTGCTGAATCCCTCAGCTGCTTCCCAGGGCCAAACCCATGGGGACAACTCCGACCCCCCCCCCTACATCCCCTTAGGAAACGTTGGAGATGGGGGAACGTGGGGAGCATCCCGGCACCTGCAGGATTTGGGTTGTGGCTCAGCAGCAGCATAAAGGGATCTCCATGCACCGCGTGGAAAAGAGCAAACCCAACGAGCAGCGCCGGGAATGTCATCCCTGGGGGCCTTGGTCTCTCCAAGGGGAGATGGGCACAGATGGCTCAGCCCTGGGGTTGTCCCTGCGCTGCCCCACGGGGATGGGGATGGGGATGCTCAGCCGGCTGCTGGCAATAGAAAACAATGGAGGGAAATCAGATGAAGGCCGGTGGCAGGGTGCGGGATGGGGGTCCCCCCCCGAGGGCATGGGGTGCCCATGGGGTGTCCTGAGCATCCTGCCTCCCTGCCTGCAGGTCCCTGCCAGCCCATGAAGTGACTCAGGCGGGTGGCACAGCCCCTGCTCCTGCCATAGCCGCCACACCGGGCACTGAGGTAAGGACCAGGGGCTGTGGCTGTGGAGCGGGTGGGACCCCAAACAAGGTCTGTGGGGCTGAAATCCCAATTGGAGCCTTACCCTGCCCATGGGGGGTGCCCAGCCCGGTCAATGGGGGAATTGGCCTGACCCTATGGGGGAACCGGGGCACCTTGGTGGGGGGGGGCGGTGGGGGGGGGGCACCCATTCGCAACCCGTGCCCGCTCCCCGTTCCCCCCCCGCACTGGGGACCACGGGGCCGGGTGCAGGTCCGGGGGGGGTCCGGCCGGCGGTTGCGGGTGCTGTGTCCCTGAGCTGTGTTTCTCCCGCTCAGGTCCGCTGGCCATGGGCAACCTCATAAAGGTACTGGGCAAAGACTTAGAAAACTGCCCTCATTTTTTCCTGGATTTTGAAAGTAAGTCCCGGGAGCGGGGAGGGTCCGGGGCCACCGGTGCGGGTGTTCCCCGCAGCACGGGGATCGGCACCGCTGTGTCCCGGGGCAGCCCCACAGAGCGCTGAGTGGGGCAGGGGAGCAGGACCCATCCCTGCCCCATCCCTCAACGTTCGCTGGCTGAGCCCCTGTGTCCTGGCAACGGGACCTGGCCCGTGAGGACCTCAGCCACATGCGCGCCGCTGTTAGGCGGTGGCACCGGGTGCCCGTGCGGGACAGGCGGGAGGCCGGGAATGCCGGGGAAGGATGCGTGTCCCTGTGCTGCAGGACGGGCGGTGCTGCGGTCGCAGCCTGCATCCGAGGAACCCGGGTCAGGGTCTCCAGTTCAGCCCAAGGGACCTGCCCCGGCTTCCATTGGCCCGGGTTAAATGGGACACGGCTCAGACCTTCCCGGCTGGACACAGGTGGACGGGAAACGGTGGCCGCCGTTTGGGTGGCAGAATCGGGGTCAGCCCCAGGGCCCCCCCCTTTGCTTCCTCTCCCCACCTTCCTCAGGGGGCACGGCCCAGAGCAAGAGTAAAGGGGGGTAAAAGCAGTGCAGCAGCAGCCGCTCGCCTCGGCCCCGGCTCGTCCCAGCGCCACCGGCACGTCCCAAAGCAGCCGGGCTGGGGTCACGCAGCCGCCCCGCTCCCACGGTGAGGGACACTCCTGGCTCCACCTCCAGCCCCCCTCCACGGGGATGGGGCTGGGGGGGCTCCCCACGACCCCCGTGTCGGGGCTGGCTCTGCAGCTGGAGGCGGGGACACTCCTGAAGCCAAGACTTGAGGGACCTGCTCCCCGCTTCGCCCGGCGGCTCTCGGCTCTCTCCTCCCTCTGCTCCTTCCTCTCCATCACCCCATCCGCCAGCGCTCATCACCATCGGGAGGGGAAGAGGCTGCAGCCGGGGCCGGGAGCAGCCGCGGGGTCACCCCGAGCCCCAGGGAGCCGTGGGGCAGAGGAGGGGGGGACGGACGGGGGCTCCGGCCGCTTCCCGCAGCCCAGCACCTCTTCCCCGAGCACCACCTCACCATCATGCTTTTTGCCTCTTGTTTCTTCTCTTGCAGGTTTCACATGGGGAACCTTCTAAAAGTGTTGACTTATAACGAGCTTGACCAAGGCCCTAATTTTTTCCTTGACTTTGAAAGTGAGATGGGATTTTTATTTCCCTTTTTCGTTCCGTACTTCTCCTGAGTTCCACATCCTCACCATTTTGAGTTCTTGTCCCCGTCGCCCATCGCATCGCGCCCATCCCAGACGTCCTCCCCTCACCTTTGCTACCCAGGGGTCTCCCTGGGGAGGGGGGGGCCGCGGCCGCAGACCCATGGCCGGGGGCTATCGCTCCCCACCTCTTCCCCGGGGCAGTTTGCAGCCCGTCGGGGCTGGAGGCTGCTCGAGGACCGCCCCCCCTCCCCGTGAGCAGGACCACGGTCGCAGGGCAGCCAGGACTCACCCCCCCCCCCTATTCCAACCTCTGGCTTGGCTCAGGCTTGAGCAAGGAGATGGACGAGGGGGAGAAACCCGCCAGGAAGGGCTTTGGGCCGGCGGGGGGAGCCGCGGGACCGGGGCGCTGCTCCCCACGGCGGCTCTCGCCTCTCGGGGCCCCGCTCAGAGCCCTCCGGGTTTCTCTCCCCGGGGCGCTGCCCTGCAGATGCGCAACCGACGGCGGCCGAGACTGCGGTGTGGAACGCGGTGAACGCGGTGCTGGAGGAGGCGCAGGCGGTGCTGGCCGAGCTCCAGTCCTACACGGGCGCGGGGCAGGAGATCCGGGAGGTGGGTGCAGCCCCGGCGCCCCTCGGGCCGCGCTCCCCCTCCCCGCTCCGTGCCCTGGGGTAACCTGGGGTAACCGCGGATGCTCCCCCCCTCTCCGCAGGCCATCCAGAACCCCGCGGACCCGCGGCTGCAGGAGCGCGCCTGGGGCGCCGTCTGCCCGCTCGTCGCGAAGCTGAAGCGTTTCTATGAGTTCTCGCTGCGCCTGGGTGAGTGCCCCCAGCCCCGGGCCCTTCCCCACATCCCATCCCCACAGAATCCCAGAGGGGTTTGGGTTGGAAGGGACCTAAGATCGTCCCGTTCCTCACGTTAGACAGCGATGTCCAAGGCTCGGTCCAACCTGGCCTTGAATGCTGCCGGGGATGGAGCATTCACCACTTCTCTGGGCAACCTGTGCCAGGGCCTCAGCACCCTCACAACCTGTGTCTCACCTGAACTGCCCCTGTTTCAGTCTGAACCCATCACCCCTTGTCCCATCACTACAGTCCCTGATGAAGAGCCCCTCTCCATCAACCCCTTCAGACACTGGAACACCCCCCCCATTGCATCCCACATCCCTCTGTGGATGCAGGAGCAGGGCAGGGCAGAGGGAGCCCTGGCCATGGGGTGGGTGCCGCACTGCCCCGTGCCTCAGTTTCCCCACCTGGGGCTGGGGACATGCATTGGGGGGGACCAGCAGTGCTTTGTCCGCAGAGAACGCGCTGCGGAGCCTGCTGGAGGCCCTCACCAGCCCCCCGTACGCCCCGACCCAGCACCTCGAGCGGGAGCAAGCCTTGGCCAAGCAGTTTGCAGAGATCCTGCACTTCACCCTCAGCTTCGATGAGCTCAAGGTACCTCCCCATGGGGCGGCTGCGGGCTCTGCAGCACAATGGGACCCCCATTCAAACCCTGTGAGCCCAAACAGCCCCTTGGGACCCCCGAGGCTCCCCCCAGGCTCTGCCCGCGGCCCCTGACATAGGGCTCTCCTCCTCAGATGACCAACCCTGCCATCCAGAATGACTTCAGCTACTACAGAAGGACCATCAGCCGAAACCGCATCAACAACCTGCAGGTGAGGGGGGGTCCCAGGGCAGGGGATGGCTCAGGGGGGGTTCCACCACCCCAACACCGCCCTCCTGTCCCCCGCAGCTTGATGCAGAGAGCGAGGTGAACAATGAGATGGCCAACAGGATGTCCCTTTTCTACGCCGAGGCCACCCCCATGCTCAAAACACTCAGCAACGCCACCACCAAGTTCGTTTCCGAGGTGAGGAAAGCCCCCTCCAGCCCCAGCACCACACCAGCATCAGATGGGGCTGGAGCCCCCATGGAGGGCCAGGAGGGGAAACAGCATCCGGGACCTGTTGTGTTTCAGAACAAGACGCTGCCAATCGAGGACACAACCGACTGCCTGAGCACCATGGCCTGCGTCTGCAGGGTGATGCTGGAGACCCCGTGAGTACCCCACAGGGGTTGGGGGGCACTTTTGGGTGCGGGGGTCCCTTCTCACCCCCCCACCCCGCCGGGCTCAGCCAGCCCCTCTCCTGGCACAGAGAATACCGGAGCCGCTTCACCAACACCGAGACCCTCCTCTTCTGCATGCGGGTCATGGTTGGGGTCATCATCCTCTACGACCACGTCCACCCCGTGGGGGCTTTTGCGAAGACCTCCAAGATCGATGTGAGTGGCAATGGGGTGCACCAGGGGGGGTCACTGCCATCATGGAGTCGTTAGGGTTGGAAAGGACCTTAAGATCATCCAGTTCCAACCCTCCCTGCCATGGGCATCCCAATGGAGATGTGATGGGATGGGAATGTCTGAGAGGGTCCGGAGGGGAACTTAGCGAGGAGGAGGATGGGGAGGAAGGGATGAGCCTCTCAGCACATCCAGGCTCTCACAGCCTCTCTCACTGCCCCCACCAGATGAAAGGCTGCATTAAAGTCCTGAAGGACCAACCCTCAACAAGCACCGAGGGGCTCCTGAACGCTCTGAGGTGAGGCAGGGGACCGGGGGCTCCCCCGATGGCGCAGGGCTGGGGTGTTGTGGGGTGACCGTGCCCTCTCTGCCCAGGTACACCACGCGGCACCTCAACGACGACACCACCTCCAAACAGATCCGGGCGCTGCTGCAGTGAGCGAGCCCGGCTCCCCGATGCCATGACCATAGCGCTCACCTTGTACAGAGGGACAAGGAGGGATGCACCAAAAGGCAGAGAGATAAAAGCAGCCCCGAGGCCACGCACAAAGGACTCCTCCTCCCAACTCAGCCCCCGCTGGACACGAGGTGCGGGTGGCACCATGGGGACACCGCAGTCAGGTGCTGGGGCTGGGCAGCGTCACCCCTAACCCCATCCTCATCCCGAGGAGGAGGAGCAAGCATCCCTGCAGACCTGCACTGACCGGTGGCAACGGCTTCGTCTCCCCTCGTAGACTTTTAATGAGAGCAATTAAATCTCCACTCACCTTTTCTTTTCTACATGGATTTATTTGGGGGTGAAATAAAACGACATTTACTCTGCTGGTGGCCGGAGCGGGGCCGTCTCTGCTGCGTCCCATCCCAGCCCCCTGCGCTATGCTGGGTCCCCGTGTCGCATCCATGACACCTTTGGGACCACATCCCCCTTCCACGACACTTATCCCTGCTGGGACAAACCCCATCTCCGTCCATGTCTCAACCCTACAGTGACACCACCAGGGGCTCATGGAAGGACAAGGAACAGGGGTTGGTCCGAGGGGCTTCCCCCCCAAGCCAGCCGATCCAGGGCACCCTCCATCCCCAGCGCTCCACCAGCTCCAGACTGGGAGCACTGGGAGGCTGCCGCTTGCCTTTGCCGGCAGATGGCCCTGTGACACCGCGACAAAGCAGCCCCGTGTGTGTGTGTGTGCCCCCATACACCTCCGTTGTGGAGGGACCCGCTCAACCTGAGCCCCTCACCCGCAGCACAGGGCCCAGTGCCAGCGCTTGGCGGGGCTGTGTCACCCCCATGGGGACACCCCTGGGACGCTCAGCCCCGCATCCCTGGGCTTACTGGGGTTGGTTCCCCATCACCGCATCCTGCTCTGCTTCCCGAGGTCCTTCCCACCGGGAAGCTGCCCTTTGCACCGCCGGGGCCGTGGGGCACCCGCACCCCGCAGCCCTCACGCAAGGTGCCCGTGCCTCAGTTTCCCCACCTGGGCAATGGCTGCATGGGCAGGGTCCCCCTGGACACCCCCTGCATCGCTCAGGGTGCCAACACGGGGACACCATCGCTCCCATTGCAACCGGGCTCAGCAGCACGGCAGCCCCAGGGGACAAGGAGGGGACGAGGAGGCGGGGGGGGGGACCTGGCAGCCTTCATCCCTCTGGATCCCGGCGTTTTCCAGGCCCGGTGCCAGGATCTTTGCCGCCAAAGACAGCTCCTTGGATTTCCAGGCTCTTGCTCCACTCGCTCCGTGCATCCCGCCTGGATCGCTGCCGAGGCCCTGGGTAATGGGCCATGGATCCCAAGCGCCCTGCCCCGCTCCCAGCCCCGGCAGCGGGCACAGCAGCTCCATGCACCAGCCGTGCCTCAGTTTCCCCAGCCAGGAGTTACCTTTGCCCTGGTGACCCCGAGGGATCGCTCCCACTGAGCCCATCCCCAGGGGCTCCGCAGCACCGTGATCCCATTGGGAACTGTGGAGGAGGCCGGGACGTGGCTGGGTTCAGCGGCTGGGTCTGATGAGGGTCTGTGGGAGCTGCGGCACATCCTGCACCAGCGAGGGGGTGAAGTTCCCTGTGGGATGAGCAGATGGGAGCGTTTCACAGCCAAAACATGGCAAGGAAAGGGAGCCAAAAGGTGAAGGAAACGGAAGCAATCACAAGTCCTGGAACATCACAGCCAGACGCTGGATCTGGGACTAGCAAAGGGGTTTGGGGTGCTTTTTGGATGTGGAGCTGTGGAAGGAGCTGGTGAAGGCTGAAGCAGTAGGTGATAGGGAGGCGGATGGTGGGATGCTGCCCCTGTATCCCTGGCTCTGGACACAAGGATTCAGGCTGCACCGGCAGCCCTGGTGCCAGTCCATGTGGATGATGCTCTGCCACGGGGCTCCTCCAGCCCAAGCTCTTCAGCTGCAGCGCTCAGCCAGGACAGGGCACCAAGGACTTTAACTGATGGAGAGCCAAGCCCTGCCAGGCCTGTGCTGTTTTCCTAATCCCAGTGGAATTAATGACCTTATCTTTGGCCAAAGCCATTTAGATTAAGTGGCTGGTGTGATGGGCTCGGCTGCACAGATGGAAGAGCTGCGTTTGTCTGGGGATTAGCGAGGGCAGATGGAGGGAAGTGCCATTGCCCATCCCTAAAGCTCCCGGCACCGCCAGCAGCCTGAAACCAGAGACCACAACAACTTTCTCAGTGACTCCTGCCTGGGTCTGCAGTGATTTGATCGGAGGCCACCAACTCCCCTGCTTCTTGCTGCTGGCAGCATCTGGGCACAACCACCTTCCATGTCCTGGACCGCACAGCATGAACAGGCAAGAATGAGGGTCTCATCCTGCTGGGACACCCAGGAGCTGCTGCTCTCAGACCAGGGCATTGCAACGGTGGCAGGGACCTGGAACACTCTGTCCATGCTGGCTGCAGCACAGCCTCTGTGAGTGGTCCTGGACCACAACAGGCAGACTAGCAGCTATTGTGCTAGAGGAATCACATTTATCAGTGGGGATAACAAAGTTCATATTAGATTAAGGACACTAAATCTGTTTCTAACAGTGTAGTCATCTGCCTGCACCCAGGAGACAGCAGATAATCCCACCCCTCATTCACAGAGCTGCCCAAGGATCCCAGCTTGGCCTGGGGACATGACTGAACCCATCCACACCCAGCACACAGGCAGGGAATGGGGCTTTACACCCGGCCTCACCTCGTCCATCTGAGCCAGCAGAACCCCTTGGCCCTGTGCTCCAGCGCTGGGCTGAGCCCATATCCACGTACACTGAGTCATTGTGGATGGCAAACAAGTCTGGGCTGGAGAAGAGGTTCAGCTGCTGCTGCACAGACCCAGCAACACAAACGTGGTGCCTGGCATCTCGGAAGGCTGACGCCCAGCTCTGCCCCAGTGCTGGCAGAGAAAAGCCAACGTGAATTCCCAGCTCTTCCCTGCATCCTCCCCACGTCCCTCTCAAACAGCCCAAAGCTGCTGCCCCAAGCAGTTACAGAAATCACCCCAGTGTTGAAGAGCACAGACTGGAAGGTTAACATGATCCCACTGGAGCAGCACCTCCAGAGCCTGCACCCATGCAGCCCTGTGAGATGGCTCTTGCCTCATGGTGCATCACAAGCAGCTGAAGGAAAACTGTGTGTTCTACCACTCAAAACCCTGCCAGGAGGAACCAACCGTCTTGACTGCATTTGCCAGGAGAGTCCCAAACGCCCATCAAGGCCCTCCCAGTTCCACCTGATGGGAACGGTGCTGTGGAGACCAACTGCCTGCAGAATGCAGCACAAAGAATCCGCTGCTCAGCAACTCGCATTCAAAGGCAGGGCTGGTTCCCATTGCCAAACCACAGCGTAAACCCCCGGGAATTCAGCTCTAACTGGGACAGACTCATCTGCTGCAAACGGGATGAGATCACTTCCAAGTTCCTGTTTAACAGGTGCCAGCTCCTTCTGCACCTGCTCCGTGCATTGGGATCAGATGGCCTCCACAAGCCGGGAACATCTGCTCAGCTCCCTTGGAAGCTGAAGGAAAGGTGGCTGGAAGAAGGGACCAGGCCTGACCATCCCACCCCATGCCCTGAGCAGGGAACCTGGGCCAGGTGGAAACAGAGCATGAGAAAAGTGTGCTTGGCAATGGGGAAAGGAGCCTACGATCATCCTGTGCAACTTTATTTCCATATATAAGAAGAAAATATTCCTCTCCACAATAAAGGCAGCAAGAGCTCGCTCAGCTCTGGAGCTGCGCCCCTGGCCAAGCTGGAGGAGGGCAGGGTATTCCTGTCTCCAAGCAGGACACATTCACATGGCAGCTCTACCATACCAAGGATAATGCTGTGTCTCTGGCAGGAATGAACACTTGGCACAGGAGGATGCTCCAGCAGCCTTGCCCCAGGGCCCAGCCCTTTCCAGGCAGGGTTGAGGAAACATGGGAACACAGCACCGTGATGCCACATGAAGAGGATCCGATGAGGCCTTTGGCCATCACCTGCCTCAGCCCCAGAAAACCGACTCGGCTTGCCCAGTCCAAGGCCACTCAGGACCAAGTCACCTCCTCCCCTTCAGAGGCAGGATGGGGCCCTACGGTGAAGGCTGGCTGCTGTCCTCATCCGAGGTCGCTGCACCCGCACTGTCCCCCTCAGCCTCCGCAGCGCAGCCGGCGGCCTCCAGCTTCCTTCTCCTCTTCAGATGGTGCAGGTGGGATTTGGAGCGTGTGTGAGCTGGAGGGAGAGGCAAACAGAGCCTTTAATTCTGCGGAACAGCCAACCCCATCTGCGTGTGCAGTGTGGGGAACCGTCCCTTCCCATCCTCCCACACAGCTCATTCCTGCAGGGAAGTGACTTCCCAAGCCCTGCCCTGGCCATTATCCCAAGGAATCGGGACTCGAACGGGGACAACCCTCCCAAGCCTCCTCCTGACCACAGGGAGGATGGGAGAGGGACAAATCCTGGTTTTGTACACACAGAAGGCTCCAGATTGTCAGGACTCGCTCAACTCCCCCAGCAAATCTGCTCCCAACCAAGACAACACCGGGAGGCTGGGAGAAAGGGAAGGGTTATCAAAGAGGCAGCACACTGAAGGATGCAGCAAGGTTGTGCAACTCTCCACCACCCCATGGAGCCCTGCCAGGATCATTTATAGGCCTAGATGCCTGCACCACAGCACTGGGATCTCCTGTAACTCTGCAGAGCAGCTCAGGATGGAGCCTGGAGCATAATTAGGCTTTTGCATAACTCCAGGGCAAGGCCCCCAGCCATGAGAGCACTTAGCAGGAGGCAGGGGGAACAGAGGTGTAATCCCTGGGATGCAGCTTGTCCTGACAGAGCACGGCAGCAGGAGCTGCACTTGGTTGGAATCAGAGTTAAGGGCAGTAAAACTTCCTGTATCAGTGGTGTTATCTAAGCAGAAGGTGCTTTGTCTAACCAGAGCCATGAACCATTTTAGCAGGGTGGTTTTGCTATTTCCAAGAGATCAGAGCAGCAATTAAAGCAGCAAGCTTTCCAAGCAGGGCCTTCATGGAACGAGGGGATGTGCTCACTGAATCCTGGCCCTGAGGGGTTTTCCAGGCATCCTTTCCTGCCAACTGATGAAGTTACATGCAAAGCTGCTGCTTTATCACAATTGCTGTAGGCTCACCTCAGCCTGAAATCAAGTCTCACCTCTTACAACTTGTCACAAGCAACACCAAAGCTCCCAGTGGCAGGAGGAGGCGCTGCCTGGGAGCAGCAATCCACACAAATAGAACTTTTCCATCCCTCAGACCCAGTGGGGTACTGGGAAACAGCTCCCAGGACTACGTGTAACTTGCCTACAGAAACCAGAGCAGATTGCACATCAGCTCAGCCCCCACTGCTGCTTTCACTTCCATTTTGCACTCACAAGTAACACCCAGTTTGGGACCGTTTTTCTCCCACCATCCCGGGGTGTGAGCCAAATTCAGCTGGATGCAGGGAACCACAGCTGGTCTTGGCTGAGGAAGGCACTGTCATCATCTAGCAGAATTTGGGATGATGCTCCTGGAGGACGTGCAGTCACAGATGCAGTGTTCTGGGGGGGTTGTGGAGTTCCCACCCAGCCACAAAACCTGCTGGACCCTGATAGCTTTCAGACTCCTCTAGTTCTGGGGGAGGCAGAGCTCCTTCAAAGCACCTCTGAGCTGAGACTGGCTAAAATAACAATGGCACTTCCAAACTGATCTCATTACAATGAGCTTCCTATTCCGAGCCTCCTTCCATCTTTGCTTTCAGCAGTTCCCTGCATCAATAGGAGTAAGTGACTCGTTCAAATCCAATGACCAACGACCTGCAGAACTTATCTCTGCATTGTGCCTGCACACACTGTGTTTGGGCAACACATGGAGATTTACCAGTTCTGTTCCTTGCAGCCAGTTTCTCTGCTACTTTTTGTTCCTGGTTCTCAGCATGAGCCTCCCAGCACAGATAAATTCACAGAGTTAATCTGATTCCAGCTGAGCTCTTTTAAAGGCAGTCTATTGAAAACAGAAAATCCTTTTCTATTACCATTGCAGCTAGCAATACTCTTTTTTTAAAAGACTAAGCACACAAATAGGAGATACTGGAGCAAACCTGAGCTATTAAAAACCATTTCAAAAGTTTCATTTTACACAACATTTTAGAAGAAACAAACCTGTTCTCTGCTTCATGACAAACCACCTGAAGTGCTGAAAAAGGCCAGCAGCCCTCACTAAACAAACAGCTCTAAGGCTTGATGGTACCTATAGATCCCCACACTGGGGCAGTGACTGGGTGCAGGGAAGGGGGGAAGCCTGACAGATGGCTGCTGTGGCACAGCTCCTGCATCCCCCTAGGCTTGCAAATGGCTCCTTTCATCCTGGGCTGTAAACAAGCCTTGAAGGCTGAGATGATGTGCTGAGATGATGTGCTGAGATGATGTGCTGAGATGATGTGCTGAGATGATGTGATGAGATGATGTGATGAGATGATGTGATGAGGGTCATCCAGCCACACAGCCAGGCAAGGAAAGCTGCTCTGCTTCAGAGAACTGCCTCACTGCACCTCTCTGTGTGACTGTACTCTCTGGGCCCCCTCCCAGGTCCTGTTCCCCCCCCCCCACCATGTCCTACCTGCCCACTCTCTGTCCCCAATGATGAGCCTGTCACAGAGCTCACACACGCGGTGACTCCGCTTGTTCTCATTGACATCGTGCTCCATCTTCACGGGCTCTGCCGGGGGCTCCCGGCCCTGTAGGTGAAATACAGTCTCCATTTGGGGTCTGCTGTGAAATCTGCCTGGCTGTGTTCACTTTGGGATGTGAACCTGCCATACGCAGACACTAAGGTTAGCAGGACAGATGC
This sequence comes from Neopsephotus bourkii, assembly GCF_033783945.1. Lineage (NCBI taxonomy): Eukaryota > Metazoa > Chordata > Aves > Psittaciformes > Psittacidae > Neopsephotus > Neopsephotus bourkii. The sequence continues at coordinate 353,531 of NW_026901453.1, read as the reverse complement.
TGCAGTTGTACCATGCAAGACAATTGCAGTACTGGCCATTAGGAGAAGTTTTCAGCTTAGACAACAGTCCTCTGCCACTGTGAGGGAAGCCCAAGGCTGGGCACATAGCAGACAGCAGAGAGACTAAGTGCCAAGTTAATGGGCCTGGAGACTACCAAAAAGTTGGCTTCTTGGTCATGTTTCACGTGTTAACTCCAGTTACCCAGTACCTGGATAAAGCTCTCCACAATCTCCAGAGCAGGTTTCAGCACATTCTCTTCCCACTGCAAGAGATCAGACACCTCCAAGGCATACACTGGGGGCACATTGGGCCCAGGACCTACAGAGACACAGAAAGGCAAGTCAGCACACCAGAACACCCCCAGCATCGTGTCACAGTGCCCATGGGGCTACACCATGAGCAGAGTGTCCTGCTTTTTCCTATCTAGTTGTTCTTTAGCAAGAAGCAAACAGCACCAGACTTTCCAGAGCCCAAATTACCAAAGACCTCAGCCGGGGGGGGGTACCACCCTTGCAAAGAGCATGAGCACCTAAGAACACAGGCAAGCATCTCCATGGTTGTCTGTTTGGGACAGCATTGTGAAATCTGAGCACGCCAACAGCCCAGCCCAGCAACAAACACTTCATCACTGCCATGGTATATGGGAGGCCACAGGAGATCAAAAAGCTAGATCTGGACACAAAGCCATCACACAAAGTTTACAGGGAGATGCAGGCACAGAGTCTGCATGAGGAATCTGTGGGTGCAGTTCCTCACTCGGAGCTCTAATGGCTTGTGTGGCTGCACTGGCCACACATTGCTCCCAGCAGCAGACCACAGTGGGAGATGCTTTGATAATGCCTCAGACAAGGCCCAAGTTTCAAAGCCACCCCTTTGGCCTCCCCCAGCCTGCTGTGAGGGCACGGGGCACAGACAGCAGCAATCAGAGCCCCTGCTCAGACAAAGCCATCGCAGGCTGCTGCGTGCCAGGCTCCAGCAGCTGCTGCTCCTTAGTGCTGTAACCACAACCAACCTCCTCACAAAGCTGGTCTGCAGCACACCTGCCACCAGAAAGGTGAGCCACAGCCACCGAGCACATGGCTGCGGGACAGCTCTTGCACCTTGCTCAAAGTCCATCTTTTGAGCCCAGTTTCTCCCTGTCTGGGCTTTTTCTCTTTATTTTATTGTTGTTTTGCCCCTACCGAGCACCTTTCAACAAGTGCCCGGCTCCCAGCTGCTGCTGCTGGCCCTGCTCCAAGGCTGGGGCTGGGATGGGGAAGTCCTGCTGGCTCCTGGCCACTGCAGCCAGCACAGCCCATGCTCAGAGCAGCCAACAGGCTCATGCTCCTAATGTGAAAGGCAGCATCAACTGGGCACCATGTGCGACACCACGAGGAGAGGGACCATGCTGGGCACCCCCTGCCTGAGCCCTGAAGCAGTGGAGCCTCTCCTGTGCTCTCCTGAGCTAGGAGCAGGGGATGGGCTGAGGAAAGACGAGAGATGAAGAACAGGGATGGTGAGGGAGGGTAGGAACAGAGGACTCACGTTTCAGGAAGCGGTTTCGGACCCATTTGTTCTGCCTCCGGGCGTATCTCTTGGTCACCTGCTTCAGGGCCTGGATCCCTTTGAAACAGAGGGATTAAAACAAAGGTGAGTGTAAGGCTGCAAGCTGAGCTCAGAGCCCAAAACCTCTGCCCTAAAGCTTTTAGCAGGTAGAACAATCTGTTCAAGGGCCACCCTGCTCTCACAATACCCAAGTATCAATCCGTACAAATGGAGCTCAGGACTCCTCATCCTCCCCACAGGTGTCCCACAGCATGGCTGACCACTGTACAACCTGTCAATACTTAGTACCAAACTTATCTTTCCCTCTGTAATGGTCTCCTGAGCAGACATAACAAGCCCCTTCTGTTTTCAAGCCTGTTATCATTGCTGTGGTTTCCTCAGACTCCCATCTTCACTTTGCACTGAACCGTCCCTAACACAGATCAACTCTGCCTGCGACCTCTGCTGTGCTGAGGAACAGAGCAGTTGTCATAGAATCATAGAATGGTTTGGGTTGGAAAGGACCTTAAGATCATCCAGTTCCAACCCCCTGCCATGGGCAGGGACACCTCACACTAAACCAGGGCACCCAAGGCTCTGTCCAACCTGGCCTCGAACACTGCCAGGGATGGAGCATTCACAGCTTCCCTGGGCAACCCATTCCAGTGCCTCACCACCCTCACAGGAAAGAATTTCCTCCTTATATCCAATCTCAACTTCCCCTGTTTCAGTTTTAACCCATTACCCCTTGCCCTATCACTACAGTCCCTAATGAAGAGTCCATCCCCAGCATCTCTATAGCCCCTTTCAGACACTGGAAGCTGCTCTGAGGTCTCCATGCAGCTTCTCTTCTCCAGGCTGAACAGCCCCAACTTCCTCAGCCTGTCTCCATACAGGAGCTGCTCCAGCCCCTGAGCATCCCTGCGGCCTCCTCTGGACTTGTTCCAACAGCTCCATGTCCTTTTTATGCTGAGGACACCAGAACTGAACAGAAAACTCCAAGTGAGGCCTCACAAGAGCAGAGGGGCAGGATCACCCCCTTTGACCTGTCCTCTAACAACAGTCCTGAACTCCAGAATGGAACATGCCATTGAAGACTGCACCACTATTGACTCATGCTGTTATCTGCTAGACCCCCAGGTTCCTTCCCACCATAATGCTGCTGAACCAGATGCTGAGTTCTGCTTCATTCCCTCTTTCCAGCTCAGTTCCCCACAGCATTCACACCTCAGCTGAGATCTCATCACCCAGGTCACTGGAGGACCAGCTCCAGATCCCAAGACACGCTGTGCCCAGTACAACTTACAGGGAGGCCAGGGGGAAGGGAGGGAGGAATTGCCCTGGCTGTGCTCAGCTGTGCTCCAAGCACTGAAAAAGGAGTCCCTGACCCCTGAGCTGGCAAAGATGGAAAATGCAGAGAGAAAGGTGCAGCTCAACCCCAGCAAGACCTGCGCTAAGGTCTGAGCTTGGTTCAGCCCATCAGGCAGTGTCCCCTGGAGCTGCATGGGGCTGAGGGATGTAGGGCATACAGGGTGCTCCTCCCACCTTTTTGCAGCAGCAGGGCACTGGTCTCTGGTGAGCAGCTCCCTTCACTAATGAGGTACTCATGGAACTCCTTGAAGCCAATGGACTGGAAGATGCCGTGCTGGTAATCCTGCCTGGAGACAAAGACAAGAGGCAGCGGTCAAAGCCATCTCCTGCAGAACAGTGGGAGACCTCACCTCTCCCCTGAATCATAGAATCATAGAATAGTTTGGGTTGGAAAGGACCTTAAGATCATCCAGTTCCAACCCCCCTGCCATGGGCAGGGACACCTCGCTCTAAACCATATTACCCAAGGCCTCGTCCAACCTGGCCTTGAACACTGTCAGGGATGGAGCATTCACAACCTCCCTGGGCAACCCATTCCAGTGCCTCACAACCCTAACAGGAAAGAATTTCCTCCTTATATCCAATCTAAACTTCCCCTATTTCAGTTTTAACCCATTACCCCTTGTCCTATCACTACAGTCCCTAATGAAGAGTCCATCCCCAGCATCCCTATAGGCCCCTTCAGACACTGGAAGCCGCTATGAGGTCTCCACGCAGCTTCTCTTCTCCAGGCTGAACAGCCCCAACTTTCTCAGCCTGTCTTCATACAGGAGGTGCTCCAGCCCCTGAGCATCCTCGTGGCCTCCTCTGGACTTGTTCCAACAGCTCCATGTCCTTTTTATGTTGAGGACACCACAACTGCACACAATACTCCAAGTGAGGTCTCACAAGAGCAGAATAAAGGGGCAGGATCACCTCCTTTGACCTGCTGGTCTCTGCATCCCACCCTGCAGGAACATCCCCAGATGACACAAGCCTATGGGCTCAGGGGACAAGCCAAACCAGGTACAAAGACAAATCAGTGCCTTCAGGGCCAGCCCATGTCAGCTTCCCTGTGTGAATGCTTAGGCAGCACCAAGTCATTTTTACTGAGGGAAAATGGCAGGTATGGTCCAGACAAAATTAATTCTCAACACTAAGACCCACAGGGACTGCTGTTTGACCAAATCTGCTCTAAGAGCTCTGGCAGGAAGGGAAGGAGGCCAAGAAGTGCTGGAGGATCCCGCTGGTCCACACCTCTCCATGATGGTGCCCCTGCAGAGGCAGGAACCAGAGCAGACACTGCCAGGAGAGGGCTGGGAGCAGCAATGCACCAGAGGTGCTGCAGACAGGGTTGTTTTGGGGCCTGCATGGCTCTGGCAGGGGGGGAATGGGAGCAGGAAGGGAGCTGGCTCCTCACCCACCGGTTCTCAGCCACCTTCTGTTGGTTGTAGCGGCGGTGGAAGTCGCGCAGCTCCTCCAGCAGCCCCGCAGCCAGCATGTCATCCACCCGCTTCTCCAGCCGCCGGTCCAGAGCTGGGAGGAGGAGAGCAGGGCATGCCCTCAGGAGGCCCACAGCCAGACCATGTGCCAGAACATGCCCCAGCACTCCCCATCCCACTGAGGAAGGCAGAACCCAGCAGGAGAGGGCAACAAGTCCTTTGTCACGCTCACTGATGCCAAAGGAATTGCTGCCTTGTTCAGGGAGGAGGCTGGGGCAGGAGCAGGGCGTCAGCCCTCATCTGCATCACTTTACTCAGCCAGGAGCTCACTCTCACCTGCCTGGTCTGCATGGAGCCACAAGATGCAGGAATGTGGGTATTTCAGGGGCCCACCTAAGGGCCCCCCACCTTCCTCCTCCTGCTGCTGCTGCAAGATTTCACTATGGGGGATCCCCGTCTCTTCAAACACTTGGAGGCTCCTGCAAGCAGAGACAGACAGAGCTCAGAGGCTGGGTGAGGATGAGCTTTTCCATTTCCCCAGCAGCCCTGGGGGCTCCAGCAAAGGGAACCGCAGACACTCACTGAGATCCATCCTTCTCATGTGGGGGGAGGGCAGGTTTCTGCCCCCTCCCGTGCCCAGCATCCTGAGCACACCCAGGTCCTGGGGGTACAATGCAGTGCAGAGCACAGTGATGGCACCCAAGGAGCCTAGAGCACAGCCACCCACTCCTCCCTGGCAGCAGGACAAATCCTGCAGGGGACAGGGTTCTGGCTCCAGCCCTGCCCTTTCCAGCCAGGTAGGGCTGCAGGGAAGGGGCCAGCACTGCTGATGCTCAGCCCAGCCCAGGCAGGGAGGTGGAGGAAGCTGTTGGGGGTGCCCAACCCCCTGTCCCCCCTGCACCGTGCGAATGGGGTGGGTGGTTTCTGCTCCCCCCAGGCCAGGGCTCAGCTGGGATGGGCCCGCCAAAGCAGCAAGCCTGGTCTTGCTGCCGTGCTGTTCCCACAGAGCTCAGCTATGTTACTCAGCCAGCACAGCAGCTTGCTCTTTAAATAGCTTCAGATAAACCCTGCTGCTGGGGCACCGCAGCGGGAGCAGCCCCAGTGCACATGAGCACCATCCTTCATCCCAAAGGCTGGGGTGCTGCATGGCCAAAGGTCTCAGATCTCAGAGAGCTCCCCAACACCAGTGCTCCAAGGTGCCCAAGCATCTTGCTAAGAGCCTGGGAGCACCCACCTGGGATGGGAGAGCCTGTCTCGCTGTGTTCCCTGGCACACTATTCCCTTGGGAAGGGATGCAGGGCACCCCAAGCTCACCTGGCTACTTTGCGCTTGTCGTTGGGGTGCAGCTTGGCTGCCATCTCGGGGTCCACCCTGCTCAGGCGTCGATAGAGCTCACCACCATCCAGCTGCTCCAGCTCCACCTTCCTGTCCCTGACCAGCTCCGGGGCTGTGCTGGCCCTCTCCTGCAGGGCACAAGGCTCCCCTCAATGGAGACACTCATCCACATGCAAGGCCAGCACAAGCAAGAACATCCCCCAGACCCACAGGGTGAATGAGGGGCTTTTGGTTCTCCTTGCCCCATTCTAGCCGGGGGAACACCATGCCCAGTTGCAGAAGGCTGCTCTGAACATGCACTCACCCTTTCCCAGTGGGATATGCAGCCCCTCAGATGTACCTTGGTGTTGATGAGGACCTTCCACAGCAAGGACTCGATGTAGTAGTTGGTTCCTCCCACAACAATCGGGATCTTGTCTCGGGCAAAGATATCTTCAATGTGCTACAGTCAAGGAGCATAAGCACAGATGCACAGCAGGGAGGAAGGGCTCTGGGAGCAGCAGCCTGCCGGCCCAAACCTCATTTGCCCAGCTCCATGGAGCTGGTTAAGGCTGTAGGACACGGTTACAGGCATCCCTCATCGGTCACTATCCTCTGCTGCCTGTGTCAGCTACCACCAAAACTCAGGGACACCCAGGGACTGTCAGGGAAGGCAATATCTGGCTCAGATCCTCCCCAGCCAGCCCTGAGGATGGGCTGCCCTGAGCATTAGCTGGGTAAAAGCAGCTCCAAGTCCCCCTCACCAGCAGTATCCCCCGAAACCCAGTTATTTGCAATGTGGAGAGCCCAAATCTGAGGCAAACCCTGATCCCTCTTGCAGGCCTGGCTGTGGAGGGGAGCAGTCCATATGGGATGAGCCAGGCAGGCTGCAGAGTGAAGGGATATGAGAGGCACAGCTTTGTCTCTGAAATCTACCACTGTGTAGTTGGAGACGAGGGGATCCACAAAGCTGATCATGTGGTGCCTGCACAGACGCTGCTCCTGCGGGGAAACCTTGTTTGTGATGATGTCCAAGCCCTTGTACACCTGGGGAAGAGAAGAACCCATCATTCACCTCTATGTCCCATGAGACACCCCCTTGACCACTGCTCCTTTACCCCACAGCTTGTGACTGCTCTCCTGGCCTGGTGGAACCCTGCAGTTAGGGATTGATCAAGGTCAGGGTAACCAGCCAAGCCGGGCTCTGAAGCACAGAGCTCCACAACGATGAGGATGGCTGCCTCCAAGGTGCCATCTCCTCATCTCCTGCTCTTGGAGCTAAAAGCTCAGGTCTGCCTCTCTCCAAACACCCCCTCCAGCACAGCACTGAGCCTCGTTTGAGGACAAGGATCCCATAATGCACAAGCATCTCTCTGGATGCGACTCCATGGAGCCTCCTGAACATGCAAATGGTCTCAGCTCATGCCTGAGAGACACCCGTGAGTGCAACCGGGAGCATCTCACTGCTTCGAGCTGCATCTTCAGTCCCAGGTTTGGGATATAGAACCTGGGAGAGCACTGCTGGCAGCTAAAAGCAGAGCAGAAAGAAAAGCCACCCAAACCAACCCCTTGGGAGCATTCTTGGTGAAGAGCCAAAGCAACCTGCGATCCCAGCAGCACGCACCTGAGCCACAGCCCAAATCCACCCTCCAGGCTGCACAAAGCACCAGCCAAAGCCTAGCCCACAGACCCTGCAAGTACCAGAGCTCCCTCAGCCTGGCATCCCATCCCTGCAGCTCGGCTGGGTGCTGGGGGAGATGTTTCACCCAGAAGGGAGGAAGGCTCCTCACCCTGCTCCCCATGGCATGCAAACACAACCCCTTCAGCACAGGGTGCCCCTGTGCCCAGCACTGCTGGTCAATGGGTGCTGCAGACAAGCAGGTATCAGAGTGGGGACTGTGATGGCAGCAGGCACACGGTCACAGTGGGCACTTTCTGTCCAGCCTGGCTCTGCACTGTGTGACACAGTGGCTCAGGCTCTGCTTTGTGCCACTGCTCCTGCTTGGAACAGCCTCCCAGCTTGGAATAAACCAGGCTGATGGGAGGAAGGGCTGGAAACGGCTGTGCCCTTCCTCCTCCACTCCCCAGAAACCACCCCAGCCACAGGGCCAGACTTCCAGTAACACATTTCCCCTTAATCCCCTCTGAGGAGCTGCCAAGGCAGCGCAGCCTCCACCCACTGCCTGCCCTCATCACACACCAGGCCAAGGTGACACGGAGGTGACCTGCGGGCAGCGAGGCACGATCCGAGGTCAGTGGAGCAGGGAAGCCCGGAGCTGCCGGGGCGGCTGAACCGCCTGAGGCCCCGCATCCAGCTCCCATCCTGCCAAGCTCTTGGAGCTTGCTGCTCAGAGGGCAAGGGCCAGCTCCTGCTCCAGTCCCTCGGTAGGGAAAGGCTGCCTGGGGGCAGGAAGGAGAGGGGAGCGGGAGGGCAACCAAATGCTCTTCCTTTTTGCCCTGTAGACACCCAGCTGGCTCCAGGGGATGGGGAGCAGACGGGAGGAGAGGCCCAAGAGGCAGCTCTGTGCCAACATGCCCCGTGGCTGGCTGCAGCCTATTGATCCCCCTCCATCACCCACCCCCGTGCTGAGCAGCGCTATTCAAGGCAGGTCTCCAGTCGGCACCGAAAGCCTTTGAATGCAGGGAGCGTTGGCTCAGTGCCTCCTCTCCCCAGGCAAGGGCCAGCCCAGCCCTGCAGCTCCTCCGACTCCCACTCGTCTGCCTGAGATCACAGTTAATACCGAGGGCTGATGGTGAGGGGGGGGCTCGGAGGCAGCCGGGAAGCTCCCAGTGCCCTGCACAGGCACAAACAGGATTTACCCATTCAGGCTCCGATCCCCCAAGGTTCTCCTGGAGATTAAACACCGAGAGCGTCCCCGAATATCGAGCAACAAGAGGAGGAATGCGGTGTCAGTGTGTGGGCTGCGAGGAAACAAAGGCGGCCTTTTACATACAGGCAGCAAGGTTTCCACCAGCTGGCTGTCGCACCCAGCCGTCCTCCTGACACTCATGGCTATTTGCAGCAAGCGGCTCAGATAAGCCTTTGTTGCTTTCTAAGGCTCCCAAAACAGATTAGCAGCAAGCAGCCTGGACACACCGAGCACAAGCTGTGGACTGAAGATGCTCGGCCTTGGCAGCATCCTCCCACCCTGCACTGAAGGCCCTGCATGGGTCAGCTCCCAGCTCTTTGCTGGGAGGACAGGGCCATCTCCCCTTCTAAGTGATGCTCAGGAAACGGTGCCCTGAGGATCCTCAGCCTGGGAAGGGCTCTCCCAAACCCTCACTCTGGCATCAGTTTCCTGCACAGCCCAGCCCCAAACTCCATCCCTTTGTCACCATGTGCACCAGAGGGGTAAAGGCACACAGTACACCAAGCTGTGCAGCACAGGGATCCCAGACACAGCCAAGCCACCTGCAGCTGGGAGAGTGTGAATATTCCACAGCAACCAAGGGATCTCCCAGCTGGAGAGGGGCACGGAGGGCCCACACCAAGCTAGGATGCAAGGAGAGCAAAGCTCACTCCCCACTCTGATCCCTGCCATCAGAAGGATGGCAACAAAGGCTCTTAAGATGTCCTGACTTGGACACAGTAAATGGCAAATGTACCCAGTGTGCTACAACAGCCTCCGGACAAGGATGGCATCCAGAAGGGACAGTGAGATGGGGAGTGGATGGGGCCCTCCAGCAAGCTGGGATCAGGAAGAACAAACAGAACTGGCTTCACCCCATTTGGGTTTCCCAGGAACAATTTATTCCTAAAGGAAACTCCCTGGGATGACGAACAGCAACAGAAAGGACAAAAAAACCCCAAGATTAAGAGGCCATCGGATTAAGCAGAGCTCCTGAGCTGCACACAGGCAGCAGCTAAATCTGTACCATGACCACAGCGACCCACAGCCATGATGAAACTCCCTGCAGAGAGAGGGGTGCCTGTGTGGGAACAGGTGGGTTTGGGGCTCCCGGCCCCTTCCTGAGCCTGGCTCCAGCTCCAGCAGCTGCCCAGGACACTGCCAGCATTCGACAGAGCCCACTGGGGCCGCAGTGATGAATGGACACGGGGGCACAGGCAGCTGCCAGTTGGGAATGAGCAACGGGAGCTTTAAAACCCATGGCAAGGACAGCGGGGCCAGTGCTGCGTGGCAAAGGGATCTGCAGCGGGGAGGCAATATCCCATGGGAACAAAGCCAGCGAGCAAGCAAAGAGCTGGCTGCGGCCACCCGAGCAGGGCACAGGGGTTAGTGGGACACGGGCTGCTGGAGGCTGCGCCTTCAGGCGGCCCGAGGCCACGCTCAGAGCACGCTGTGCTGCGGGATAAAGGCAACAGAGCTGCTCCTGTTCCACAGTCACGCTAGAATGGGATTAAAAGGAAAGGAGGACAAGAGCCACTCAAGCCCACATGCCATTGGGTGCCTGCAGCCAGCGTCCCCCCAGCCCCTTGCATTCCCATAGTGGGACCTGGAATAACCAGAGCACAAAATGCATGCCTCAAACCATCCACCAGCATGAAACAAGAATTTGCAGCGCACCAGTGGGCTTCAGCCACGTCTGCAGAGCTCGGGAGCAGCAGGAGCCTCCTGTTTGCAGCACTGCTCCAGTCAACAGCCACGATTCCCCAGTGCTGCGTGCTGGGCTGGCGGTCACTGCAAGGTCTGAGAGCCTCAGTGTTACCAGCACACAACCAGGCACAAATGACTGAACAAAAGCTCTGGGGTTGCCTGCATCAGGAGGGTCAGCACCAGTAAAATCCCAGCAGCCAAGATGTGATCAGAGACACTCCTGGTGCAGACACTAGAACAGAATAACTTGCCTTGCAAACGTAACAGCAGGCACCTAGAAGCCACCCCAGCCCCGAAGAGGACTGCAGAGCAAACCAGCTCCCAGGCAGTCGCACCCTGTGCTCGAGGAGAGCAGGATGGACACGGAGGTCCTGCATTACAGAGCACATGGTGAGGGCTCCAAGCACTGGCATGGCTGGGCCAGGCAGCTCCAGACAAAGCTTCTGCATCTACGTGAATGCTTTGCCCCTGTAGGACTCAATTCAGCTCTTTGCTCAAGAGCTTAAGGAAAACATCCCATAAAGTTAAAGCTTCCAATTGCTCCAGATTCAGGAGAGGGAAGTTTCAAGGGTTAGGGTTAGGGTTAGGACACAAACAGTGCCCAGCATCAGCAGCCAGGCACAGGAAAGCAGGAGGTGGCTGCAGGAGAGCGCGAGTCCATCCCTGGGCAGCAGGAAGGGTGCTGTTGGCAGCAAACACCTTTAAACCAGCACAATAAATGGGCTGAGCACTGAAGGCTGTGGGAGCTCAGGTGCTACAGAACCAGAGCAGCCAAAGCAGTGATTACAAAGGAAACATCTTGCTAACCAGTAACAAGCCCCCTGTGGTGAAAATCGCATCTGATGATGAAGCTCCTGTGACTGGGTGCAATCAGGACCAAAACAGAGGCTCAGCTCCTCCTAAACCCAGCATAGAATCATAGGAAAGGACCTTGTATCATCTACATCTGCTATCTTCCACCTGCTAGGAATGGAGCATGGAAGGAAACGAAACCACAGGCTCTCAAGCAGCAAATCCAGCTGTTAACATCCTTCCTTTCCCGTATCTCTTGGGTGTCCCTTTGCTGCTGAGCAAAGAGGGGAGCGCTCTCCTTCAGCTGCCACATCGCACCTCGCTGATGCTCCATTCACCAGCAGCCCCTGGAAGGGCAGACAGCAGTGCCAGGACACGAGGCTCAGCACAGGGCCCAGTGGGGCTGTGGGTCTCAGTCAGGACTCCCCCCATGTCCTGTGCAGCTGCCACAGCGCAGGCTCCTTGTCAGCACCCGCAGGACCGATCCTGAGCACCACTTACAACCGATGAACTCCATCCGCTGCCTTCTCTCACCCAACTGCTCCTCAAACCCCCGCATGCCTTCTGCGGGTCTAAACCGAAGCCCCTCACTCGGGTTTCCTCCCAGAGGGAGCCTTCACCGGGGAGGGGGTGCGGAACAAGCCCGGCTCTGCAGCGCTGCCTGTGCCACCCTGTTCCGCGCTGACAGGCGAGCAGGGCACGGCAGGAGGGGGCTGCTCCCCACAGACACCGCTCAGAGGGCCCAGGGGAGCCCGGCCCGAACCCCGCGGGGCTCTGCGGGCCCCGAGCAGGGCCTGCTCCCCGCCGCCGCCTCCCTCAGGCCCAGCCCCGGCCCTCCCCTGCTCGCAGGCCCGGCTGCGGCCTCCCCTGCGCCCGGGGCCCGCTTGCGGCCTCCCGCGGTCCCCAGGCCCCGCTGCGCTGTGTCCCGGCACGGAGGCCGCGGCCCGGCCGTACCTGCATGGAGTCGGCGCTGACGATCTCCCCGCCGAGGCGCAGCCCCAGCTGCAGCGCCAGCGCCGACTTCCCGGTGCCGGTAGCGCCGAGGATCACCACGAGCGGCCGCGGCGGCGGGGCCCGGCCGAGGCACAGCGCGGCCGCCGCCATGGCCCAGGGCGGGCGGGACGGGGGCGGGCCGGGGCCGGGGCCAGCGGAGGGGAGGCCGCGGCCGGGCCCTGTGCTCCGTGGCCCTCATCGCGGTGGGGCTCCGGTCACCGGCCCCATCCCCACCCCTGCCCCGGACCCTCCCCGGGACCCCGCTGCCCCCCCGGCCCCTTAATCCCGGCCATGCCCGCGAGTGGGGTCCTGCCCCCTGGTACCCGTTTAATTTGGGGTGGGGTGGGAAGGATGTTGTTGCCATAGCAACAGGGCAGGAGGGTGAGGAGCGGGGCTGTTGCCATAGCAACAAGATAGGGGCGCTTTGCCGTGGCAACCGCAGCCTCCACTCAGGTTCGTCCTCCCCATTGCCACGGCAACACGGGGAGATGGGGAGCGGGCGGCTGTCTCCGTGGCGACAGAGAAGAAGGGAAGGCAAGGAGACGGTTGTTATGGAGACAGCGGGAGGAGGGTATCTCCCTGGCAACACACATCCTCTGCCATAGCAACAGGGAGCGGGGAGGCTGCGGGGGATTATCACCGCTTCAGGAAACTGCCCTACAAATTTGCCAGCCCAGGCGTGAAGGCGGCTCCGCGGCCGAGAACCCCGAGTACAGCGAGCAGGGGGAGGAGAAAAGGTGGTATGGAGGGGTGGGGGGTCACAAGGAGCAGGGGGTGAGCAGGGCAACGGTACTAGGACATAAGTCTTAGGGCTGAAAATGCTGCATTGGGATGGTCCCATCCGACACTGGAGCATCACAGCACTGAGGACGAGCCCTGTGTGCTTATTTGGTTCACTTACGGGGCTGTCGATCGTGGCAGTATGAGAGGAGACATCTCCGTTATTAACCAGGGAAGTTTCATGTGTATATATATTACGGTATGTGGGCTTTCAGCAGGAGAAATCAGAGGTACGTTGCGGTTAAAACCAGCCACATTTTGCCCTGGTGATGGTCCCTGCTCTGGCCATGGATCTGCACATCGTGTCCAAGAGAGAAAAGTGTTTTAAACACCCTGCATGCCTTCAGCATGAAGAGCAAAAGCACACCCTGCTAAAAACCTTACCAGGAGGCTCACCTTGAGCTCAAAAGAGACACCGGTGTGCAAGTGTCAGCAGTAAGCAATTGAGGGACTCATGCAGCTGGGCTTTGTTCCCTGTGCATGGGCAAGGTGTCAGATTTAGGTCACCCTGCTCCCGTGTTTAATCTGTGGTTCCTGCGAGCACCTTTTAATGCAGCCCTAAAAGGCTTTGACACGGCATGATGCAACACGCAGCGAGTGTGAGGCAGTGCTGGAGCTGAAGGGAATGGGAGCATAGGATTCCTGCAGGGTGGAATTGCTGCTTTTCAAGGCTGCTTCCCCCAGGTGACTGCATCTCCTGCAGGAGCTCTTCTGCCTGCTCAGCAGTAACAGAATCCCGTGACCCTCTCGCATTTAAAGCAAGACTTTCACTGCCAGCAAGAAGGAAACCCAAACACATCGAGTTTGGGGCAGCAGGGAGAGCACGCACTGTATATAATTTCATCCACTTGGCAGATCTGGGGAGATGAAGATCTCCAATGCCCCTTGAAGTGAGCGGATTGCCTTCCCCCCTCCCTATAGGGTTACTGCTAACCCCAACCCCACGGAGCAGTGATCACCCCACAGTGGCTGCCCTGAGCCCCATTAGTGGGGTTTATAGTTACACACAAGCCTTCTCAGAGCTCATCATGGGCTCCCTGCCCCTCCTTGCCAATAAAGCCACTTAAAAGGAGGAAAAATAATCCAGGTGATTTGTTTCCCTGGCCCCACTTCTCTTTCAACCGCTGGGAGAAAGTCAGGACAAAGGACTGGGTTTTGCTGGCAGCCAAGCCCTGGTGCAAACGGATTCATTTCTGGGTCAGGGACACCCCAAAACACAGGGTCCCACCCCAAGGAGCATCATGGCCCAATGCGCAGAGCCCCACAGCCGCCTGCATGGATAAAAAGCCAACCCAGGTTGTTGCAAACGTATTTATTTATGAAGTGTGAGGTAATGAAGAAAGTGCTAAATCCAACCACAGTGTTAACTCTAACAGTTCTCAGCAGGTCAGCAGGGTCCCAAGGGTGCTGCCCTGTGGGGCCACCCCTGCCAACACCCCAGGAGGGGACAAGGGACTCTGCCACCACATACCCCACCGCAGGATGGCACAGGCAGGGGGAAGCATCAAAGGCAGCCCCTTGCCCCCAACCTGCCCCCTGCAGCCATGCTCATGCAAAGCCCAAAGCTTCGCAGGGGATGCTCAGTGGCTGCTGCTGAGGGAGCAGTTGCAAGGGTGGGAAAGGAGGACACAAGGATGGGAAAGGGGAAAAACCCCGTTATTGCAAATGGGTGGTTTGGAGGGGGGGGACCAGCTTCAACAAGGACTCAGCTCAAGGGCCCAGCAGGAGCCAGCCCCTTCCTGATCTCCCTAAAGTGCAGCAGGACTGAGCCCTCCCCGCAGCAGGAACCCCCCTCCAAAACAAGAGGTTTATATATATATATATAAAAAAAGCAAACTCTTTACCAATACTTCTCAAAAAGTGGTACAAAAATACAGTATAAAAACACAGCCTCCAGTATAAGACTTGCAGTTACAGCAGCAGTTTCTAGAACATCAAATCCAAGACAAGCTACTGCATGATGTGGTAAGAAAGTGAGGTACGGTCCAGCCGAGGAAGGGGATTGCCCACAGGGTGCTGTTAACACCGGTGAGAGACATCCTGCCATCACCATCTCCATTGGGATGCATCCAGAGGTGAGCCCTGGGCTGGGATGTCCATGTCTGCCTCTGCCTGCTTCCATGAGCCAAAGGTTACTTGGCATTTTCATGGTGAGATGGATGCACTAAGAACTCCCAGCAACTCTATCAGTGACAAACAGCAGAGAGGGGTGCTGGGAAAGGGGAATGGAGCTGAGCCCATGAATCTTAAGGGAAACCTTGCAGCACCCAGTGTCAAGGCAGACAATGCCACAGTGGGGGACCTCTGGCTGTGGCCCCATTCCCGCAACCAGGACAGCCACCGCATCCACCCTATATACAGCAACCACCTCATGCTCCAGCCCCCTGGGGCCAACAGTTCAACAACTGAACCAAACAAGAACATTAAGAAATGTGCAAATTGTGAGGGATTGGGGGGTTTTGGGGGGGAAGAGGGGGTGCAGCCGGGCGCTAGTGCCCCTTGAGGTGAGCAATCCGTTTGAGCAGCTGGGTCTGCCGCAGCCGGAGCTGCCGCTTCTCGGCCACCATCCTCCTCTCCGCAGCCAGGAGCGACTGCAGGTACTCGGAGGACTTGCTCAGGATCACCACTTTGGGGGTCTTGGGGCAGCTGGCGAGCCCGGGCACCTGGTCCCGCAGCGCCAGGAAGCGCGAGCGCAGGTCATTGCGCCGCTTGCGCTCCAGGTAGTTGTGGTTTTTCCTCTTGGCCACGTCCTCGCTGTCGGAGCCAGGGCTGCTGCTGGCTTTGGGCAAGCTGGGCTCAGGCAGTGTGGTAGCAGGGGCTGGTTCTGCTTGGGGGGTGCTTGGGGGCTTGTCCTCATCCTGCTGGGACGGCTCCGGCAGGGGACACGTGTCCGGAGGGGAGCGTGCGGCGTAGTTGTGCTGCTGCTGGTGGACGGAGATGTGGAAGCGTTTCATGCAGGGGTCCAAGGGGTCAGCGCGCAGTGTGATGGTGACCGGCTTCCTCAGGCCGAGCGATTGCCTCTTCTCCACTGTCACCACGTCGATCTCTTCACCTTCTGCTCAAAATGGACATGGAAAAAGAAAAGCCCCATCAGCTGGAGGCTCTGGGCACCCCTCAACTTGCCAGACCTCCCCACAGCCCCTGCACAATCACCCCACTGCCATCCCACAGAAAGCTTCCTCGTGCACTGCAAAGCCTCCAGAAGAGGTTGTGATTTAAGGGCTCTGCCAATATCATCCCAATGGAATCCTTCCCTCCACATCCAAGTGCATGGCCTCCCAAAATTGAATGGGGCTTTTCTTCTGCCTCACTTCAGCACCAGGAGCAGCACGCTTCCACGATAAAGGATCATCAGGCAATAATCACCCAAGCCTACCTATGCAGGGGTGGGGATAGGAGCAGCAGGATGCTGGGGACCTGGGACAGCCTAACTCCACGGTTCATCCTGGTCAGGTGCTCTCCTGGTCCATTGGAATTGTAAATGAGGGACTGGGGTGGGCAGAGCTCCCTTTTGTTCCCCTCAGCAGCAGCTTCTCACTCCAGTGACTTGTTACTTCTCACAAGTGATAAGCCCCATTCAGCTCAGGCTTCCCGGGGACAGCCCCCCCGCAGTGCAAGGGGGCAGGGAGAGGCAATGGGATCCCTCCAACAGACTTGGTGAACCCTGAAGGCGTCCCAAGCCCAGGAGGCAGTGGGTGCGGGTGTGTGTAGATCAGAGCTGTGAATGGCAAGACCAAGTATAACCGGACCCAAAGCACCCTGCCTGTGGTCATCGAGCTTGTCCCACTCCAGCAAGGCCCAGAGGCATGAAGCTGGCCCCTGGGCGCAGTGTGGTCACCTGGCTCCAGGCACAACTTCCAATGACTCTTGTTTTAGGGATGCATTTCCACCTTTCCCCTTAGTTTTGGGGGGGAAGTGGGGAATAGAGCCACTTGCTAAAGATGCCCCAAGATGCTCAACATCGCGGGCAGAGGATGGTCCTCCCTGTGACAGGGCCAGTGGTGGCCACAGATGGGCCCAGGAGCACCCTCCTGCTTGTGACCCCCAACCCACACCGCGGCTCCCCCACACCCCGACTCGGGGGGGTTCTGCCCAGCAAACCCCGGACACTGGAGGTACTGGGGACACCCTTACGGGTCACCAGTGTCACAACGCGGCCGGTCTCAGCCACGTGCGCACACAACATACCCCCCCCCCAGCCCAGCCGCTCATTAATAAAAGTCAAGCCGCGAAGCCCCGCCTACCAGAGCCGCCCATTGGCTGCCTGGCGGGGCCGGCCGGCTGCCGCGCGATCCCATTGGCCCTCTCCCCTGCCCGTCAGCGAGGCCGCTCTCATTGTTTGCAATCTGTTGCTTTTTGTTCGGCGCCCACGTGGCGCCACCGGATCCGGACCGGGACCCCCCCCCCCCCCAACGGGGCCGGTCCCACCGGTTGGGTTTAAGCCTCTTAACGCCCGCGACCCGCTTACCGACCGCGGGCCCCTAATGGCATTAAGCGCCCGTTTCGCACCGTGACTCAGAGCCGCGGCACCGGGGGATTTATTAACGGGGTCAAGGCACCGCGGGGCCGCAGCCGAGTAAACCCGGGTTCAATGGGAGCGGGGGAAACACGCACGACCCCAGGCGAATAAGGTTTGGGGTGGGGGGAGACACACACCCCCAAGCGTGTGTTTGTAAATGGGGTGATGAGGGTCCGAGGAGCGGGTGGCACCGCACTGCCCTGGGGTCACAGGCACCCGTCCGCTCCGCAGCCTGACCCCCGTGTAAACGCCGTCCCACCCCACACCGGACACGCTGCAGGGGATGCGCGATGTCCCCGCCCGCCCCGCGGAGCCCCCGGGGGGGTAACTTTGCTTTTTGTCCCCGGGAAAGCGCGTCCCGGGGCTGGAAAACCGCGGCGGTTACGAGCTGGGGCTCCCAAAGCCTCCCGTGGTGACCGGGTGTCCCCTCACCAACCTCCCCGCGAGGGTCCCGTGGGGACGGGAGGAGCGAGAGGGGATCCCCGAGCTCCACGCACCCCGTTGTGGATGAGGGGAACGGGAGCAGCGGAGCCCGCTTTGTTCGTGGGGCCGGGAGCGGGGCCCGCAACAAAGGCGCTGCCCGGCCGGGGACACGCGTGTCCGACCAGCGGGAGCATCACGGACAGAAGGCGGCCGGGCCAGGGGGAACCCACCCCGCGACCCCCTTCCTTACCGGAATCGCTTTGACCCTCGGATCCCGAGGACGCCGGGATCTTGCTCTCGGCCAGCGGGCAAAGGAAGACGGCGGCGGGATCCACGCACTCGCTGACGGAGCTGCTGAACCCCAAATCCTGCGCGAAGGAGGGCTTGTGGGGGGTGGCCCTCTGCGTGCCCGTGGAAAGTTTCTCCGTCATTGCCTTCTCCAGGCGCTCCCGGGCTGAAAACCCGCTCCACATGCAGTCCTTGAGGATGAAAGCGCTCAGGTTCCCGAAGATCTCGCTCGTCCCTATGAGATACTCCGGCTCTTCCCCGGGCCGGTAGTACCGGGAGAGCCCGCTCGAGCGCTCCTCAGCCCCGGAGCAGCAGCCTTTCTCGCCGGGGGCACCCAAGGGAGACATGGGGGGAGTGGGGACCAGCTCGAACTTCTTCCAGATGTCCTCGCTGGGCGCCGTGGAGCGGTGGAAATCCTCCTGGGCGTCGTGGTCGTAGAAGTAGTGTTGGTACGAGTCAAACTCCATCTCTGCATGGGGATGAGGGAACAGCAAGAAAAGGGGGCACTCCCCCAGCTTGACCTGCAGCCCCGCTCAGCAAAAGGGCACCCCCAGCCCCATGGATGAGGGGGAGACCCCCACCCCAATGCACCCACCGCGCCCGGCGCCAGCCCCCGACCCGGGACGGCGGGGGCATTGTTTCCCCCCGCTCTTATAGCCTGTGTAGGGCACCGGCCCCGCCTGCCCGCCAATCGCTGGCATGAGATTTGCATAGAGGGCGGGATCTTGCCCTTTTCCCGCCCTCTTGGTGAGGGGGGCCACGGTGTGAATGATGTCGCGGTTCCCCCCTAACTAACGGTGATGCTAACGGGGACGGTAACGGGGCCAACCCAGTGCCTGGCTGGGAGACCCTCGCTGCCCCCTGAGCATCCTGCCAGCTCCCGATGCTGTCCTCAGCCCATCGGGAAGGTCACGGTTTGGGGTCCCTGCCTCTGTGAGCACTGCAGGAAGAGGAAGGCTTTGGCTGAGGACACCCAGGCCAAGCACAGCAATGCCACCAGCCTGGGGACATCCAGCTCAGCCTGACAGCAAAGCAAGCTGCACAAATAGGGACAAGTCACAGGGAGCCATCGCCCACTGCCAGGGGCCACCCCGAGTGCCCTTTCCCATCACTCCCCCCACCAGCCTGGCCATCCACCCGCTCCCCATTGGCATCCCAAGCCCTCACCAGGCCATGGCCACCAGCCTCTGCTGCAGCCACTGTCACTGTGTGGCCATTCCCTGAGTGGCTCCAGCCCTGGGCACCAGTGGGGCCCCTTAGTGTTTGTGTCCTGACCATGGTGCCACCCAGGGTGGAGCCACATCCTCCTCAAAGCCCTCACAGGCCTGGTTGGGAGCTTTGCTGGAGCACCAGCATTGGAGGAGGTGGCACTTTATGCTCCACATGCACATGAGGAACGTTGTCTGTGCATGGAGAATGGGTCAGGATGTGATGCTGGCAGCACAGAGGCTGTGACCCAACAGGAGTACCTGGGAGCTGCTTGTGAAGCCAGGGCTGGCCTGGGATGCAGCAGAGCCCATCTCACGCGTGCAATTCCTACATCATCGCTGCCCAAACTCAGCTTTGCCCATGCAGTGCCCAGCACATCCAGGCTCAGGGTCCGAAGGGACTCGCTGTGTCCTGGGGCACCGGGGTGAGCCCAGCAGGATGCTCCATCCCTCCGCTGCCAAAGCGCTGCTAGGAAAGCCGACAAATGTTGTGAAAACACAGTGAGGCTTCCCCCGGCCGCCCCATGCTGCACACACACACACAACACACACGTGCTGCTACAAAGTCCACCCGGTTCCCCGCTGTGGGCGCTCACCCGCTTCAGCCCCAGTGCCCTCCCTTTGACACCCGCTGCAATCAGTGCCAGGGATCTGCCCTGACCGGCGGCACTGGGACCTGGAGGGGCTGGGGGCAAGCCCAGCCACCAGCACGGCCCAGTGCAGCCCAGTGCAGGTCAGCAAAGCACAGCTCAGTACAGCCCAGCACAGCCCAGTGCAGCTCAGCAAAGCACAGCCCAGTACAGCCCAGTGCAGCTCAGCAAAGCACAGCCCAGTACAGCCCAGTACAGCCCAGTGCAGCTCAGTGCAGGTCAGCAAAGCACAGCCCAGTACAGCCCAGTACAGCCCAGTGCAGCTCAGTGCAGGTCAGCAAAGCACAGCCCAGTACAGCCCAGCACGGCCCAGCGCAGCTCAGCAAAGCACAGCCCAGTGCAGCCCAGTGCAGGTCAGCAAAGCACAGCTCAGTGCAACCCAGCACAGCCCAGTGCAGGTCAGCAAAGCACAGCCCAGTACAGCCCAGCATGGCCCAGCGCAGCTCAGCAAAGCACAGCCCAGTGCAGCCCAGTGCAGCTCAGCAAAGCACAGCTCAGTACAGCCCAGCACGGCCCAGCGCAGCTCAGCAAAGCACAGCCCAGTGCAGCTCAGTGCAGGTCAGCAAAGCACAGCCCAGTGCAACCCAGCACAGCCCAGTGCAGCTCAGCAAAGCACAGCCCAGTGCAACCCAGCACAGCCCAGTGCAGGTCAGCAAAGCACAGCCCAGTACAGCCCAGCACAGCCCAGTGCAGCTCAGCAAAGCGCAGCCCATCACAGCCCAGTGCAGCCCAGCGTGAACCAGCGCATCCCAGCGCTGCCCAGCACGGTCCAGCACGGACCCGCCCCCGGCTGTCCCCAGCTTCCCCGGTTCCCCCCCTCCCGGTCCCTCCCGGTTCCCGGCACCGGCCGCCGGCACCGGCGGGCGCAGGGCGCCACCTGCTGGTCGCGGATGGGACCGAGGGAGGGAATCACCGCCCGCGGGGCGGCGGGGCCGGGGCTGCAGCACCCCACGGGGCCCCCCCTGGGTTGTCCCGAGCGGCCCTGAGCATCCCAATCCCGCCCGCATCAGGCAGAACCCAGGAGCATCCGGATCCCCTTCTCCCGTCCCCTTTGTGCTCCTGTCTCGTTCCCAGCCCCGCTGGGAGCCCTGGGCATGTCCCATGGTGTCAGCAGCCAGGCTGCTCCCGGCCCTTTGCTGTCCTGGGAAGCATGGGTGATGCCATCACTTTCTTTTAGGAGCCAAACTGCTCTGTCGGCACTAAGGGCAGAGGCTGCGCTGCTGCAGGGCCTCATCCTGCCCCAGCACCTGCAGGGACAGGAGGTCACGGTTGGGGACAGAGCCAGCACTGCCCCTGCCCGCCTGCTCCAACAGCAACACGTCTCCTGGCACAGGAGCAAAGGCTCCTGCGACCGGTAGCTCTCAGCCACGTCTCCTTCCCCTCCCTGCTGGCCTCAGAGACCTCCCCGGCTTTTCCCAGTGAGAGGCAGGAACTTGTCTCGGCTTCAAGGGGTTCCGGATGCTTTGAAGGTGAAAGAGCGGCGCTGGAGAGGGTTTAGGGGGGGCCGCGCACCCCTTTCACCGGCCCCTCCAGGCACTCTGCAAACAGCAACCCAGCGCCTCTTGTGCCAGCGCCGCCTGCACAAACAAGGGTGGGTGGTGGGTGATGGGTGATGGGTGATGGGTGGGAGCCCCAAGGGCCAGCCCTTGCCATGCCCCCCCCCCCCAGCCGCAGGGCGCTGGTCCGGTTCCATCACCAGCACCGAGCGTGTGCCCCCGGCTCTGGCCCAGCTGCGGCTGGCGCGGCTCCGGTGCATGACGCAAGGCAGGTCCCGGGTCCCCCGTGCCCTTTGGATCCCCACTGACAGCAGGGATGGACTTTGAGGCCCCAGTCCCAAAGAGCTTCCCCACGGGGGACACTCACCCTGAGCCTGATGGGTGTCCAGGGCGCCCTGAGCTGGGCTCTGTGTCTGTGTCCCCATCCCTTCGAGCCACCCTGCTGTCCCCATGGCAGTCCCCAGGGACAGGGGAGGCTGTGAGCTCTGGTGTTGACACATCCCAGCCCCATGTCATCCCCTTCATCCTCATGACACGCTCCCCAGGGTCTCACCCGGGAGCAATGTGGGCAATGCAGGGTGGCTGCTGCGTGCTGCCATGCAACGTGTCCCCTTTGTCCCCATGTAGCTGCTGGGGAGCAGCCACAGCTGGCTGGACCCTTGCAAAACACCAGCCCGAGCCCCTGTGGGGTATGGAAGCACCATGAAGTCCATATGATCAGCACCCAGATCAAGCTGGCTGCAGCTCCCTGGACAGCAGGCAGTGAAATCCAGAGGAGGGGGAGGCAAAAGCATCACCAGCTCCAGTCCTGCTGCCTCCTCACCCCCCCTAGGACCCATTTGCACACCCTGCCTGGTGCTAGGAGATGCCCCAAGCCCTGGAGAAGCTCTGCAGCCCCAAGCTGAGGAGCTTGGCTGCATCTCACAGCCCCTCACCAGCTCCATGTGTCCCCAGGCCGGTGCTCCCGGTCCTGGCAGGGCTGTCTGGTTTCGGGTGCGCTCATGCTTGCTCAGCTCCGGGCTGTGACGGATCCATGGCAGCAGGAGGTGTGGGCGCCGTCACCTTCCGGGGCAGCTCCCATCCCTATCCCCAGTCCTCAACCATGTCCCCAAGGGGCAAGCGCCTGGGTCCCAGCACCTAAAGGGTCACCCCAGGAGCCTGGTGGTGTTCCCAGTTCTGGGATCATGACAGCATCACTGTCAGAGGGGTGTTTGAGTTGTGGCCCTGCCTGTGTGATGTGAGCCCATCACCGTGGTCCTGGTGCCAAGGGTGATCCTGCGAGTGGTCCAGTCCCACCTACCCATGGGTTGCTGAGGACACCAAGCTTGGTGAGAGGTGCTGCAGCAGCATCCCCACTGGGATCAGCCTCTGGTGGTTCATTTATTGCCATGAGGATCTCCCAGAGCATCTGCTTGGGAGGGAGATCAAAAATCCCCTTGTGCAATACCAGGTTTGTGGGTGAAAATCCTCCTAATCGGAGGAAATCCTGGTCTTCCGATCTCTCCCATTCCACTTGTAAGGCAGGGCTACACCTATCTGCAGTCTGTCAGCACAGCCTCTGGCACAAAGCACGGCTCATTGTTCCCCTAAAGCTCCGTTTGCCCAAGAGGCAATTCCTCAGTGTTTCTCTCAAGGACAGGAATGCCAAAAGCTTGGAACAAAGGGAGCAGAGCAATAGCGCTGGGACCAAACACGATGGGGAGCTGACCCCTCCAGGAGGCAACACCATAGGCACAAGTCTACATCCCCCATACAATGTGCCTTTCTCCTGGGGATCTGGGGGCTCCTGGCTGATGCGGGGTGTCTGTCCTGAGCCTGTGGGTGCCTGATGCACTGGAGCCAGCTCAGCACAGAGCAAGGAGCCCAAGGCAGGTCTCTGCTGGACTGGCCAGGCCGGTGCTGCTGCCCACACCTCATCTTGCTTCAGGGTATTTTGAGTCACTGAGCAAATTCAGACATCCTGAAGCCTCCCATGGACCCCATCCCCAGGGGGTAGCATCCCTGAGCACCCAGCCTGGCCTTGTGCAGGGCTGTGATGTGCCCTGTGAGCAGGGGAACCCACTGCACGTGTTGGAAGGGCTGGAAACCCTGAGCTCAGCACCCTGAGGAGTTCAGCTCACACTGGGGCGTGCTTGGAGCTCCATGGCAGCGGCCACCCATCCCTCTCATCCCCAGCACAAGGTCTGCTGCATCCCAGGTCCCAGCTGCCTGCCCTTGTCCCCAGCTCAGCGCAGCTCCAAGTCCAGGCAGGCAGGCAGGCAGTGGCCCCGGTTGCCACGCTGGCCCTGCTGGCTCAGCCCCGCACCGCAGCCCCGTCTCACAGCACATCCCATGGCGATCTTTGTACCTGGTGGCCTGAGCCGAGCGGAGCTGGTGGCTGTCACTGTGGCAACGCAGCGCTGGCACCGGCCTATGTGCACCCAACAGCAGGCAAACAGCACCCAGCACAGCCGAGAGGTGCTGGCACCCATGGCCACGTGGCCATCTGGCACGAAGGACACTGCGGTGGCCCAGGGCAAAGTGCTGGGGACCAGGAGCCACCATCACCATTGAAGCTGCTGTGCAGAGACAGGGGCCATCCATGTGTGCTGCTGCTGAGGGGGGGTCCTGCTTTACATCAATGGGCTCACGCAGAGCGGGGTTAAGCATGGGGCTACACTGGGGCTGGCACCGAGGGTCTGCAGCCCCCCAGCCCTCACTGGTTGGTGCCACGGTGAGTGTAGGGGGCAGGAGGGTGATGGTGCCTCTTCCAGCCCTGTCCCTTTGTGGACCAATGCAGCCTCTGCCATCAACGAGGGTACCCGGGGGGAGGAGGATGGAGGGAATTGGGGCTGTTCAGCCTGGAGAAGAGAGAAGCTGCGTGGAGACCTCAGAGCAGCTTCCAGTGTGTGAAGGGGGCTACAAGGATGCTGGAGAAGGACATCAGGGACTGGAGCGATAGGAGAAGGGGAGATGGGTTCAGACTGAAACAGGGGAAGTTCAGGCTGGGTGTAAAGCAGAAGTTCTTCCCTGTGAGGGTGCTGAGGTGCTGGCACAGGGTGCCCAGAGAAGTGATAAATGCCCCATCCCTGGCAGTGTTCAAAGCCAGGTTGGACACAGGGGCTTGGGTGCCATGGTCTGGTGTGAGGAGCCCCTGCCCATGGCGCGGGGGTGGAACTGGATGCTCTTGAGGTCCTTTCCTACCCAAACCGCTCTGAGGGGGATGAGAAAGGGATGGAGGAAAGGGATGTGGATGGGGGGGTGAGGATGAGGGTGGGCCGGGGGGCGGGTGGGGGGGGGAGGAAGGGCCGGGCCGGAGGAGGAGGAGGAGGCGGAGCCGTTCCGGGGCGGGGCGCAGCCGGTACAAGGCCCGCGCGGGCGGCGGCGCGGCCCCATTCATCGCGCACGGCATGGCCGGGGGCGGCGGCGCGGAGCGGGCCCGGGCCGGGGGACTCCTGCCGCCCGCCTGCCGCCAGCCTCGCCGCAGGGTGAGCACCGGGACCGGGCTGGGGAGGATGGGACGGGACCGAACCGAACCGGACGGGACCGGACAGGGGGGTTGTGTGTGTGTGTATGGGGGGGTGAGGTCCCGTTCGCTCTAACGCCGATCCCCATTGCAGGAGAGCCGGGAGCGGCTGTCGGTGTGCAGCAAACTGTGCTACGCCGTCGGGGGGGCCCCTTACCAGATCACGGGCTGCGCGCTCGGCTTCTTCCTCCAGATCTACCTCCTGGACGTGGCGCAGGTACGGCCCGGGGGGGGGGGACACGACACGGACCGGGGCAGGGCTTTGCTGGTTCGCCCGCCCCGCTCGGGTTCCTCGGTCGCGGTCCTGCGGGTTCGTGCCCCACGCGTGGAGCAGAGCGGCCGCTCCGCGCCTCGGCTTCCCCAGGCGGTAGAACACGGGGTCGTGGTGTGTGTCCCGTGGGATCGGGATCCATCCCACAAAGCCGCGGTGTTTGGGGTGGAACAGGGAGGGAGAAGCACCCGTGGGGCACCTCGTGGTGGCTGTGGGTGGGTTTGAGGGAGCTCGGTGTGGAAGGAGCGTGGTTGGGCAATGCTGAGAGGGACTGGGTCACCGAGCCTCAAATCCCCCTGGAAGTGTTGGAGGATGAGGCCGTGGGATCCCCATGCAGTTGGGGAGGTCCTGAGGAGCTCAGGGAGGGCAGCCAAGGCTGTAGGGTTTTGTGTGTCCTAACACAAGGTCTTCTTCCTGCAGCTGGACCCTTTCTCCGCTTCCATCATCCTGTTTGTGGGGCGAGCCTGGGATGCTGTCACAGACCCCATGGTGGGCTTCTTTATCAGCAAGACATCATGGACCCGCTTTGGCCGCCTGATGCCCTGGTAAGAGCCGCCTGCAGCGCCCGCATCCCCGCTTGGTGTGTCATAGAGCTGCCAGTCAGCTTTGGGTGTCCCTTGGCATGGGGTTTGCGGGGCCGGACATGCTGATGCCCTATTTCACCCAGGTCAGGTGCCAACTGCCCCAAAAGGCCCCAAGGCGCTGCCAACAACTTGGGCTTCCAGTCTGTGCCTGTGACTCTGACTGGTCCCAAGCTGCCCTGTACAAGCAGGGCCCTGCGCCTGTAGCATCTCCTCCTGTCCCAAGCTGCCCTGGTGCCATGTCCTGATGCTGGACTTTGTTCCTTGGGCTGGCTGCGGAGCCCTGGCTGGTGCTAGCCGAGCAGATGGCATCGCACGCCTGGGCAGGAGGGACTGGGGGTGCATGGCCGATGCGCCGTGGTGGGAATGCCGGCTGACAGTCACGAGGATGCTCTTCAGGCAGGAGAACAGCTGCTGGGGATCGGGATGTCGGCACATGAGCGCTGCTGCCGCCCTCGGGAGCAGGGTGCTGAGCAAGGGGATGCCGAAGGGAGGCAGAGCAGGTGGGATGGGGTTTGCAAGCAGAGCCCCTAAAGGGTTCGTGTCTGTGCCCAGGGTGGATGTGGGATGTCTGTGAGCACCTGCCCCTGGACAGGCCATGACGTGTTGCAGGGTGCTAATGCTGAAGTGTGGGCATGGTGTGTTCTATGCTAAAATAACCCATGTCCTGGGTGCCTGTGGGATTGATGAAACACAATGCAGCCAAGAGGGTGGGCACGGGGGGGAGTGGAATTAGAGGGACACGCTCCTTTCCCCCATAGATTATACCCTCTGCTTCCAGGCTTTCCTGGAATAGCTCTGGGCAGCGGCGCTCGGCTCCATGCATGCCCTGAAATAGCTCCTCTGCAGCCGCGCGTGCGGCAGGGTCTGGGGTCTGGAGATTAGAGCCGGGCTCTGTAATCTCGTGTCCTCGGGGCGGGGATGGAGCGGCTGCATTCCTCCAAACGGCTCCCCCTTCCTTAGCCTTAGCCAGAGCTTTGTGCTGCTGCTGGGCCCCTCCGCAGTGCCTGCGAGGAGCTCGCTGCTGTTGAACGTGGCTGAGCCCGCTCTGGATGGGGCTGAGCTGAGCATGGGGTTCATCCTGGGGTGCTGCTGCCTCGGTATCCCCATGGGAAACCGGAGCCAGGAGCTGCTGCCTGACCCCGTGTAACCCTCCTGTGTGTATGTGAGGGTTTATTGCTCTGAAGGGTCTGATCTGTGAGGCCAAGCCCCAGCTCTTTGAATGGGAGAGGAGAGCTCCCCCGAGGGCCACCCCCTCTTTCCCTTTGGGTTCTTCCCTTTGAAAAGCCATTTTGGCGCCGTTTGTCCCGGCCTCCGCTCCCCATCCCCTCGACCACCACCGCAACGCTCCCTCCATTGCTCCCGGCCATCAATGGGGACCGAAGAGCCCCGGCTTTGAGCTCCCTGCCCCGGCTGCGCGCCCGCCGTGACCCACGGGGCTGGGCAGGGGTGTGCGAGCGCGGCACAAAGGAACACACCATCGCGGCGCGGCCAATGAGCGCCCGCGCGCGTCACCGTGGCCTCGGGTCACTCGCAGGCACCCCCGAGCTGGTGGGGGCCATGGCGGGTCCTGTAGGGACTCATTCACAGCTCCTCCACGCTGCGATGGGCGCGGGAGATGAGGGGATGGAACCCAATGCACCCCGTTTCCCCTTCCCCCCCCCCCCCCCCCCCCGCCGCCATCCCCATCCCATCGGGTGACGTGTGCGTGGAAGAATGTGCATGTGTCGGGTGCTCCCCGTCTGTAGGCATTCGGGTTCTGCCTCCTCCCTCTTCTTCCTCCTCCTCCTCCTCCTCCCCTCCCCAGCTTGCAACCATGGGTCCTGTACGTCAGCCCGGATGGAAAGATCTGCCTGTCCCGGGGCAGCCGAGGGGAAGCCCGGACCACGCAAGGCTCGGTCCCGTGTCCGGTTGTGCCGACTTGGTTCCTCATCCCCAGTCTGTCGAGTGCAGGGGGCTTGTAAATCCCCAAGCAAAATCCATCCCTAAACAGATGTGGATGCAGCCTCAACATCTGGCTCGCTTCCCTCCAGGAGGAGGAATTCCTTCCGTACCCCACAAGTGATGGGGGGGGGACCTGGGTGTTTGTTAATGTCCTGGTGCTGGGTAGAGCTGCTCCCTGCCTGGGCTGCAGCAGGGCAAGGGTTATGATGAAGCAAAGAGATGATCTTGGTGGCTTCCTGCTGCCGTCACCCTCGTTGGCCAGTGCCAGGACTGTTGCCAAAGCCCAGCCCTTGAGCAATCCCCCTTTTCCCGGTCCTCTGTTGCACTTCACATCCCATGCCCCTATACCCGCAGCTCTGGGAAGCTGGGCAGGGGTGGAAGAGGGAGCCAGGCTGCTGTTGGCTGCTGGTTGGCCCCATCCCTGCCCCGAACGGAGGTGACCCCAGGCTCGGGGGGGGGCTGTGACAGCAAAGCCAAGCTGGCGAGAGGCATTTGGCTGCTGGGAGCTGGGCTGTGCTGCCTGGCTGCTCCCCAGCCCTTGCTGGGACAAGGGAGGTGATTACACCCCGCTGGACACATGGCAGGGCTGCCTAGGGGGGAGAACGGGGCTGGTGATGAGAGCCATCCTAGGAGCCCCCAAATGAGATGCCTGAACCCCACTGGATGTGCTGCAGTGGGGAGAGCTGGGCTGGTGGGGTTACCCAGGTGCTGTGTAACATAAGGCTAATACTGTGTCCTCCCAAAGGATCATCTTCTCCACCCCATTCGCTGTCATCTCCTACTTCCTCATCTGGTTTGTGCCGGACATCTCCAGAGGCCAAGTGATGTGGTACCTTGTCTTCTACTGCATCTTCCAGACCCTTGTGACGGTGAGCTGGGCTCTGCACACACCAGGGCCAGTGGGTGAGGGATGGAGAGGGTGAATCCTTCTCCTTGCTGAGCAGGGGGCAGGTTCCCCCTGCCCCAGGTCCCATTGGCTCTCTCAGCACCTCTGAGCTAATTCTTGTGCTGTTGCAGTGCTTCCACGTGCCTTACTCAGCACTGACCATGTTCATCAGCAGGGAGCAGAGCGAGCGGGACTCGGCCACTGCCTACCGTAAGTGCTTGCTTCCCTCCTCCTCCATGCTGTGACCAAGCCTTGGCCTCTCTCCTTGCCTCAGTTTCCCCATCACTTTCCTTCCCTGTGGCTTTATCACTTGGAGGGGGAGCTGCAGGAGAGCTGGGCTGGCTCCTTTCTCCTGGGGAAGAGCAGTGAGTGGCAGCTCTGGGTGCTCCGAGTCCTGCTGGCTTCTCCCTCCAGGTATGACAGTGGAAGTGCTGGGCACTGTGCTGGGCACTGCCATCCAGGGCCAGATCGTGGGCAAGGCGGTTACCCCCTGCATCGAGAGCCCCCTCTTCATTGGCAAAGCCAACTCCTCGGTGGCCATGGAGGAGCTGAACATGACCCACGACACCGGCTCGCTCACAGACACTGTAAGCTGGGGGGGGGACCAGGCTGCCCTGGCCTTCTCAACCCATCTGCTCCTGGGACATCCCCATCCCTCATGATCCCTCCTCTCTTCCCAGAGGAACGCCTACATGATCGCTGCGGGGGTCATCGGGGGGCTCTACATCCTCTGCGCCGTGGTGCTGTCGGTGGGCGTGCGGGAGAAGAGAGGTGAGGCTGGAGACTGCACTGCTGGGAACGCTGTGGCTGCTGCCAGGGGCTCCCCTTGCTGTGCTCTTGGTGCCTTGCTCACGGCTCAAACCCTGGGGGATTGGGGCAGGAGGAGCTGAGGTCTGGGTCTGGGGCCTGGGGAAGGCGCTGCAGGAGCCGGAGCATCCTCAGGGTACGTTACAGCAGAGCCATGAGGACTTAGCTCTCTGCTCTGCACCATCAGAGATAAACGTTATCATACACAGCTCTGCCTGGCCAAGGTTTGCCAGTGCCAATTAGGGCATCCCGGGGTGACACGACAGCCAAAGTCCAGGACCTTCTGTTCTTCCCTTGCTCTGCTTTGCAACCAGCTCTGCTCACCCTGGGGGAATCACCAGGTCATTGTCTCCTCTCCTTGGGGCTGATGGATCCCTGTGTGAGGCATTGCCCTGGGATGCTGTAGGTGGGCAGGAGCTCTGCAGGGTGCTCAGCAGCAGGCAAGAGGCACCGCAGGCCTTGCACCCAAGGGTGCTGTTTCTATGGGTCTAATGATGGGCTCATTTGCTCCCCAGAGTCCTCTGAGCTGCAGTCGGACGAGCCTGTCTCCTTCTTCCAGGGGCTGAAGCTGGTGATGAACCACGGTGCCTACATCAAGCTCATTGCCGGCTTCCTCTTCACCTCCCTGGCCTTCATGGTAAGCACAGCTTGGGGATGGCTGCAGGGACCCAAACTGGATCCGGGTGGGCTGGGAGCTGCCTCGGGCAGAGAGGATGGATGTGGCTTCGTGCCATGGGATGGGTGGGATGTCGGGGTCCCGTCCCCCCTGACCTTCATCTGCTTCTTCCACAGCTGCTGGAGGGGAACTTTGCCCTCTTCTGCACCTACACCCTGGGCTTCCGCAACGAGTTCCAGAACGTCCTCCTGGCCATCATGGTGCGTACGGCCGGGTCCTGGGGCCAGGATGGGTGCTGCGAGTGCCGTGGGTGCTCCCAGTGAGCTGAGGGGAGGGAGGCCGTGGGGCTGCAATGGGCTGATGTGGGGACAGTGACCGAAGGTCCCCTGGGAGAAGGGGAGAGGGAGAAGGAGCTGCCAAACGTCCTGCAAAGCCCAGGCGGGTTGGTAGGAACAGGGGAGCCTTTGTTCCCATGTGAAGGCGGCCAGAGACAGGGCAGAGCAGGAGCCATGGGGGCCTTTTGTCCAAATCCTGCCACTTACCTCCCTTCCCCCGCCTCAAGAAAAGGATCTCGGTGTTTACTGCCAGGAAGATGGAGCAAAACAACTCCTTGAGAGCCCTTTCCAGCTTCTCCCTTCCCCTTTCCAGCCCTTCCCATGCTCCCTGCTCGGAGGAGTGGAGAGGTCCAAGGTGCCAAGGTCCCAAGAGCCTGGCTCTTGGCCATGGGGTGTGCAGGCAGTGGTGTCAGGATAGGTCCCTTCCCGGCACTGAGGATGGAGCTGGGTCCTCCCTGGTGTAGGCTGGTACCTGCTGTGCCCCAGGGGTGATGCAGCAGGAGGTGGCCCCATGCTCCTGCTCCAATTGCAGCTCCGCTGCCTGGGAGTGGAGGCAGGTGAGGAATGGGGTGAGGGCAGGGGCAGGAGCGTGGCCGTGGGCCAGCCCCGGAGCATGTGGAAAAGCTGGAAGCAGAACCCCCCTGTGGTGCTGATCCAGCTCTGGGGCAGCAGAACAAGAGGGGCATGGAGCTGCTGGAGAGAGGCCAGAGGAGGCTACAGAGATGCTGCAAGGGCTGGAGCATCCCTGCTCTGGAGCCAGACTGAGAGAGCTGGGCTGGGGCAGCCTGGAGAAGAGAAGGCTCCTGAAGGGGAGACCTTAGAGCAGCTCCAGTGCCTAAAGGGGCTGCAGGAAACCTGGAGAGGGGCTTGGGACAAGGGCCTGTAGGGACAGGCCAAGGGGAATGGCTTGAACCTGCCCGAGGGGAGACTGAGCTGAGCTCTTAGGCAGAAGCTCTTCCCTGTGAGGGTGCTGAGGCGCTGGCACAGGGTGCCCAGAGAAGCTGTGGCTGCCCCATCCCTGGCAGTGTTCAAGGCCAGGTTGGACACAGGGGCTTGGAGCAAGCTGCTCCAGTGGAAGGGGTCCCTGCCCATGGCAGGGGTTGGAGCTGGAGGAGCTTTAAGGTCCCTTCCAACCCAACCCATTCCATGGCTCTATGTGATGAGAGAGGCTGTGCCCTGGGGCTGCTCCTTGCAGGGAAGAGCTTTCCCCCAGTGGACAGCCTGGCCGGTGAATGACACCATCACCTCCTTCTCTGCCCATAGCTCTCGGCCACCTTGACCATTCCCCTCTGGCAGTGGTTCCTTACCCGCTTTGGGAAGAAGATGGCTGTCTACGTGGGCATCTCGGTGAGTGGGTCCCCATCAGCAACGAGCACGGTGTTTCCCATGTGGGGTGAGCAGGGCTGGGGCCCAGCACTGGGCAGGGGCTGCTACTAAGCAGGATTTGGTGCCTGGGTTGGGTACTGCTGGTGCCAGCCTGGTTTGTGTCCCCTCTCCAGTCTGCCATCCCCTTCCTCATCATGGTGGTTGTCCTGGACAGTAACCTCATCGTCACTTACATCGTGGCTGTTGCAGCTGGGATCAGCGTCGCAGCCGCCTTCCTCCTGCCCTGGTGAGTGCGAGGTCCTGGTGCTGGGCAAGGGGCTTCCAGGGCTGGAGCGGGTGGAAATCCCTGGAGGCCTTTTCGGGATGTTTTCAGCCCAAGATAGAGCTCATGAAGGGAAATCCTCTCTGCAGGGAGAGGAAACGCTTTGTTGGCTCAGTCCTAGTGCTCACCACCCTGCTGTCTGCACAGGTCCATGCTCCCGGATGTCATAGATGACTTCAAGCTGCAGCATCCTGACTCCCATGGCCATGAAGCCATTTTCTTCTCCTTTTATGTCTTCTTCACCAAGTTTACCTCTGGCGTCTCCCTGGGCATCTCCACACTTAGCTTAGAGTGAGTTCTTGCACGGGAGCTGAGGGCAGGGAGGGTGGGAAGCCAGCCTTGCACCCCTACATCGGGGTATCCCTGCTTCCCAAGGGCTGGGGGGAAATAGGGGGGTCTAAATCCCACTGTGGCTCTGTGTCTCTGCCTGCAGGGATGAGCTCATCTCCTACAAACTCAGTTTCCTTTGCCTGAAGGTACCTTTCTGTCCCCAGCTTTGCAGGGTACCAGACCCGGGGCTGCTCGCAGCCCAGTGATGTGAACTTCACCTTGAAGATGCTGGTGTCAGCCGTACCCGTGGGACTGATCCTGCTGGGCCTGCTCCTGTTCAAGCTGTACCCCATTGATGAGGAGAAGAGGAGGAAGAACAAGAAAGCCCTGCAGGACCTGAGGTGAGCACGTGCCCATGCTACGGAGCGCTGCATGCCAGCAGGGTGTGTGGGAGCAGGATCAGGCCCGGACTGGTTGGGACACAATGTGACTTGTCCGGGAATCCTCCAGGACCTGTGGGTGGTGGGGTGAGGGATGGCCCGGCTGGTTTTCCCAATCCCAGCTTCCAAAGTGATGGCGTGAAGTGCTTGAGATCAACGGGAACCCGCCCCCGGTTGCTAAAGGAAACCCATGTGGGGACTCCAAGGCTCACTCCGTGCCTCCTTCCCAACCCTTTTCCCGCAGGGAGGAGAGCAACAGCAGCTCCGAGTCGGATAACACAGAACTGGCCAGCATCGTGTGAGCCGCACCGGGGCTCTCCGGGGGGACCCTGCCCTGCAGGGCTGGAGCAGCCACCGCGGGCTCAGAGCATCCACGACCCGAGCATGAGATCTGTGCGGGTCTTGTGCCTTCCCCGGGATCCACGGAGCGCTGGTAGTGTACATTACACAGATAGACCCTGCCTCATGAGACAGAAGCACTATTCCCTGCTGGGTCCCGGGGAGCAGGAAAAGCCTGGAGCGGGATCCTTGTGCCCATCGGTGCCTGGCTGCTGCGGGGCCGATGCCTGTGGGACCGGCGGTAATGGTTAGTGTACATTACACTGTCAATGTGACCGCGCCAAGGACGTGGGCTCACCTCTGCTGTCTGTACATAGGACACCCATTTGGAAAGCTGTTCTTTTTTTATAGATCCTAATTAACTTAATGATGTAAATACGAAACCATTTCCTATTTGTATATGTCTGTACAGAGACGGAACTCGAGGACCTATTAATATTAATTTACATAAAAACGGGAAGCCAGCAGCATGGGTCTGGAGCGTTTCTTTGTCAGCGAGCCCAGGGTCCCTTTACAGAGCACTGAGGGGCAGGGCTGACTTCTCCTAAGTCAAAGGCACAGGAATGCCATAATCCAGGCAGGCGGCTGCGCCCCGCAGCCCCTTACCCCGTGCGGCTCCTCGCTCGGTGCCTTTGCTGCAGCAGCCCAACAAAGGCTCTATTCTTCTCCTCCTTTCCAAGAGGGAACGGGGGAGGAGAGGAGGGAGGAATGAAACCCAAGTGCTGCCAGCAAAGCCTGTGAGCCCAGGGCTGGAACCGGGAGAGGCAGCTGTGGAGCGGGGAATGCGGGCTGTGGGTGACACTGGGCGCGCTCTCAGGGCAGGGTGCAGGGCCCTGGGTATTTATACCCTGCTCTTGCATTCCTCACCCCGCAGCAGGAATGGGGAGAGCCCTGAGCCCTGCTCCACTGCACCCCTGCGGCAGCCGGTGCGATGCAGAGGGGAAAGCGAGCAGGGAGGATGCTCCAGGGGTACAGCAGCCCCCAGCAACCCCGGGGTGAGGGGACTGTGCTGGTTGTGTCCCATCCCATGGGCACTGCACTGGGAGGGACAGGGTTAGTGCCTTTTGTGAAGCACATTTGTCACAGCAAGAAATCCATGGGGCCAGAGCCTGGAGCTGAGAGCAGGGGTCTGGGGCTCAGCTTTTGTTCCATGTTTGGCTACAAAGGATTGGAGTGAGGATGGGGGTTTAAAAATAGCTGGAAAGGATTAGCCCATAGCTGGGAATGTGGGACCGGGATCCACGCTGCCACCACGCATGGGTGATGGAAGAAAGCAAAGGGATGAAGTGGGGTGGGTGGGAGCTGGCTTTGTGCTGAGCAGAGCCATGGCCGGGGTGTCCCCTGCTCCCCCCAGTATGGGGCATGCAGAAAGGACCAAGGCACAGCCCAAAGCAATGGGGGGACAAGTGAGAGCTGCCAATGGCAGGGCAGGTGGGAGCAATGTGTGCCCTCTGTGAGAGGAGGAGGAAGGCAGCGTCCAGCCAAGCACAGGGCTCAAGACTGTTGTGTGTGTTCTGACCCCTGCCCTGAGCTCTTGTCCTGGCCATTGGCTTCCTCTGAGGGGTGTGGGTGAAAGATTGCTGCTGCCTTTCCCTTTCTGAAGGCTCCAGCAGCGCTCAGGGCCGGCTGGTGTGGGCTTCACAAGGAGTCTCTGATGGGGCTTTTTCTGCAGCCAGCTCAAGGGACTAGAACCAAAGGGCTTGAATCAGAGCCCAGACATTCCTTGCTGAGCGCACCTCTTCTATTTGAGGCTGTTAAAAGAGGTGAGGGGGTGGAAAAATGGCCCTGGGAGCTGATAGCGCTGAGCCCTGGGCAGGTCTCCAGCCTTGAAGCAGAGATCACCTCTTGCCTCAGCTGTGCTTGCACAGGGCTTTCACTGCCAGCACCAAGAAAGCCTCTGAGGCCAGAATGGGCTGTGCTGGGCTTCATTCCACATGAACCCTGATGGAGCAAACGCATCCCAGTGTCCGGGTGCTCCCTGCAGGGCTGCGGTTCCATGGCTGGAGCTGGTGCTGCAAATGGGAGATGGAAGATGTGGGGGGGTCAGGCAGGTGCTGAGCTGGTGCCCTAATGCGAGATGGGCTGGGGCTGTGCTGCCCTTGTGCAGGTGCTGGGAGTCAGCCCCGATTCGCAGCTGATGGGGTTTAAGAGGCTGGATTAGGGTTATCCGTGCGGTGCCAGGGGCTTGGGCAGCCTTCCCCTGGGTCTGGAGCAGTGCTGGGGTTTCTGTTCCCTTTTGTTCACAAGGGAAAGAGCCTTTCACTGTACAGGGGTGCAGGTGGCAGCACCCAGGGCTTGCTCTGGGGAGGGCAGGCTGCTGCAGGCACCCTTCCACTGGTGCACCCCATGCCCTCCGGTTAAGCTGCAGGTCTCACCCTGAGCCCTTGGGGAGCCGGGGTGCCAGTGCTCCCAGTGCACAGAGCTGGGCCTGCACTGGGGGCAGCTCTGCCTCATGCAGCACAGAGGTCTCAGAAGGGGGCTGCCCTGTACTGTGGCCATGAGCAATGGATGTGCCGGAGGAAGGCAGAAGAAGGCACAGACACGTTCACTCCAACCCCAGGGCTCTTGTGTCCCCTGAAGGCTAAAACCAAGCAAATCTCAGTGTTAGCCTCCAAAGGGCAGCACAGGAACCTGCAGCATGGACCTTACATCCTCTGTTTGTCACCAAGGGTGGCTGTGCCAGGAGGCTGAGGCAGCGGGAGGGACAGCCCTGAGCTGAGAGTGACCACGCTGTGTCTGTTTAGCCTATGAGGGATAAATGGCAGCGTGGAAAGTCTCTCCTTGTAGAGGGTGAGGGATAACCCTCTCCTTATCCACAGGGAAAGGGCACAAAGCCTTGGGTTTATCTCGCAGTAGGAGAGATTGATGGGTGAGGAAGGCCCTGTGCTCCACACTGCAGCAGTGCTGGTGTCACAGACACTTCCAGCTGAACCAAGCACAGGCGCACACATAAAGGGGTGTCTCACAGTGCAGCCACCCTGCTGTGCTGGTGCACTCCATCAGGGAACAGATCCAGCTGGAAGCTGGCCTGGGAAGCTCTGGGAAGAAGCAGGATTGCCAAAGAGAGGCGCAGGGCAGTGGGTCACAGCGGGCAGGTCCATGGTCCTGGCACGCTGCTCCCAGGCCAGCTGCACAGGACAGAGGTGTTCCTGCCTGTCCCCATGGTCACCTTGTCTGTGCCACCTGCATGAGGTCACTCACCCGCTCTGCAAGCACAGACCGGAGGCTGCCGGCCCCTTTGGGTGGGCTTTGGTTAATGTTTTGCAAACCCACCCTGTCCAAGGATGGAAGCGGATGAAGCACCGCAGAACACGAACAGAGGCGGATGGAGCAGTGGGGTGGTTTCCTGCAGCCTTTATGGGGCTAAACCAGAAGGAAATACCCCCATGGTGCTTGGAGTAAGGCACCAAAACCACCCGGCAGCAGCACGGGGAAGCTGTAAGCTTTTTCCTAGAGCCAGGACAGTGCCGGGCATGGTTCATAGGCACCGGGAACCCCCAGAGCACCAGCGTAGTTTCCAGTCCTGTAAACAGGCACCAGTTCTACCCCAGCCTTACCAGGAACTTGGTCTTTGCTCCTCCAGGAACCACGTTCAGCTGAAGGGACCCACCCCAGAAGCAAACACACGGGCATGGGGCCGGTGAGCTCAGCTCTGCCTCCCCCTTAGTTCCACTTCCTCACGGATGCAGCTGAGAGAACATCTCCTGCTTGCCCTGCCCAGCGGGATCCCCCCGGCCCCCGCACCAGGAGGCAGGATGTGCTTGATCACTGCTGCGATTGCTGTAGGATGCTATGGGGCTAAGTCATTGACTGCAGAGAAAAGAGGCAGTTGTATCTTACTTTCTGTTTCGCATCGAGTCAGTTGATCCTAAGACGCGTCTGACGGCTGCAAGAGGCACATCAAGCGCTGGCAGGGTGGAAAATGAGGCAAGAAACCAGGATTATCAGACAAACAGCACCAGAGACTGGAGGGAGCTGCTTGGCTCCTCTCTAACTGGGAGGGAGGATGTGAGGACAATGGGCAGCGGTTGGGAGCCCGGGGCTGCACCAAGGGGACACCCAGCTCCTTGTGCTGAAGAACCAAACCTTCCGAGGGCTTCGTGCGCTGCTGCAGCTCGCAGGGAGCGCGGAGCAGCAGGAGCCGCCTCACTAGAGGTCAGCAGAGCCACGCTCCGGGCACCCCGCTCCCAGTCCCCTCGGTTGGGCTCCTGCAGACGGAGCCTGGGTCTGCGCTGGGAGCTCAGCAGCGGACAGGCCCGCTGCGGCAGACGTGACCATCTATGGTAGCGGACCAGCGGGCAGGAAGCGGTGCTGGAGGCAGCCGAGCTCAGCGCGCTTCCTCCTCCTTCCCGTCCCGTCAACGTGGCCCGGCTTCAGGAGCTCGGTGCCCACAGACCCGAGCGCAGCTCCCGGACCCCAAGGCACAGCTCCCTGCAGCAGGAGGGGGCCGCTGCCCTTCCTCCGACCACGGCACAGGCACCTTTTAAGAGCAAGCCCAGCCCTGACGGTGGAAGCAGCCGCGGGGCATTGGGTGGGGATAACCCCGCGCTGGCCCCAGGGACCTCCGCCTGGCTCCCGGTTGTTTTGCCCTTGACCGCCCTGCTCCCGGTCTCTCCAGGAACAAAGCAGGGACAACACCAACATTTACCCAGCCTCTGCTGAGCGCTCTGAGACCCTCGGGTCAAAGAGGGTCTGAGCACAAAGTGCTCCCTATCCCTAAGCACGGGAGCCCTGTAAGAAGGTTTTGATGCCTGGGACGAGCCAGCACACACCAACAGCAGAAGCATCTCTGCTGCACACAGCAGCGATGGCAGCCACCTCCTGCGCACAGCACTGGGGTCCAGCACCCCGAACCACCCCCGGCGCCTCTCGGGAGTCCCGGAGACGCTGAGGACCCCGATAGCCCCTCCCGCTGCCTGCCCGGCTGCCCCCGATGGGGGTCACAGCCCCTCTGCAGGGCCTGGGGCACCCCGAGGACCCCAGAGCTCCCACCAAGCCCCTCCCCGTGGCCTCGGGCCCCATCCAGCCCCCCTCCCCCCCCGCCCCGGCGGCAGCTCCCGCTTGGCCCCGCCCCCAAGCGAGACCCCGCCCTCCCTTGACCACACCCCTCGTCCTTTCTGGACCCGCCCACAGCCCTTTCCACCAATCGCAAGGCGGTGTCTGGCCGAAGCTCCGCCCCGCCGCGCTGTGCGCACTTCCGGCGCGCGGGGCGGGGGCCGGAAGCGGCGGGCGCGGGGGGTGCTGGGCGGCGCCGGGGCGGCGGCGGAGCGGGAGCGCGGCGGGAGCAGAGGTGAGGTCGGGCCCAGGCCAGGATCCGGACCGCGGGGTTCGCTCCGCCCCCGCCGGGGCCGCTGTGCGGGTGCAGGGGGGCGGGAGGATCCGGTCCGGCTGCGGGGCTCCGGTACCCGCCTCGGTTCCGGGTTCCTTGGGTGGCGGAGCGGGGAGAGCTCCCCTCCGGGGCCGTGACCGGACCTTTCTGCGGCTTCCTGCGTGGAGGGGCCGCGGGGCCCGGCCCGGAGGTGCCCGCGCCTGCATCCTGCAGGGGGTTACCGAGCTCCGCGAGGCCGCTTGTCCCCGGTGATGGGGCGGTTCCCGGGGGGCTCTCGGTCCGGCAGGGAGCCGTGTGTGCTGGGATGGGGTATCCGGCTCTTTGCAATGGGGTGGGTTTCCTGCAGCATGGATGCTCCCAAGCACCAGGTCTCTGCTGGCCCGGGGGTCGCACCTGTCCTCGGCCTGTTGCTGCTCTCTGCCGTCTTTTGCGTTCCGGTTGCGGTTAGGCCGGGGTAAAGGTGCGATGGCGCTGGTTCTTGGGATAGCAAAGTGGGAAGAATCACCTGGGTGTTTCATGCTTCAGGTCCTGGGGGTTTGCATGTCGGGGTCTGCAGTTCCCAAGGCCTGGGCTGTCGATGCCCATCGCTAAAAAGAGGGATTTGTGGCGTCGGGAAGCTGGTGTGTTCCCGTCCTTTTCCTGAGGCGGTCCTTGTGTCCCTGCAGTATTCCCGAGCTTTCCGAAAGGCAGAATTCCCCCCCGTTATTCATGTAGCAAAGTCCAGCCAAGCCCGAGCAGCGCAGCTTGGGAGGGATGCTCCCAAGGTTCGGATGCCTCTGGATTCCTGACACGGAGCTTGGTACCGTGTCCGCTTCAGCTTAGATCCAGGATCCTCAGTTACTTCCTTAGTGGATTCATTGGGCTGACAGGGAATGGGAATGAGGGGGGTCTGGCAAGTGCAAACCTCCCATTTTGTATCATTGGGATGCTAAAGGAGCCCTGGTGCTTGCTCGAACGATGCTTTAACCATCTCCTAATGTATGAGTAGAAATCCCAAATCCCAGTTTTAATGACTTGGCCAGGATTTGGTATTTGGGGGAATTAAAGAGGGTCCTGATGCTATTTGCTTTAAGCACTTTTGGGTTTCTAGCTAAAGTAGCTGTGAAATACCAGCCGCAGCCACCGTGGGGCTGGAGCACTGTCACAAGTGTGCTGCAGGCAGCCGCTGGGATGGCAGGAGCTGTCCTGTGCTCGTGGCTGCTCCTGTCAGAAGACCAAATTCAGGCAGCTGAGTCCCGTCTCGTTGCAAATAATCCCTTCCTTAATGAGCTGAAGTGTTTAAAAAGGAATTCTTTGGGCTTTTGGAGGAGGGAAATGTTGGAAATCATCCGGTCGCTGATCCCCGGAGAGATCCCAGTGTCAGCTCCGAAATCAACTGTGGTATGTTCCTAATTTAGTTGTCCCATCTCTATCCCGTCTTCTGCCTGTCGAAACAGGAAGCAGCTGATGCAGATTTCGTGCTGCTGACAGCGTGTGCTGGGCTGCACAAAAGCTGAATGTGAACAGAGGCGTAGGTTGGGCTGGCTTCGGCTGTGAAACTGCTATCTGTGCCTTCCAGCATGCCGAAGGGAGGGCTCGGGTTCATGCGCTCTCCCAGGCAACCGGAGGCATTTCATTCCTGCTTGTTTGGTGTGAGCTCGCTCACTGCTCTGAGCAGCCTTTGGATGTGCTGGCTCCTTGATCTCCAAGCAGGAAACACCTCGCACTGTGCCGTGGTGCAGGGTCTGCTCTGGGTGCGTGGTACCTTCCCTTCGTTGCTCTGATCATCAGGGTGCAGGCGTGGATAAAAGCCTGTTTGTGGTACAGGATGTTCAAACCCACGTTCCCAAGCTTTGACAGAAGTAAAGGTGAGGTAATAAATTAACCTAATGTGCTAGGAAAACAAATGGGCTTTCTGGCCCAGGGTGACACGTGTTTGCTGCGAGTCCATAGCTTCCGCTCCACTGGTAATCAAAGTTCAATTGACTTTAAACCAGACCTACATTAAGCCCTGTGTTACAGTCCCCTCGGCCCTGCTGCTGTCTCCTGGTAGCATGGTGAAGCTTGAATGCCTTTCTCTTTCCTCCTGAGCACAGGATGATGTGCTGAGCAAAAATGAGGCTTCAGTGACCTGTGTCTTGACTTCCTCTTCAAAGAAGGCAAATGGGAGCTGATGGTGTGCACTGTACTGAGAGCCCCAAAGGCAGCATGTCATTGCTGACCAGTTACCTTGCATTCAAAGTGATCGATAGACACAACACTGTGTGGAGGAGCCCAGGCAGGTCTGCCTTGAGATCTTTCTTTCCCTAGCTAAATGTTAACTCTGCTGTTGAGGTTAGGTACAACTGAATCTCTTTATTTCACTCCATAGGGGTGTGTAGGTACCAGAAAGCTCTATCCACAGGGGAAAGGGCATAGCAAGGGTGAGTCAAGGTAGTGTTAGCAAGGAGGAGCCAAGGTAGAGCTGCCTGCTCAAGGACTTTGTGCTGCTTGCAGTTAGTCCTGGCTTTGCTGCCCGTTGACTGAGTAATTTATGATGTGAGTTGTCCTAATGCTACCCATTAAACAGAAAGGAAAAGGAGTTCACCATCGGGCAGATAGCATCAGGTACACAGGGCTGGTGTCGAGCAATGCAAGCTCGTGCCTTCGGTCAGGAAAACCCAGGAAGGCTGTGTCAAACAGCAAGGAACCTGGATCTCAAGGACTGCTTCCTTGCAGAAAGACATGAATCCCGACAGCACATCCAGAATGGGTGCGATACGCTCCTCGCTCCTCGCAGCAGCGTGTTTTATTGCTGCGGGTAGGAAGCAGCTTCCCATCTGGACTTTCTGGTTTGTAATCCTGATTTGCAATGCAGTTTGTGCCTGCAAATGGGGCTGATCAGATTAGAGCCCTGTGTGGAATGTGCCAGGGATCGGTGGTGCAGAGCAGCAGCCTTGGCTGCGCGGCGCTCCATAAACCTGGTGCCCTTCCTGGGCTCCCATTTGCACCCCTTTCCCTCACTGCTTTCTCGAAGCATTGCCTTAACAGACAGCTCTCTGGGGGTGTGGGGGGAAAACCACCCTTTCTGTGGTGTGCTGGGAGCGGGGGAGGCAGAGCCCCGCTCTTGGCTGCACTCCCACTTGGAGACGTGAGCCCCATCCTGGATGCATCGGCCTCGGCTGCGGCAGCACCGATGCGCCTGTGGTCAGGAGCATGGGGTTCTGAAGGAAGGAGGCACTCATGGCTGGGGATTACAGGGGTGACTGCCCGCAGGTTTTGGCCTCTCTGAACTTTCTCTGTGCCTGGAAGCCATCGGGTCCCTTCCATGCAGCTCCATGCACAGCGCATCCTCTGGTGCAGAGGAGGAAACCGTGCTCTTCCTCTTGGAAAGTGGGGGTGGCATCTCTCATGTCCCCCCACCCCCCAGCAGTGCTGCTGCTTCTGACGCGAGCAGACGAAAGCAGGGTGGAAACGGCCTTGTTTGTCTTGTGCCATCAGTGACTAATGCTGGATCAGCCCCACATCCTCTGCAAGCGGGGTGAGAACTTTGGAGCAGGGCCGAGAGGGCTCGTGAGCAAAAGCAAGACCCTCCCTAGAAGTTCAGCTGGTGTTTCCCAGGGAGCTCTTGCATCAGTTCATGCAGGCAGCAGGGCAAACCCTGCCTCCCTTTTGGGGTATGCTGGGAGGGCCGTCCTCACCAGGCAGGGTTTTGGGCTCTTGCAGTAAGAAGGAAGCTGTGGCCGGGCTGTAATTGTGATTCACGTTGTAAAGCCTTTGGATGAGTGGTGATAAGATGGAAATGGGATGGGTGACTTGCTGCCTGCCTCCCTGCATTCCCTGTGCATGAGTGTGCCTGGAGCGTGCCTTGTCCTGCTCCCTGGGGCAGAGGCTCTGCAGAGCAGTAGTGAATGGCGAGGTTATGGCCTCAGCCCTCTCCAGATGAGACGCTGAGAAGGACTCGAGCCCCTCAACCTCCTTCCTGTGCAGCGCCTGCAGAGGAGGTTCTGTGCTTGAGCACTGCCTGCGCAGAGGGAGGAGGAGGAACAGGGGCCCATTGTGGCAGAGCAGCTCTGCCACCTTCACTGCTGCAGCTGCACATGGCAGCGGGTGCCAGGGATGCTCCTTGAGCACACTGATGGCCTGCACTGAAGCGATGCCAAGGTTAGAGATGTTCCTTGGAGCAGGTCAGGGCTCCAGGAGGTCCCTGCAGGTGCATTTGCAGAATGGACCCCCCCTTAGTCCTAACCTGAAGCAGTTGTGCTTGACGTGCTCTATGGTCACAACTGGGCTTTGGCCAAGTGCTGACTGCAGTGAGATGCTGAGCACACCTTTGCTTTATTGAGTGGTGTGGATATAAGGTTAGAAGATGGAAGTTTTGTATCCTTATATGTGCAAGAAGTTCTTTCACTGGCTGGAATAGGAACTGTGTGACCAGTAAGGAGTGGCTGTGGCAATAAGAATTAGCTTTGTGGGTGGCTTTGTGAGTAACCCAAATGTCCTTGCTAACGTGAGGGTACCCTGCTGTCACTGGGATGCAGAGCTAGGTAGAAATTACCCTCTGGAACTGGTAGAGCTTGCACCAGAGCAGCTGATAAAAACCCTCTTCCACGTTTGGTGTGTGAGTTTCATCCTTCAGAGGGTGCAAACAGTTGTCCTCTGCCTGTGCAGGTTGTGGACGGTGGTAGATATGGAAAGACTGGTGGAACGGTTGGAGAAGGCTGTGGAGCGCCTGGAGACCGTGTGCCAAGGGCCTGGCATGTGTGGAGATGGCTCTTCCAAAGGTAAGGCCCTCAGCACCTCCCCAGCAGCATCATCCCATGGGAATCCCTGTGCTGAAGGGTCAGCTGGGAGCCCTGGCAGAGCTGAACATCAGCAGTGGCTGTTGCAGTGCTATTGCAGGGGCTGTTGGATGGGCTGGGTGTGCAGGGGCTGTTGGATGAACTGGGAGTGCAGGGGCTGTTGGATGGGCTGGGTGTGCAGGGGCTGTTGGATGGGCTGGGTGTGCAGGCGCTGTTGGATGAACTGGGTGTGCAGGGGCTGTTGGATGAACTGGGTGTGCAGGCGCTGTTGGATGGGCTGGGTGTGCAGGGGCTGTTGGATGAACTGGGTGTGCAGGGGCTGTTGGATGAACCGGGTGTGCAGGGGCTGTTGGATGAACCGGGTGTGCAGGGGCTGTTGGATGGTGGGTGTAACTGGGTGTGCAGGGGCTGTTGGATGAACTGGGTGTGCAGGGGCTGTTGGATGAACTGGGTGTGCAGGGGCTGTTGGATGGGCTGGGTGTGCAGGG
Organism: Neopsephotus bourkii; assembly: GCF_033783945.1. Lineage (NCBI taxonomy): Eukaryota > Metazoa > Chordata > Aves > Psittaciformes > Psittacidae > Neopsephotus > Neopsephotus bourkii. The sequence goes on along the minus strand of NW_026901453.1, from coordinate 309,976 downwards.
GCTGTTGGATGGGCTGGGTGTGCAGGGGCTGTTGGATGAACTGGGTGTGCAGGGGCTGTTGGATGGGCTGGGTGTGCAGGGGCTGTTGGATGGACTGGGTGTGCAGGGGCTGTTGGATGGACTGGGTGTGCAGGGGCTGTTGGATGAACTGGGTGTGCAGGGGCTGTTGGATGGGCTGGGTGTGCAGGGGCTGTTGGATGGGCTGGGTGTGCAGGGGCTGTTGGATGGGCTGGGTGTGCAGGGGCTGTTGGATGAACTGGGTGTGCAGGGGCTGTTGGATGGACTGGGTGTGCAGGGGCTGTTGGATGAACTGGGTGTGCAGGGGCTGTTGGATGAACTGGGTGTGCAGGGGCTGTTGGATGGACTGGGTGTGCAGGGGCTGTTGGATGGGCTGGGTGTGCAGGGGCTGTTGGATGGACTGGGTGTGCAGGGGCTGTTGGATGAACTGGGTGTGCAGGGGCTGTTGGATGAACTGGGTGTGCAGGGGCTGTTGGATGAACTGGGTGTGCAGGGGCTGTTGGATGAACTGGGTGTGCAGGGGCTGTTGGATGAACTGGGTGTGCAGGGGCTGTTGGATGAACTGGGTGTGCAGGGGCTGTTGGATGAACTGGGTGTGCAGGGGCTGTTGGATGAACTGGGTGTGCAGGGGCTGTTGGATGAACTGGGTGTGCAGGGGCTGTTGGATGAACTGGGTGTGCAGGGGCTGTTGGATGGGCTGGGTGTGCAGGGGCTGTTGGATGGGCTGGGTGTGCAGGGGCTCTTGGATGAACTGGGTGTGCAGGGGCTGTTGGTTGGGCTGCCTGTGCAGAGGGGAACTGAGTTCTGCAGCAGATCCTGCTGCGGTTACGGTGCTGCCAAGATAAGGACTTCCTGTGTCTGCAGCTCCCCTCGCTCAGCTGCGTGCTTCAGCCTGAGCCCTGCCTGTGGGTGATGGGAGCTGGGTGAGCTTCAGCCCAGGAGCCTGCCTGGTGCCTCTCACTGATCCCTGTGCCCTGGTTCCTTCTCTGCAGGAGTGGCTCAGTACGTGCAGGCCTTCGATGCCCTCCTGGCTGGCCCAGTAGCCGAATACATCAAGATCAGCAGAGAAGTTGGTGGGGATGTGCAGAAGCATGTAAGGACTCGTGCTCTTCCCTCTCTGCTTTAAATAGGTGCTGCTTGTCCTTCAGGGCTGTTAGGGGCCAAATGTGCTGTCAGTGTTTGCTGACAACACTATAAACATTCCTTCAGTGCTGTATCCTAGGATGTTTATAATCCCTGGGGATTCAGGGCAGATGCAGATGCCCAGATAACCTCTAACAGATTTCTCCTTACATACACATGACGAATAAAACCACCTCCTTGCAACCTTTGGTAGTTAGATGTCTAGCTCTCCTTAGAGTCCATGCCTTTAAGAGGCCTGTAAACTACCCAGCCTGGGAGCTATAGCACTCTGAGGATGGGTGTCTCCATGAATATATGCTTTGATTTCAGCAAGCTGCTTTCTTACAGCCTAGGAGCTGGGGGCAGCAGGAGCTTGAACAGCCCAGCACTACGCTGGATACGAGGGAAGCTCCCTCATGTTTCTCTCTGTTCTTAGGCTGAGATGGTTCATGCGGGTTTGATGAGCGAGAGGGCTCTCCTGGTGATGGCATCTCAACATCAGCAGCCAGCAGAGGTGAGTGTGGGAAATCACTTCTCATAAACCCTATGTGCTCTTATCTCGGAGCTGGGGATGGCTCTAAGCACAGGGGAACCTGGGCCATCAGAGCTGCTCCAAAAGGGGAACTGGAGGAGGGCTGGAGACAGCACAAGGCAGCACTTGCTGAAAGCAGGAACTGCTCCCGATGCTCCCCATTGCTGAGCTGAAGTCCCGAGGTTGGTTCTGGGAGCTGAGCACCTGGCATTGTCCAGGCACTGGAGCAACAAGGTTCCTGCAGCTGGGCAGCCTCTGAGTGTCATCTCATGGTGCCTGTCTCCAGTGGCACCAGCACCACACGAGATGCAGCCTGCAGACAGACACTTGTCTGGGCCAGGAGCCATGGGGGGATTTGTGTAGAGTGTGCTTTTCATTATGTGATCCTGAAGGATAACAGGCGCTTGTCTCTATTGAATGGCCTCTGAGTAGCTGGGCTTTTAGAATCGATTTGTCCTTAGCAAGTAATTTAACACTATACCCTGGGCTGCTGCCTCTCAGCAGGATGCGTGGCTGAGAATCTGATCCCAAATGCATTGGCTTTTCCCTGCTGAGAACTCTTTATCCTGAGCAACAGGATCCCACCTTGCTTTTCTTGGCAGTTATGATCTCAGTGATGGCTTCTCCTGTTACCAGTAGCTGGATTTCTCTTCCCTGTGAAACCCATCTGCATCTCTTTCCCCAAACTCAGCGTTGGAGGTTGTTTCCCTTTCACCAGGCTTGCTGAGGCGCTGCTCTGCATAGCCTCTGGGCTGGAATCTGCTTACAAATGCCACTGACACCTTGTTTAAATCAGGGACTATGAACCATGCACAAGCTTAATCTAGCGTAGGGTTTTGTGCAGGTTGGTTTGCAGGAGCCTCATCACTTCTGGAGCAGCCAGATTGAATCATAGAACCATAGAATGGTTTGGGTTGGAAAGGACCTTAAGATCATCCAGTTCCACCCCCCTGCCATGGGCAGGGACACCTCACACTAAACCATGGCACCCAGGGCTCTGTCCAACCTGGCCTTGAACACTGCCAGGGATGGAGCATTCACAGCTTCCCTGGGCAACCCATTCCAGTGCCTCAGCACCCTTACAGTAAAGAACTTCTTCCTTATATCCAATCTAAACTTCCCCTGTTTCAGTTTGAACCCGTTACCCCTTGTCCTGTCACTACAGTCCCTAATGAAGAGTCCATCCCCAGAATCTTTATAGGCCCCTTTCAGACACTGGAAGCTCCTATGAGGTCTCCACGCAGCTTCTCTTCTCCAGGCTGAACAGCCCCAACTCTCTCAGCCTGGCTCCATACAGGAGCTGCTCCAGCCCCTGAGCATCCTCGTGGCCTCCTCTGGACTTGTTCCAACAGTTCCGTGTCCTTATGTTGAGGACCCCAGAACTGCACACAATGCTCCAAGTGAGGACAAATACAAGATGTATGAACTGGCATTGTTTGTGGTGAAGACCTTGCCCATCCTGTTGTCCGACAGTGGTGCTGGGCTGGAGCTTCTGGAAGTGGAGCCTGGCCGCTGGTGCTCAGAACCTCTCTGCATGGAAGCAGTGAAAGGGGACAGCCAAAGCAAAAGCCAAGGCTTTGAGAAGCAAGTTTTGCCCAGACTGGTCCCTCACTGCTGCCACCAGCAGGAGGCTTCCTGAGCGTAAAGGAAAGATGCCCAGGAGGCATCTCTGGAAATCCAGAGCTGGCTGCTCTGCCCTCGGACTTCCAAGCACACCCAGTCAGTATTCCAGGTGAACACCACACAGACACAGTTCTTATCACCCAGACATGAGAGGCTTGGATTGGCTTGAGGAGCATTGGCTTCAATCCTGAAGTCCAGCTTGATGGGGTGACTTGAGAAATGGTGCGACTCCCGTTGTCGCGCAGGCTGTAGATCCCAAAAGGCAAGATCCTGCCTTGGACCTCTGTGTCTGAGGGCTTCTAAAGGAGAGGGAAACTTTGACAAACTGTCTTGGAACAAAAGAACCCAGGAAAGGCAAATGCTATTTCTGTCCTCGTTACTAACAGGCTTTGTCAGTGTCTCTTGGATGGAACATGAGTCACGGTTCTTGGCGTACTCCCATTGTACCAATCCACTTGGGAGCTGACTTCAGCCCTGGAGGAGCGAGGCTCATGGGGAGGGCTGAGCCTGGACAGGAGCTGTAGCAGTCAGAGTCTTCCTCTGGGTAACCATCATCTGAGCAGAGCAGCCCATTCCAGAGCAGTGATAACGTTCTCATTGTCCCTCCTGTCCTGCAGAATGCATTCTCATCGCTTCTGAAACCGATTTCGGAGCAAATCCAGGTGGTGCAGAACTTCAGGGAGAAGAACCGTGGTAGCAAACTCTTCAACCACTTATCAGCCGTCAGCGAGAGCATCCCTGCCCTGGGCTGGGTGGCCATGGTGAGCATTCCAGCTGGTAGGAGAAGTCCGGCTCCTTGGTGGGCTGTTCCTTGCCAATGTGTTCTTTCTCCTCTAGGCTCCAAAGCCTGGTCCTTATGTGAAGGAAATGACTGATGCTGCCATGTTTTATACCAACCGGATCCTCAAGGAGTACAAGGATGTGTAAGTTCACCTTCTTCCTTAAAGATGCCATTGAACACAACTAACTGGGTATGTAGGGGCTGCTCCAATATCCAGCCACAGCTGCCTTGGTCCTGGATTCATTCTTCTTTTTAAAGGCAGGGTATATTTATAGAGCCTCACTTAGCTGTTCTTTCCTGATCCTTAGGGACAAGATTCCTTGTATTCTTGTTGTAGCTGGAATCTCTGTCCCAGCGTTCCCATCATTGAATTGTTTCCCAGGGCACCACGTTGGGAATGGGTCTTGTTGGAAGCACTGGGCTCCTCAGTTAAAATGGTCACAGCCTGCAGCTTCCTGCCTGCAGGTGCAGGGTGAATGCTGAAGCCAGAGTGCAGTGCTGGAGGTGTGGGCTGCTGGGCTGGCCCGGCTGGGTCCTGCCTGTAGCTGAGAGGTGGAGGGATGTAATGGTTTTAATGGCAAATGCACCTGGTCGCTCCTCACCATCTCCTTGTGTCCTCAGAGATAAAAAGCAAGTGGATTGGGTGAAAGCTTACCTGAGCATCTGGACCGAGCTGCAGGCTTATATCAAAGAGTTTCACACCACGGGGCTGACCTGGAGCAAAACGGTGAGTGCCGCATCCGCAGGGGGCTCCGAGAGGAGGATTGCAGGGTTACTGCAGCAGGCACGGAACTTGTGCAATCGCCTTTCCTCTTCCGGCCTCTTGCAGGGTCCTGTAGCCACAGAAGGGACCAAGTCACCGTCTGCTCCCCCCATGGGGGCTGCGCCTCCCCCCCCGGGTCCTCCTCCACCTCCTGCTCCTGCCCCCAGCAGCTCCAGTGCTGACGATGCTGCCTCCCGCTCCGCGCTGTTCGCCCAGATCAACCGGGGCGAAGGCATCACCTCTGGTAGGCGAAGCAGGGACCCAGGGAGGGCATCCAGGAGCCAGGGTGCCTGTGCTGGGAGGCCTTGTTTTGCTGCTCTCCCTCAATACACCTCAAAACCAGGGGCCGTCTGCTCAGAGCAGAGGCTGGGAGCCCCTGAAGCAGCTCACAGGGACAGAGGGAGCACATCTGGGATCTCTCAGCCTCATCTGTCACATGTGGCAAGAGGTTAACCCCTGGCTGGAATGGAAAGAGTTTCCTGCATGCTGCCAGTAGAGAAGGTGCAGTCCTGCACCGATTCACATCAGCACAGAGCTCGTTCCCTGCTTGTGGTAGCTGCTCAGTGTATGGGGACAGTCAGAAACTGCAGTGAGTTGCCTGGCAGACATGGAAGAGCTGGTGCCTCCTGTTGTGTTCTCAATATTGCAGCACTTTTCTTGCTCCCTCTTTCACTGCTGCCACTTGTGCTTGGCCTCAGTTTAGGCCCAGCCTCAGTAATCATAGAATCACAGAATGGTTTGGCTTGGAAAGGACCTCAAGATCATCCAGTTCCATTTGCATTCTGACAATGGAATTGTGGGGATTGCTGTAATCACCCATGTCTGGTGTGTGTGAAACTGCACCCTTGGTTGGAGGAGACCGGGCCTCAGGTGTGACTTCTCTTGCAGGCTTAAGACACGTTTCAGATGACATGAAAACCCACAAGAATCCAGCCCTGAAGAACCAAGGGGGTCCTGTGAGAAGTGGACCCAAACCTTTCACTGCTCCCAAACCAGCCTGTAATGCTAATCCCGCCCCCAAAACCTCTCCAAAGGCACCTGCATTGCTAGAATTAGAGGGCAAAAAGTGGAGAGTGGTGAGTGCATGAGCAGATGGGAGGGATGGGAGCTGTGCAGCAGGGGAGGAGGAGGCTCTCCTGCGGGGCCTGCACTGCCCTGCTCTTCACAGTGTGAATACAGTGTGCTTCCCTGCCTCTTCAGGAAAACCAGGAGAATGCCACTAACCTGGTAATCAGTGACACAGAGCTGAAGCAGGTAGCGTACGTTTTCAAGTGCACAAACAGCACGCTCCAAATCAAAGGCAAGATCAACTCCATCACCCTCGGTAAGTGGAGAAGGCCCGAGAGGAGCTGCTGCTGCGAGCTGCTCTGAGCCTCCATAACCTTCTTGGGGCTCCCTCTGTGTTGTCTTTGCAGATAACTGTAAGAAGCTAGGGCTGGTCTTTGATGACGTGGTGGGCATCGTAGAGATCATAAACAGCAGGGACATCAAAGTTCAGGTGAGTGCCTGCGACCTGTTCTCTGCAGTGTGAGCCTTGCGCTGTCAAACTGGTACCTGTAGCATCTGCCTCCTTGAGTAGCTTTATTTCCAGAGCAGGAACCTTGTGGTGCTTGCCCAGCCCTTAGGAAAGGGTTGAAATGTGCCTCACTGAGCTGCTCCAGGGCTCTGGTTAGAGTCTGTGTGAGGAGGGCAGCGCAGGAGGGCTGCCAAAGCAGGAGGCCAGCAGGAGAGGCTGTTCTGATCCTGGTTTTGGTGTCTGATTTGGGATGTGCTCAGTGTTCCCTGTAGTTTGTTCTGAAGAGACCAAACCAAGAAGTAACTCGGAGGTGTATGCAGAGTTCACAGTACCACAGTATCACAGTATGTTAGAGATTGGAAGGGACCTCAAAAGCTCATCCAGTCCAATCCCCCTGCCGGAGCAGGAACACCTAGATAAGGTTACACAGGAACGTGTCCAGGCGGGTTTGGAATGTCTCCAGAGAAGGAGACTCCACAACCTCCCTGGGCAGCCTGGTCCAGTGTTCCGTCACCCTCACTGAGAAGAAGTTTCTTCTCAAGCTTAAGTGGAACCTCTTGTGTTCCAGTTTGTACCCATTGCCCCTTGTCCTTTCATTGTTTGCCACTGAGAAGAGCCTGGCTCCATCCTCGTGACACTCCCCCTTTATATATTTATATACACTAATAAGGTCACCCCTCAATCTCCTCTTCTCCAAACTATAGAGACCCAGCTCCCTCAGTCTTTCCTCATAAGGGAGATGCTCCACTCCCTTCATCATCTCAGTTGCCCTGCGCTGGACTCTCTCCAGCAGGTCCCTGTCCTTCTTGAACTGAGGGGCCCAGAACTGGACACAATATTCCAGATGAGGTCTCACCAGGGCTGAGTAGAGGGGAAGGAGGACCTCTCTCGACCTACTAACCACCCCCCTTCTAATACACCCCAGGATGCCATTGGCCTGAGTTGGGCTGAAGCCTCTTGCCTTGAAGGCATTGTAGTCACCTGGGTGCAGGTACCGCTCCTCTAACTGCTGCTTTGACCACCCGCAGGTAATGGGTAAAGTGCCAACGATTTCCATCAACAAGACAGACGGCTGCCACGTGTACCTGAGCAAGAGCTCCCTAGACTGCGAGATCGTCAGTGCCAAGTCATCCGAGATGAACGTCCTTATTCCCACCGAGGCTGGGGACTTTGTAAGTGTGGGGATGGAGGTGGCCCCGCGGGCCTGGGCTCACCCAGGGCAGGATGAGTGCTCTGAGCCCCCTTTGAGACCTTACAGTGAGGTCTGGAAGGACAGTTCCAGGCTCTAGACTGTGGAGGTTGTGGATCTGATGTTAAAAGCAGCAAATCAAATGGGTTGCTCTTTATAGCAAGATACTTGCTGTTAGTGGGAGCTGCTGCTTCCTCAGCATCTCCTTGGGGCAGAACAGGCAGCGTTTGTGCTGCAGGAGAGGGGACAGCGTGTATCCAAGGGAAGAAATGCCTGAAGCAGTGGGAGGAGCTCCTTGTCTCCTTCACCAACTGGTTTCTAACAACAGGTTTCTATTTTTACCCTGCAGACTGAATTCCCTGTCCCAGAACAGTTCAAGACAGTGTGGAACGGTCAGAAGCTGGTTACCACTGTGACGGAAATTGCTGGCTAAGCACAACAGCCCCAAGGCTCACGCCCTCCCCTGGCCCTGCTGTGGGACAAATCTGCTTCCAGATGATTCTTTTAGGTTTCTTGTACCTTTCTGCTCTCAAACTGCTTCTCGTCTACCCACAGAGAGACACAGCTGCCTGCCGGCACCGCGATGCCTCTGCCTGGGGCTTGGTGTAGGTGCTGGGTCAGTTATTGCCCACATCTATTAGCAGGAAGGTGAATTCTCTTTCCTCCCCCCCCCCCCACCCCTTGTCTGGTTTCAGTGCACCAATTGATGGAGTCAGGTTGATGGTGAGGTTCACAGCCAGTCCGAGCAGTTGGCTTTCGGAGGTGGTGTTTGGAGGTTTTTATATTGCTTTTAAGGAAACTCTTCACGTGAGAGAGGAATGTTGTCCCCTTTTAAACAAATAACGGTGTCTGTCAGGGTCCCGAGCACCCGCTTGCTATGGTGGATGTCTTGAGAAGGTCCTGGGAAGCTGCTAATTCCAGCTCTAGGTACTAGTTGGTGGCATTATGGGAATGGGTTTGTGGGACCAAAGGTTGAGGAGCTGGGCTGTAGCATTCCACCCCCAATTCTCTTTCATCATTCCTATTAGCTCAGTGCATTTCCAGTTGTGCCATGTCAGGAGGCTTTCTATTAACCAGTGCCACAGGATGAGCGCAGCGCAGGGGCTGCGGTTCCCCCCCCACCCCACGGCTCTCTGGCTGGTATCTTGGAGCTGAGCACCTCCTATTCCATGAGCTCTTCACTCTCCCAGGGGAATCTTTACTCCAGGGCTTCCTTCTTGGAGCAGCTGAACTCAGGTTCAGTCTTCCAGGGCAGTTCTTTGAGCCTGTCCCTTTCCAGCCCAGGGTCAGGAGTGCAGGGCTATAAGTACGTGAGCTGATCCCATCGGTTCATCACTCTCTTCCTCATCTGCAGTCAGTCCCCATACAGCAAATCCTCTCACCCTCCCCCTGTTACTTGGCTCTTTCCTTTGGTGGAAGCTCATAGCCCCTGTTCCAGGGCCCTGGAGCAGCGCTGGAGCCAAGGCACAGTACTGTACTGCCCACAAAGGGAGCTGCACGTGCTTTGACCTTCATTTTTCCAACGCCTCGGGTGGCATAAGCATATCTTAAATGCATTTCCTCTGTAAAGTGTCAATGTTCTTTTTCTCTAGTACAAAACTTACAAAAAAAAAAAAACAAAAACCCACAAAAATATGCAAGTTTTTTTTTTATTATTTTGAGACTGTCCTGTGACTTGTACTCGTCTTCTCCTGAGGCTTGTGGAAAAAAACCTTTCTTATGTACTTAAGATTATACAGAAGATAGAATAAAGTTAATGCCAACTTGCTCATTACAGTGGCTCGTGTCTGCTCTTTGGGGGCACACAGGACCAGCTGCCCAACGTGCTTTCCCCATGGGCATGTACAGACTTTCCTGACCCCCCCCCTTGCATCACTTGCTCAATCTCACCTGGTTTTAGTTGGTTAAAGTCTTTATTGGTTCCAGTTGCTGTACAAAAGTGCCATTAGTTGCAAACTTCAAGCTGTTAATACCCACTTAATGCAAACCCCTCCTTTTTCCCCATGAAACACCTCAAGTTGCCCCTTTCCCCCCCCGCCCCAGGCCTGAAGGATGGGCTCTAATGTCTTTCCTCTGCAGCCAGCCATGGGTCTACCTGCTGATCCTATCGAGATGCTCAATGCTTGCACTAGTGCATTCAGTTAATACTGCCACTGTGGCCTGTGAGAACAGGCAAGGGGAGAGGAAGCCTCTGGAGCAGACTTAACCCAGGCCTACGCAGGACAGAGCGCTTCAGAGCCAGGGCAAGGCTCAGTGCACCAAGATGGGAGTGCAGTTCCACCCAGAGAAACCCTGGTCTCTTAATAAGAGGTGCCACCGTGCCCCTTGGAGCTGCTGAGCTAAGGGCCCTCTTCCTCCCCTTCCCCAGATCCTTGCAGGCTCTACATGGAAAGTGCCATTGCCCCATAGCAGCTGCTTTAACTACAGTGGTGGAACCCCCCCCAGTGCTCTCACAGGGCCCTCCCCTTTGCTTCACTGGAGGAAGGGGAGGATGGAGGTGTAGAACCACTCTTCGGAGAAGTGGAGGTGATCCCCCTTCACCCCCAGGAACACCAACTTCCCTGCTTTGTCCATCTCCTGCAGCCCCAGGCGATCCTGTGGAGGGAAGCAGGATCATGGGTGCCTTCCTATGGGGAGCCTGGCACAGAGGAAGGTGCTGGTGGGCAGGGAGTGGGTCCCACCTCTGCTCTCCAAAGCTTCTCCTCATCGAGGGGAAAAAGGCATTTTGGATGACATACAGCAAGGCAGTGGGTGTTAAACACAGGCTGAAGGGGATCCTGAGCCAGGCACAAGCATGAGACCACCGCTGTAATTCCCACTGCCCAAACTCACCTGGACAGAAATGCCTTCCCAAACAGCTGCTGGGAAGAGGAGGCTATGCCCCAGGAGAGCAGAGCTGTGGGGGTCAGAGCCCCTCAAGGCCAAGGGATGCTATAAGGTGTTAAGAGCAGCGAGCCCTCAGCCCCAGCAGAACGCACCTCTGTGTACAGCGAGCTCTCCTTCAGTGGGATGGTCTCCTTGGCTTGGCCACTTCTGTAAAACCCAAACCACTGTTGGAATTCAAACAAGAACTGGGTTACTGAAGGGATTCCAGATGAGGAGGCTCTCACCAGCTCCTGCTGGAGCCCCTGCAGTGTCAGGCCTATGTGGTTGGGCTCAGCCTCAGCAACCTCAGGTTCTGCCATCAAAGGACAAACGAGAGCCAAGCACTGAAGCAGCACCCAGAGCCTGCCTCACCTCGGAGATCGGGGGGTCGACCATGGTATCATTGAGAAACCTCACCATCACAAACTTCTTCAGAGCCATCAGGTTTTTCTTGTAGGTCTCATTGATGCCCTGGAGGAAAGCAAGAGCACATCCAAGTCACTGGAAAGCTCACAGGCAGGTCAGGGAAACCACCTTTGCACCAGCAAAGGAGACCCCAGGTCCTCACCCTCTCCTGGTTTATGTCAGCCAAAAAGATGCTGTTTTTCCTGTAGTCATCCTCCTTCAGCGGATCATGCCAGTACTCTGCTTGCACCAAGCTGGAAACGAGTGAAACCAAAGATCAGACAGGAACCCAGAGCTTGGAACATGGCCCTGCTATGGCAGCTTGAGGAATATACTCACTGCTCCTGAACAGCCTGTGTGTAAGCACCGAGATCCAGCGTCTTTCGGATCCAGTCACAGATACGGGAGCTCTCCCCAGGACAGCGAGGGAAGCCGTAGACGCCTGGGGAACAGAGCTGTGTAACTGAAATCCCTTAATCCCTCCGGCTGGTAAAGAACCACCCTCTTACAGAGCACTGGCAGGAATTACCCAGGGGATCAGGTAGCCTTTAATCCTGCAATCCCATTAGGCCAGGGAGCTACAGAGGTAATGGAGGGGGTTCTTGAGCTGAAGGTGTTGCCCTGGAGAACAGAGGCAGAACAGCAGGCAGCTCAGTGCTGTGTTCCCAGGGGTCTGGGATGGTTCCCTCCAAGTCTTCCCACTGCACTACAAAGAAATAGACTCAAGCTCTGGATATTCTCAGGGGAGAGAATGTGAAATTCACTGCCAGCCCCTCTTAACTGCAGAGCTCTTCAATGCTGTTTCATACTGCCTCTCATCTGCTGCAGAAAGCACCTCCCTTTCCTCGGAGCTTTAACATTCCAGATGCTGGTTGTAAAACACCCTTGTGACCCAGGTTTAGTTTCACCAAGGCTTTGCTCCCTCCTTAATAGTTTCTTCTGTCTAATCCCAACTAATCCCAAGTATAGAATTCCATGCAGATAATAAATGATCTACTTACAAAGGCCCCTTCTCATTGCCAATCTAACAAGACCGAGACACAAGATAACAAAGTTTGCTGACAACTGGGCCCAAGCAGACCACGAGGTTCGGAGAACAAAGGGACAGGGTAATTCATGAGAAAATAGCCAGATTTTAGGAAGAGGTAAAAAAACAAGAGCCCCCCTCCCCTTCAAGGTGGTTTGAGTGCTTCAGAGGACACTACCTTGGTGCTGTCCCCCAATGGAGATCAGATTGAGCATGGGAGGAGAAGGACACCTCTGGGCCACCGCCCGCCTGTGTGGGAAGAGGAAGGTGCTGAGCTGGCTCCATGTGCCCAGCCACCGGGGCTGGTTCACAGCTTCCCACAGCTCTCAGCTTGCCACAGTGTGGGCTTGGGCACTTGGGGAAGGTTTGCAAAGAGAATTCACCCTTCCTGGTGGAGGAAGGCTCCAGGCAAACGCGTCCTTGCCTCTTTGGAGCGCTCCTGCCTCTAGGAAGGGGTTTGTCCGTTTCCATCTGCGTTGCTCTTCACAAGAGTTTTAGATCAGAACCCCAAACCCTCCAGAACCCCCTGGGATGGATCAGAAAGGTAAACTCACAGGAACTGGCCTCCCTGGGAGAAGCCCATTGAATTGTAGCCTCCTTTGAGGTGAGGGTCCTTTGCCAGCTGGCTGCACACCTCTCTCACCTGGTCGTTTGCGTTCATGAAGAAGCTGTTCTCCATATCCTGAGGGATGAGATAGATTAGAACACAGAACTTGGCCTTTTACAGTGGCTCACAGAGCGCTTCCAGTTTTGCTTTTGAAAAAGGACCTGAGCTGCCCCACTATGACAGAAGTTAAATGCTCATTTTGACCCTTCCCTTCATGTCTGGTTCCTACTCTGCGTGCCAAAACTGCCTCATACAGAACAGCGACGTGCTTCTTGGCAATTCAAGTCCCTTCAGATTTTGTGTCTGTACATACATAGAGATAAACCCACACAAATCAGACTTCAACCGTCTCCTTCAGGTCCCAGGAAATAACATTCAGTGCACTGGAATCCTGAGAGACAAAAGAAATCCCATAGGGCTACTGAGAACTGCCAAAACCCCATAAAGACACAGAATAAATCCTCATTATACTAAAGATATGCAGTGAATAAATGCTTGTAAATCAAAAAGGGGGTAAGGAATAAAGTTCTGCTCTAGCACAGTATCTTATCACATGCCTTCATGTTACCTGGGGTGGTCAGAGTGCTAATTAGGGGGTTTGTGTATTAATCCAGTTTAGACTTGGGATTTGGTTGTACCCAGTTCTTTTCTGCAGGCAGGACCTAGACTAGTTTCTACCTGTCAAAGCTGTTTGCTTCACAAAGAGGAAGGTTAGCAGGGAAAGCACAACAGGAACCCTCATGGGATCAGGTGAGTATCAGAGGCAGGTATTGCACCTCCAGACCTGCCACACCCAGCCCCGCAGAACCACGAGCAGCAGCACCCCATTACCTGTATCAGGTTGCTTCCAATCTTCAGAGACACAACATAAATCCCTGGTATTTTACTCTCCACTATCTTTTTAATGTAGCCCATGCTTAGCGGGTTGCAGCAAGTGTCTCCTGTGGAAGGGAACACCCCAACGCACCATCACCGCGCTGCCTAAGGCCCCCGCCGCGCCTCCACCGAGGGTCAGCACCTCCCGGCCTCCGCAGAGCCGGAGGAGGACACGGCAGCGACCGCGAGCCCCCCTGGGGAGCGCTCCTGTCCCCCCCCCGGCCCCGGTTCCCGAGGCTCACCCATCCCGTGCCAGATAACGAGGGGGACGGCGGCCGCCGCGCAGCACAGGCGCAGCGCCAGCACCGCTGCTCTGAGCGCCGCCATCTTGGCTGAGCACGTGACTGCCGGCCGGAGCTGGTCACGCGGAGGGGGTGAGGTCTGTCCCAGCGCTTGGTGCCCTCCCGTGGCTGAGCCCGGCACCGGCTGCGGTCCGGGTTGTCCCGGCCCTTCTAACGCTGGTCCTTTAGAAGCGAAGGGGCAAAACACAAAGGAGGGCACCGACAGAGTCCAACCGGGCAGCCCCGAGCTCGGCCCCGGAGGCGGGGAAGGGGAGAAGCAGGGGCAGCCTTGGGCTGGTGCCATCCGGACGGAGCGAGAGCCCCGCTGCAGGCGTTCAGCTCAGCGTGTGGCCACTGGGAGAGGTGTTTGGATCCAGACCGGGGCGTTCGGCTTGCCCCTTCCCAGGGAGAAGCTCCAACCCCTCCGGGGCTCCGGCAGGGCTCCCGGCGGTGAGGGCCCCGCCACCCCGTCCTCCGGCCGCCAGAGGGCGCTGCCGCGCCGTCCCATAAGACCCCGCGGCGGCAGCCAGCTGGCCTTTTCCCCGCCTCCATCATGGCGGTGAGTGGCGGGTTCTGCTATGGGCTGCGCTGTCTCTATCCGCCGCCATCCGTTCCTGGCGGGGCTCTGCCCGGCCGCCACCTGTGCGGGACGGAGCGGGGGAGGCCGGGAGGGAGCGCTGCGGGGCCGGGAGGGGTAGGGAAGAGCCGATGGGCTGCACTGGGGGAGCGGCTGCCATGACAAGCCGCGGCCTGGCGGCCGGATGAGGCTTCCTCAGGCCTATGGAGCGAGCAGGCGGCCGTGTCCCGGGCATCCCCGCCGTTACCCTCCGTGTCGTTTGTCCGCAGCAAGACCAGGGTGAGAAGGAGAACCCCATGCGGGAGCTGCGCATCCGCAAGCTGTGCCTCAATATCTGCGTCGGGGAGAGCGGGGACAGGCTCACCCGGGCGGCCAAGGTGCTGGAGCAGCTGACGGGCCAGACCCCCGTCTTCTCCAAAGGTGAGGCTGCTGCCCGGCTCCAGCCGCGGTGCCTCTCCCTGAGCGTGCAGTGGGGCTCTCGGGAAGGGGCTTCAGGGTGGGGAGGCCTGGCCTGGCTGTGAGAGCTGGGAGCCTGAAACGTACCGGGCTGGGGGGAGTCGGTTCTGCCTCCAGACTGGGGCTGCTGCTCAGCCCTCCCCCCAGAGAGGGAACCTGCGGTTGCTTTGGTGCTTTTTTCTTTCTTTGAAATTGATTTCTTTGCTGGTCTTAAGCTGTTTATGTATTCCCTGGGTGGGAATCCTCTGAATAATCTCTAAGTGTAGTTATTGCTGCCTGCAGCACGGTACACTGTGCGATCCTTTGGAATCAGAAGAAATGAGAAGATTGCTGTTCATTGCACGGTTCGTGGGGCCAAAGCAGAGGAGATTCTGGAGAAAGGCTTGAAGGTAAGAATTTGGCTGGTTTGGGTCTTTGATTTGGGAAAGAGCAAAGCTGAATCTGCCCCAGCTGAAGAGATGTGTGCTTTGAAATGTTGTAGCTGAGCTGGTGACAGATACACCCTGATACGGACCGCTGTGTTTGCACCATTCCTCTTCTTGCTCTTCCATCTGTTTTTAAGAGTGAGTTGGTGTGGTTTCTGCTTGCTTTTGGAGTTCTGTCTCTGCTGCAGTTATTTATGAGTAGACTTTGAGAGTAAAACCTTAGGGCTGAGGATGAAGTAGCGTGTGAGTTGGGATGGTGGCAGTTGGTAGAACACACAGGACTGCTGCCTCTGCAGTCAGTGATGAAATAGTGACTGACAATCGCTGTTGCAGGTGCGAGAATATGAGCTGAGAAAAAACAACTTCTCAGACACCGGGAACTTTGGCTTTGGAATCCAGGAGCACATCGACCTGGGGATTAAATACGATCCCAGCATTGGTATCTACGGCTTGGACTTTTACGTGGTGCGTATTCCCCGCTTCCTTGCAGCCACTGGGTTTGTGTGAAAGCTCTAGAAGGAACCTAGGATGATAACTGGCTTGTGAACCTGCTGCCCAGCTCTGCATGGTAGAAAATGCCCCCAGAATTCCCATGTAAACTGAGTGGGGCTGCTATAGAATTCCAGGTTTATGATGTGTCACACAAAGCCCCTTCAGAAGGAAGTGCTCCTGCTTGTACTGGTACTCGTGAAGTAGCACTGAAGAGGCTGTGTTGGGTTTGGGGGAGGAAGGTGCAGCAGGGGCTTTGGGAATGCAGGCAGAAGGATGGCTCTTGCTGGAAGGCTGTCTGCTGTGTGAGGGCTGGTGGGTCTCATTCGTTCCATTGTGGTATGCCTCATGCTCAGTGTCTGAAGCAGAGGGAGGCTGTTCCACCTGTGTTAGCAGTGCTGGTCATTGGATCTGTTCTCTGGAGCCTCTGGATATGGATCTTACACACTTGTTTAGTTTCTCCAAGTCAGCCTAAGTGCCGAGTTGCACAACCCAGGGGCTCTCGTGTAGTTTTATATTTACATTGAGGATAACGCTCTTGGTCTTGAATGTGAATTGGATGAGGAGACGTTATTGATGTGGAAATTCCAGCCTTCCATCCTAAAAAACTGTGAAGTGTAAGAAAATCCCTGGCAGAATAAATCAGTGCTGTGGGTCTGCTCTGGGGGCAGGTGCTGGGCAGGCCTGGTTTCAGCATCGCTGACAAGAAGCGCAGGACTGGCAACATCGGAGCCAAGCACAGAATTGGGAAGGAAGAAGCCATGCGCTGGTTCCAGCAAAAGGTAAAGTCCAGCTTTATTTTGTATCCCAAGAGTTTCCTAGCAAGGAGCAAGGCACTGGGCAGGAGGAGATGGAGATCCCTGTTTATTGTTGATTATTGCTGCTCTGCAGCAGTGAGGCTGTGTTTGGGTGCAAGTGCTGGTCATACCTCTCTTGTGTGTGCTGAACTCAAAAGAGCAGTTGCAGCAGCATAGCTGGAGGAGTGTCAGCTCTTGTGTAAGTCTCTCAGGTGGTGTTTGGATGTGTTTAACATGGCGTGGAGCAGGAATGGTGAGGCAGGGTTATTAGGATTTGTCTGACAGCTCCTAGCTCAGCTGCTAGACTTGGAGGATGGAGTAGTCCAAGTGAAAGGAGTTTGTCTGGGTTTGTGTATGCACAGCTCTGAGCCAGGCTGGGCAGTGAGCTGGAAATCATCAGATGGGAATTGTTGGTGCTTTTTCAAGTTGGAAGGGGTTGGATGGTCTGTCTGGAGGCTCTGCCTACACCTCCACTGTTGTACCCTGTGCAGGGAGGGTGCCAGCCTGCTCCTGCAAAGTGGTTCTTGCTGTGGTGTGGCTTCCTTCAGGACCCGTATCTTTGCACTGTAAAAGGGATGAGTGCAGTTTGGTCAGATCTGCCTGTGAAGGGTGGGTGGGCTGCTTGTTTCACTGGGCTGCTGAGCAGAGTTTAGTGCTTGTCCCCTCCTTGGAAGTCAGCAGCAAAGCAGCTGGCTGCAGAGAGCTGGTGTTTCATGTCTCTCTTGCCTGGCCTGGGGTGAATGTGGCAGCTCGGTTTCCTGCCCAGCAGCATTGCACCTCTACCTGGTGGTACATTCTCACTTGCTCCTGTCTTTTGTTTCCCTCACAGTATGACGGCATCATCCTTCCTGGTAAATGAGCAGCTCCTGTTACTAAAAAAGGGCAAATAAATTTTTCTAAGCTCCATCTCCTGTTGTGAATTTTGTGGGGGCTCCTCCTGAGCTGGGAGGCTGCTGAGAGCAAGAGGCTCTCACTCCAAAGGAAGCAGAAGGATGTGGACATGAAGAGAACACACTGTTCTCAGGAGCAGGTGTTGGATGTATGTGGTGCTGTCTGTGTCCAGCTGCACAGATGGCATGTAGAACTTTGGAGTCTGCAAGTGGGTGTAGAAAGAAGAAAACAAATACATGCTTTTTGACTACTGGAGTTGTTGAGTGGGAGTTTTGGAGAGTTGAACATGGGAAGGGAGTGCAGTCAGTCAGTGCTGGGTCTGGTCCTCAACAGACCAAGCTGCAGTATTGAGGGTTCCTAGTGAATGAGGGAGTCCAAGTCAGTGGGAGAAACTTGGCTGCTCTGGAACTATTTGGCTTCCCAAGGAAATGGCACATGTACTCTCAGTAAAGTAGAGCTATAAAGCTGAAGTGTGGTTGAGGGCTCTTTATGCAAGGGGCTGAGAGGATGAGCTAAGGCCTGTGGTGTCTCTAAACGGATTCAAACCCTGTGCCCTGGAGGGGCAGCTGGGATGAGGCAGCAGAGCCCTGGAGCTGTCCTGGGTGGTGTGAGACCCAAGTACCTGTACCTGCAGCTGGTGGAGTTGTTTCTGCCCCACAGATCATGGTGCTCTTAATGAGTGCTAGAAACCCGGAAGCAATTAAAATCCCAAAGAGATTATCTTCTTTGTTAAAATGCTTTATGTGTGAACTTAACACTGCTGTAGTTACCCAGCCAGACAGTTCCCCCTGCAAAGGAATGGTCTTTATTGTTTGAAGAGAATATTCCCTGCAGGACAGGGCAGCTCACACAAGTGGGGTTCAGGAACACCCTTTGCTTCTGCCTCTTGGGCTTGGTTTTCTCCTTGCAATAAAAAGCTACAGTAAAAAAATTAAGGGGCAAACTCACTTCTATGCCAGTCTGTACATGCTCCCCCAGTCACTGCAGTGTTAACTCAAACCAGACCCTTCCTTTCTCAAGCCTATTTGCAGTTGTAAAGCAGGGAGGTTCGCCAGCACTGCTCAGGATGGAGCCCACTCCAAGACACACAGAGCAGTGTGTGCTGTGCATGCTGAAACACACAAAGGGAAGTGGAATTTGAACGGGAATGATGTTCTGCTGTGGTGTAGCTCCATGCTTGAGGTGAACTCTTAAGATTGGGAATTCTCAGGGGAAGATCAGTTCCTGCATGAGAACTGTGGTGAGCAGTGAAAAGCAGCCTGCTTTGCTGTAGCTTTTCTCTTGACATCTTCATGGCACATTGGGGTTCCCTTCAGCAGCACGTTGGCTTCCTGGATATTCCAGTGTTGTGCAAAGAAGACCAGAACAAAACCAAGAGTGTTTGCCCTGATGCTCAGCAGCCCTGCTTGAGTAATCCCTGCCTCAGCTGCGGGATGGGGATGCAGGTAGCTCAGAAGATGCTCTTCTAGAGTGTTCCAAACTTGCCGTGGTGGAACAAAGGTGTCTTGAGGCTTTGCAGTGACTCCAGCTATCAGTGTGCCTCCCCATCCAGCCACCCCACACCTCTGAGCTCTGTCTCCTTCACTAACTGCTGCCATAAGCCAAGCCACATGGCACCCAGGGCTCCTTACGTGCTGGCTGCTGCTGAGCCCACAGAGCTGGCCCGAGACCTGGAGCTGAGGGGGCGTGGGAGGGTGATGGTGCAGCATGAGACACCCACAATGGCATCAGGGAGGTCCTTGTCCTCAGCCCACTCATTGAGGTCGGGGTTGTAGCACTGAACACACTTCTGATACCTCTTCCCACTCTCGTTCCAGCCACCCACCAGGCACAAGTGCCCCTCCAGCAGAGCCACCCCAGCCGTGCTGACCCCCGTGGGCAGCGGGGCCATGGAGCTCCACTGCCCTGTGACTGGGCTGTAGCACTCCACGGGCATCACATCCACTCGCTCACCCTGGGGACCCACCTGGCTCCCACCCAGTACATAGGCTCGGTCTGCCACGGTGGCCGCGCAGTGCCAGCCCCGGGGGGTGCTGAGCATTGCCTGCTCCCTCCAGGAGTCGGTGCTGGGATGGTAACAGAGCACGGTTCGGGAATAGGCATTGCTGATGTAGCCACCAGTGACCAGGAGCTTGCCGTCCATGAGGGTGGTAGCGTGGCAGCAGCGCGGTGTCTCCAGGCTCGCCTTGCTCTGCCAGCTGTTGGTGGTGGGGACGTAGCACTCCACGGATGCCAAAGGGCCCTCAGCGTTGCGCCCTCCCACAGCATAGAGGAGCCCATCGCAGGTGCTGAGGCTGAAGTGTGACCTCCTGTGCTGCATGCTGGCCAGGTGCAGCCACGTGTTGAAGCGAGGGTCATACCTGGGGACAAAGAGAGATCTGTCTGCCCAGGACTGGCATCAGAGCCACAGGGAGAGGTGGGGCCTGCCAGACAGCTGCAATGGGGGAGGCATTTTGGGCTCTGAAGAACCTCTCTGCTTCTCCAGCAGTAAAAACCCCTCCTGACAGGCAGTGCAGATGGAGATGACAGCACTGCACAGGACTAGATCCTGCCCTGGACTGCTGGCATTGCTGCTGTAACTCTTGGGATGGCCCAGCAGTGCTCCTTCCACCGCAGCTCTAAGCCTGGCTTGGAAATGGAGAGTGCTATAGATCTGAGGTGCCCCAAGTACTATCACAGTCCCCTCTATTGGGTCTTGGTGGGTAGAAGAGGACCTAAGGACAAGCCTTTTCTGCCCACCGTGCCAAGCCAAAGCCAAGCACATGACAAGAAGCCAGTTCCTGTGTGCCCATGAGACAAGAGAGGGAAGTGGAGCTGCCAGGTCCTCAGAGCAAGGCGACAAGGATTAAGCCAGGCTGGAGAAGGGGGATGAGCTTCTACTGGCCAGAAACAGGAAGTCAGTGGGTCTCTTCAGCCTCCCTTGGTGCAGGAGAAAGAGCCCATGACAGCTCCTATCTGCAGTGGGGTGATCAGCAGCCACACAGCTAGCCTCGAGCAGTGCTGACACTGACATTGTGTGTGGAGTCTCAGGTGGCTGAGCGAAGCCACGGGCAGAGCCATTGGGGAGGTCAGGTTTATGTTGCAAACCAAATACTGCATGTCAGGTTGCCATGGTTACTCCTTTTTTTTTGAGCAGTAATCCCTTGGGGATCCAGTGACAGGTTTATGGGGATTTAGGAAACAAACCTGGCCATTTAAATGATGGAGACATGGAGGTGAAGACAAGAAAGCCTGAAGGGCAACAGGAATCTTACAGGCAGTAAACAGACCTTAAAATGAACCCAGGCAAACCAGAGAGCAGGTCAAGGCTGGCCCTAGATTGAACCCCCTGCATAGCCACATGGGGCCTGTCTTACCTGCTCAGGCTGCTGACAGCATGCTTGGCCTGGTTCCTGGCATCGTTCTGGTCTTCCCCACCCGCAACGTAGATGAATCCATCCATCACCACCACACACTGGTTAAAACTCTTTGCTGGCATCTCCGTCAGCTTATGCCAGTTTCCCTCTGCATCCCTGTAGCTGATCTCCCTGCTCAGAGCCTTCTCAGTCAATGCTGGACGGCCCCCAACTGTGACAAGCACCCTCTGGCCTCCCCGTATCCTGGTTCTCCGAGACTGAAGGCTGTTCTGCTGGTGGGGGAGCAGGTGGTAATTCATAGCATCGACAAGGAGCTTGTGGCACTGTGGATCTTGCATCATGCGTGGCACAGGCTGCACATGGTTGACCAGGTCTGGAGCAGACATTGTGCCAAAGCGAATGTTGCTCAGGAGGTCAGCAGCATACCGGACCCGTTTCGGGTCAAACTCCAGCCACTTGACAGCAATCTGGAAGGCAACAACCTCGCTGGGTATCTGCAGACCATCGTCCATCAGCAGCTCATTGATCTGATTGAAGGGGAGCTTCAGGAACTGCTCAGTCTTGGAGAACTCCAGGAAGTTTTCCCGGATGAATTTCCGTGTGGCATCTTCCACCTGGTTGAGGCCAAAGTTGGCGGAGATGTTGGCGATGTAGATGCAGTTCTCCACAGCCATCTCCCGCATGAGGAAGTCGCTGCACATCTTCAGCAGCGCCGGGACCTGCAGCTGGGTGGCCGCGGCGATGGTGCTGCCGATGGTGTAGAGTGAGAGGCTCAGCTTGCCTGTGTAGGCATAGGTGATGGTGGTGGCGAGGCCCAGCGGGGACACGTCGTGGAGCTCCACGCGGTGCAGCTGAGGGTCTCTCTGCAGCAGGTGATGGAAGTACTCACTGCAGGAAGCCAGGATGACTTTATGCACCTCGAAGGACTTTGTTTTGGTAGCGATGGTGAGGTCGCAGAGGAAAAGCTTCTGGTGCATCTGGTTCATCCCCTCCAGAAGGCTGGCTCCATGCTCTGGGGCTTTGACCTCCGTGGCTGTGCAGTGGAAGCCATTGGAGCCGCTGTTGTACAGACTATTCCAGTGATGGAGGTGTTGGACATCCAGCAAAGCATCTTCAACCGGCACTGGGGGGATGGATGCAGCCTCTTTATCCACCGTGGGCTTCTTAGGGGGTTTCTTTTTGGGTGCCATGTTGGTAGAACCAGAATGGGACCTGGGGATAAAGAAGAGGTGAGGAGCCCTGGAGCAGGGGTGCAGGCATCCTGCTGCTCTTTATGACATTCAGTGAAACAAAGGGAAACCTCCCCCTGACTTAACGTTTGGGTCAGGCCAAAGGAAGGATGGGAACTGCCACCCAAGCCCTGTGTGAAAGGCATTGAGGGCCATGACTGCAAGAGGGGATCCTCAACTCTCAACCAGCCCCAGCACTGTGATAAAAGAGAACTGGGATTTTGGGTGGAACTGGGGAGCACCCACTGGGTCCTGGGGTGCGGGGCCACACTTGCTCTGCTGGCTGGGTTGACCCAGACTCCAGACAGAGTGAGCCAGTGATCACAGGGTGTGTTTCTGCTGACTCAAGCCCACGTCAGATGGGGCTGAATCTGATAGAGGTTCCTACACAGCACCAAGCTAAGATGAACCCCAGCACTGCAGGAAAAGGGGGTTCATGTCCCCCTCAGCCCCTTGGGCATGGTGAGGCATCCAGACGACCGTTTGGGCTCTTTGGGGTCAGGGTGGAAGTGAAGGGGGGGAAGAAAAAGGAACAACAATAACGCAGGTTTTGAATGTTCCCCAATTCCAGTCTGAAACTTGGCAGGGACTTGAGCTCCTCAGAGCAGCCAATGTATGAGGGAAGAGATCTGCTGGCCAGAAATAGCTGTTACTGCGCTCACATGTCTGGGGACTGTTTGCTGCACTTGGCCATCACGATCAGGTTGCTCAGAACTGAGTCATCGCACGCATTTAGCACAGGGCAAGGGGGGAATGATGGGACTCCAGCAGAAAAATACGGAGAAGGGAAAAGTTTGGTCCAAGTCCCTGCTGGGAAAGAGGATTCCAGGCTGAGCCCGAGGGGGAGCAGTGGGAGCAGGGAGCCAAGGGGACTCAGGAGCAAAGCCCCAGGCACTCAAGCCATCCCTGGCACTGTGGTGTTCCATGGGGATGCCCCACTTTACACCATGGAGAGCTCATCTGTCACAGTGTCACATCCTGGAGCGGGCGTCAGGCCCTTTGGAGCTTGGGTGCAAATCCTGTTCTCTCTGGGTGTGTTTGAATACCAAATGGCTTCTGACATGCAGCTCCAGGCTGGGAAAAGGAACTGGGATTGACCCTATCCCAGCACCAGCACTGGGGTGTTCCCAACCACCCCTTTTGTTCAGACTGTATCAGGAGAATTCGGAAGTTCAGCTTTTCAACCGAAATATAGGTGAAATATTGGAATTTCCCAGGAAATTCCAGTGTTTCTCCAGGTCTTCTCCCCAGGTCCCTCAGACCTGTGTCCTGCCCTGCAGCACTGCCAGAGCATCCCTGCTGCCCAACAAACCCAAAGGGAAGCAGGATTTGTCCCATCCCCAAAAGCCTTCTTCACTCCTCTGGGGAAGCCCAGCGGTGCAGCTGGTTTCTCCATCCCCTATCCACCCCATTCAGGAGACAAGGGGGAAGTTGTTCTGGGATACAACAGAGATCTTCTAACTGCATCCCACACAAGCACAGCAGAGCCATGAGACGCTTTGAGCTCAGTGATGCCCATGGCGTCCCACCTGTCCCTTTGGACACCTTTGACCGGCTCCCATAGGAAACACATGCTTGTGCTATTCCAGCTGGTGGCTGCAGGAGGGCAAAGCGACCTTTCCTACCTGCACTTAAGACGGGACATTGTGCCTGCTTCTGGCTGCAATACCACTGCAGCCACCTGAAAGGGGTATTTTTCCTACAGCTTAATCCTGGCTGCTGGATTAATCTGGGAGCTGGAATAGTTTTAAGGAGGCCCCAGACAGAAAGAAGACGGCTTCTTTCTGGCTGTTTAAATCTCCCTTAGAAGACAGTCGTTGTCCCCACATCCTTTCAGTGCTGCTGATCTCAGTCCCGCACCACAGTCCTGAGCTCACAGCAGGACCACAGTCTCAGGGGGTTCCAAGGGGCTGATTTCCTTCAGTACCTCACCAAACAGAGCTCCTCTCCTTCACCTGCCCCGGCCCCCAGGCAGGGGCTGAACGCTGCAGCTCTGGGCCCTCTTCTGCTGCCAGCCCCTTCCATTCCCGTGCCCCACACAAGCCCTGTGGGTCCTGCTGCATGGGGCTGCCCCTTACCTTGCTGTTACACCCGGTGAGTCCAAGGGGAAGCTGTGGGCAGAGCAGGGCTCCGCTTGCCCCACGGGACATCCTCCTTCCCGCTCTCCCTGCCAGCTGCCCGCTCTTATCACCTCTATGGCTCCAGCCGGCTTTGGGGTGAGGTGAGGACAGCTTCCCCCGGCCACGGCAAGGCCTGGGCTCAGGTAGCGCTGCTCCAGCCAAGGGCATGGCTGCAGCCAGCAGCAGCAGTGGGGCAGGGTTACCTGAGCACTGCCAAGGGCACGGAGAGCAGCCAAAGGCCCGGCTCCACTGCTGAGGGGCTCAGCAGGGATGATGTGGGGAGACATCGCCCTGCTGCTGCTCCCCCCCCCCAGGCCAGGAACAACGCAGCCTTTGGCCGTGAATGAATCTAACCTCGTACTTCCCACTCGCTCCAGCAGCTTTAGGAGGCAAAGAGACTGGGGATGGAGCGGCTTTTGTGCTGCCCTGACCGTGGCGGAGCGGCTCCTCAGCAGTGCCCTGCCCGCACTCAAGATGGCGCTGCCCCGCCGCCGCTGCCAGGCCCCAACATGGCACCCGCAGAGCTCTGCCCTCACCCGTCATGGCCGCGCGGGCCAGGGTAGCGTTTCGCCGCTTCCGCTTCCTGCCCTTAGCCAAGATGGCGGCAGCAACGGACAGATGCCGTGCGGGCAGCGGGCGGTGAAGCCGTTTCCGCCGCCGCGGCCTCGCCAGCAATAAAAATGGCGGCGTCGGTGCTGGAAGTTGTGGGCAAGCTGCAGTCGCGGCTGGCGGGGAGCTCCGAGCCCAAGAAGGTGACGGGGGGCGGCGGCGCGGCCGGGGTTCCCCTTCCGCGGCAGGGCCGGCGCGGCGGGGCTGGGGGTCGGGAGGGCCTAGGCCGTCCCGCGGGGGGGGCACAGGGAGCGGGGCCGGGCCTGCTTTGCTGTCCCTTGTGCTCCGGAGTGTCCTGCCCGGCCGGGGCCGTGGGGCGAGGCGGGCGGCTCTGCCTGCGGGGCAGAGCTCGGGGCTGTCCCGAGTAGGATCCCCCCTCGGTGCTGCCAGCCGGGTCTGGCCGCTCAGGCCCTGCCTGCCACGCTGGAGGCCCGCCGCGGAGGGCGGAGGACCCCGGGGGCAGGCGGGCAGCGGGAGGGAGGCCTTGCCCTGGGGACGTGTTCGTACTCCGGAACCAAGGTGCCCACACGGCTGGGACGGGGGCACCGGGAGGCCCGGGACAGTGGCAGGGCTGCTTTGATGGCCGGGGGCAGGGCACGGAGCCGCTGAGCGCTGACTCTGCCCCGGTCCCTGCGCTGGGCTGGGGGAAACGGCTCGGTGCCCCTCGCCCGTCTGCACGAGGGAACGCGTCCGTTGCCAGAGCCCGTTGCGCGGAGCGGCTGCCGTGTGCTCCAGCCCGTGCGGTGACACGGGGCTGTGGCTGGCAGCAGCACCTGCGGGGTGCTGGGCTGAGCTGCCTTGTTCTGCGGCTGCGATCCGGAGCCGTGCTGGAGCTCAGGTGCGGGCCCAACACGTGCTGCCATCCCTCCTCTCGTACGTTCAGGGAGGAGCATCTGGGGTGACGGTTTCCCGGTGTCCGGTGTGTGTTTGACTCAGTTCAGGTGCAAGAGGAGGCAGATGGGGCCATGGAGCCGCTCTGTGCTCAGCTGGCTTCAACTGAGGCACATGGCTCAGTTGGGAGGATGGACACCGAGCTGCTCAATTGCCAGCCCCTTGAAACAGAGCCCCCTGTACCCAGCTCCAGCCATACCAGGAGTGAAGCAATGAGAGGCTCAGGTTCCTCTCAGCCAAGACCAGAGCAGGGTTTAACTGGTAGGGAGCTGAGGGGCTGCTGAGGACTTGGTTCCAGGGGGGGTTTGGGCTCTGTGGTGCTGAAGGCACGTGCAGGACTTCAAATATTGGCTCAGTGCGTTGTGCACAGGGAATCGCTGCTCCCCTTTCCTGACCCTTGCATCAGCTCGGGTGGTAACTGCCTGCCTCTGCTGCTCGGCCATTGCAAGGCTCTGGGTGCTATTTGCACAAGCTGGCTCTTTCTCCAGTAACCCTATGGTGCTGTCGTTTCTCTGTTGATCCTAGGAAGTTTTGCAAAGGGAGGGAGAGGTGCTGAGCGTTTCCTTCCCCAGCAGGAAGAACTGTATGGCTGGTACCTTTCCAGCTGTATCCTTGGGAGTGTGATTCCAGCCTTGAATCTAGTTGCTATTGCATTGTCCCTACTGGTTGTGCATCATCTGAGCACCTTCCTGTGTTGGAAAGCAGCAAGTTCCTCAACCGTTCTGTAGCAGATACAGCTTTACCTGTGAGCAGGACAGGTCCTCAGCACATCTGGGTGCTATCCACACGTTGCACCGTTTCCAGTCTTTGGTTTTCTTTTCTTGCCCTTTGGAGTTCTTTTATCAGTAATGCCACAGAGTGAGGTTTTGTGGCTTGTGCCTTGTGAGGGGTTGAAACTCTGCCCTGCACTGGGCTGTTTGAGCTGTCTCATCTGTATTTCATGTGGCAGGACCCAGGTTGTGTGTGTTCTGTCTTCTACCTGCCCCCCTTTTCTCATAGGATCTTGGTTAGTTCCGAGCTGCCAGGTTGGGGTCTGCTTGGCTGGGTCCTGTGGGATGTACACCACCAGCTTGTTTCCATAGGAAATACAGATTAACACAAGTGTTGCCCCTTGCTGTATCAGAGCTGCCTCCCTTGGTGCGTCTCATGCACACAGACTTGTGCCCCACAGAGGCTGCCCAGCCGAGAGAGGTTTTGCTGTGCTCTCTGAACACAGCTCCCAAACGTGGCCCTCCTGGGGTGTTCCCTGGCTGCGTCCCGCTTGGACGGCGTCAAGGAGCACCGCTTTGGAGAGCTCAGATTGCCAGATAAGCGCGTTACCGGTGACGCAGGTAACAGAAATGCCCCGTTTCCTGATGGCATCGCTGGAGGGTTTCATTGCTTGGCTGAGAAGTGTGCTGAGCTTGGGTTGCGTGAGCATCCCTCATGAGCGTGCAGGTGTCAAAGCCTGCTGGAGGGGCACGTAGGCAGCGTGGGGCCCCTCGGAACATCAGCTCTTGCTTTATGGTTTCATTAAGATGGGGGGGGGTTTCCAACTGCTGCCTGTGGTGGGAACTGGAATGAACCAGTTCCCCATGAGATGTGGTGTGGATCACGTGCGTAGTCCCCTGGTCTCAAACCACACTTCCTATATGAAATCCAGAGATGAGCCCTGTTGAGAACAGTGCTTTTCTGTTTGGAATTCGGCCCTGAAGGCAGCAAATGACTAAAGAGCAAAAAGAGCTGTGGAGGATGCTGCAGCGGAGTGTATCTACAAAATCATTGGGAGGCTTTAAGGATACGCAAGGAGTTTTCCCTCATCAGTTGAGGCAGGCAGTGGAGCACATTGCCTGCCTCAGGTCCTGTGAATCCTTAAAGTTAAATAGCTTTTAACTAATAGCTAAAAGAGGGGAGACTCTGCTACCCTGAGCTGCAGGGACAGAGGGCTTGAAGACCCAGCACAGCAAGAGCTGCTGCACCCCCATCAGCTCACAGGTGCTGGAACATGGTTACTGGTGGTAGAACAAACTGGTTCTAAAACAAACATGAAAACCTAAACCTTTCGTCATGGTAATTAAGTCCTAAATGTAATGGAGTGGTTGCTGGTGAACAGAAACCATCCTGTGGTTCTGCTTCAGCTGCGTGAGCCCTTATCTCTGTCTCGAGGAGTTCTTTTCTCTCTGAAAGTAATCGACCCTTCAAGTCGGCTCAGAGAACTTCCTTCCTTCAAAAGGAAGGCAAGCTCTAAACCTCTCTGATCCTTGCACGATGCAAGAGGAGGTGATTGGAATAGCTTAGGTCAATGATGCTAATTTGAGCATGAGCAGAGTGCTTTAGAGAGATCTTCTGGATCAGGGACAGCCCTTTGTATGGGATACAGCACGGCAGTGCTGAACAAAGCCTGGGCTGTATAGGGGCTGTAATAATGCTGATGGGGCTGGTCTGGGGCTAGAGCTGAGCTGTGGGAAACAACGTGAGGAGCAGCAGTGCTGTCAGATGTGCAGCTAAAACATCAGTGAAGTGATGCCCCGAACCTCAAGGGGGGGCAGAGGTACCAGTGCATCCCCTTCACCTGCACCTTGCAGTCTGCCTTCCCCCAGTGGCCAGTTTGTGAAACTTTAGGAAGGGCTTTCCCCACCCTCCCCGTCTCAACAAGGAATGTAATTCTCAGCACAAGCTCCCAAGTCCTTCCACTTACTGTGCAAGAGCTGTGGGTGTCTGTTCCTGATGCTTTAAGCCAGAGTTGCTGGAAGTCCTGTGTGAAGAAAGCACTAACAGAGTGTGTTGTAAGACTCTCAGATGGGCCCTCGTAGGCAAAGCGATGATAATCCCTTTACTGTTGCCCCTCGTGTTCAGCTCTTGGGAGCTTGATTTGGAGTGAGAGCAGCTGTCTGCCACTTGGATCTTCCTGACAAGCTCTCACATGGTGCTGGCTTCTCTTCCTTTCTGGTGGTGCTGTGTGGTTCAGGATGACAAGTGTGAACGCTTCCCTCCTTGTCTCTACAGCTGCTGAAGAGTCTGAAGAGGCTGTCTGAGCTGCCCATCACGGTTGACATTCTTGTGGTAAGAGCTGTGAAATCTCTCAGGCTTCCATCGTGTCTGTCAAGGCGCAAGGATAACTGTTTGCCGTGGAGTGGGGTGCGGTGCCTTGGCCACCTGCGACAGCACCGTGTCACAGGCACAGTTGGGATGAGGTTCCAGGCACGGAGAATCAGAGCAAGTGTAAAGCCACAGGGGATGGGTTATCATCCTCAGCTCTTCCCAAAGCTTAACACTTGACTGAGATGCGAGAGTCGGGGTGGATCCTAACAGTAACTGAATCAGCATGGAGTTAGGAAATGCTAATCCTCAGAATTATTAGTGACTTCTGTCTTTAGACTTACCAGTGGCCATGGTAAATGCTAGCTTGGCTTATTAACACAGTTAATTAGTGTTTGACAAGGGTAAAGTTAAGTTGTCTTTGATTTGCTGAATGCTAATAAATGATATCCGTATCCTGGGCTGCATCAAAAGGAGTGTGACCAGCAGGTTGAAGGACGTGATCCTGCCCCTTTATTCTGCTCTCATGAGACCTCACTTGGAGCATTGTGTGCAGTTCTGGTGTCCTCAACATAAAAAGGACATGGATTTGTTGGAACAAGTCCAGAGGAGGCCACGAGGATGCTCAGGGACTGGAGCACCTCCTGTATGAAGACAGGCTGAGAAAGTTGGGGCTGTTCAGCCTGGAGAAGAGAAGCTGCGTGGAGACCTCAGAGCAGCTTCCAGTGTCTGAAGGGGACCTATAGGGATGCTGGGGAGGGACTCTTCATTAGGGACTGTAGTGACAGGACAAGGGGTAATGGGTTAAAACTGAAACGGGGGAAGTTTAGATTGGATATAAGGAGGAAATTCTTTACTGTAAGGGTGGTGAGGCACTGGAATGGGTTGCCCATGTGAATGCTCCATCCCTGGCAGTGTTCAAGGCCAGGTTGGACAGAGCCTTGGGTGATCTGGTTTAGTGTGAGGTGTCCCTGCCCATGGCAGGGGGGTTAGAACTGGATGATCTTAAGGTCCTGTCCAACCCAAACCATTCTATGATACCTGCTGAAAACACAGTGCATGTGATATCCTTGCCCTTTGATCAAGAAGGTTTACTTCTACCTACAGCACTGGGTAGCGGGTTAACTTCAGTCACTTGGAGTTTAGCAGAGGTGGGAATGCTGACTGGTTTGCTGATGAATTCATGTCTTGGCTCTCTCCTGAAGGAGACGGGTGTTGGGAAGACCGTGAACAGCTTACGGAAACACGAGTTGGTGGGAGACTTTGCCAAGAACCTTGTAGCCAGGTGGAAGAAGCTGGTTCCGGTGTCCCAGGAGGCAGACAGGTACGTGACCCTCTTCACTTGGTGGCATTATGTTCTTGCAGTGGAGATCATAAACTTCTCTGGCCAAGGAAACACAGTGAAGGCTCTGGGAAGACTGGTAACACAAACGTGCTAACCCTGCATGGGGTTTTTGCCTGGTTTTGGCATTAACTTCCTGCCTCCGGTAGCCGCAGTGCACCGGGCTGCTGACACTGCAGTTTGCTGTGAAAGAAGGGGCTGATTTTCAAGAACTTGCAGTTTGATGAAGAGATTAACGGTAGATGGCAGGAAAATGCCCTTAATGAAGCAAGAGATGCAATCTGCTCGCTTCCCATTTTACAGTGCTCAAGAGAGGAAGTTGTAGGCCCAAGGGAAGAAAGCAGCTTGCTTTGAAAGGCTTTGATGTTCAAGCATCCTATGGAAAGTGCAGGTTGATGCTAGCAAGCATGCTGCAGTAACCAAGCTGTGTACAACTCAGCAGTGAGAGGGTTCAGGTTATCAGGTTTTCATGATCATTTCAAGGGCTGTGGTATACCTGCATGCTGAACAGGCACCATGCAGCTGGGAGCATGCAGGCATGGAGGAGTCTCTGTATGTGTCTGTCTCCGCTTCCCAGTATACTGTGAAGTCTCAGTCCTAACCAAACTGCTTAATGAATTCTTGCACTAGAAATGCAGTTCCTAAATCCCTGAATGCTCCTGTGCCTGAGAGAATTCGTGCTTCTCTTGCCTCAAAACTGCCAAATACAACTGGAGTCTTCTGTGCGACAGGCTCCCATCCACATGGTCCATGGGGAGTGGTTCTTCTTGTATTTTGATAGTTTAATCTATTTTGCTTTCTTATCCCTTTAGAAATAACGTAGATTCTGAAGACCGTGACTATGAGAGGAGCAGTTCAAGCAAAAGACATCAGGAACCCTCCCTCAGAGAGGATGAGGAACCTGACCAGGAGTATTCAGAACCCTTCCAGCCATCTTGCAGCCAGTCTTATAGCCCAGATCATAGGGAAAAGAAGTCCAAAAGGTATCCTAGGCCTGAGAGAGTCCATGAGACTTACGGCTATAGCAGCCACGAGGGGAAGGGTTGGGGCAGATCTTCCCCAGTGCTCTCTTCAGATCAGGAGTATTCGGACTGTGGACAGGCTGGGTCACCTGAGCCAAGTGAGAGCCCTCAGGACATGTACACAGACCCTTATGCCTCTGAGGAGCAGGAAGAACCAACAGTATTTCATCGGAAAGCCAGTAAAGGCCACAGCTTTCAGGAGAAGCTGCAGGGAGGCCGGGAAAGGAACCCCGCTGAGTTCCATGACAAAGGGAACATGAGTCGAAGCAAAGAGCATAAGTCTCACAAGAAGCAGCGGTTTGATGGCAGAGAGGAGGACAGGAGCTCTGCCTTCAGCCCTGAAAGATTGCACAAAACCTCTTTGAAAGAGCAGCTCCAAGAGGCCCCCATGGCAGGGGGCAGCAAGGAGAAGCAGAGGACGTCGGATGGCATCAAGAAGGAGAAGAACCGAGAGAGTGGTGCTTCCAGAAAGGAGAAGCTGCACGTGGTGCCGCACACGGGGGAGGCTTTGGACAACCACGTTAAGAAGCAGAAACATCGGGACTCTGAAAAAGGCAAATTGGAAAAGCCCAAGTTGAGCTTGGAGCCCTCGAACTCGGAGCGGGAGAAGCGGAAAGCTGAGAGTGACTCCTCAAACAGGGTTAAAGAGAAGGGGAGCTTAAAATCTGCAGAGGGGAAGCGCAAAGCCTCTGACACAGACAGAAAGTCTGTGGGCTTCTCCCCCAGCTTTGGGGAGGGGGAAGTGGAGGATGAGTTTGAACAACCAACGATGTCCTTTGAGTCGTACCTCAGCTATGACCAGCCCCAAAAGAAGAAGAAGAAAGTGGTCAAACCTTCTGGGCCAACTGGGGAGAAAGACCGAGGGCACAGCAAACAGAACGGATCCAAAGCCAGTACCAACAGCTCGAGCTCGAGTCGGAAGAGTCCAAGCCACAAGCGAACAAGTGAGAAAAAAGCAGAGAAGAAAGTACCAGAGTCTCCTAAACCAAAGAGGGTAAGGCTGTGAGGGCTTTGATGCATCTGAAAGTGAACAAAGGAGGTGGGAGCAGCTGCTCCTGATCCTCCAGGTGTTGCTGTGTGCTGTTGGAGTGGGGCTCTGCTGGAAAAGCGGGTGAAGAGGGCAAGGAGAAAAGCAATAGGCAAAATGCATTTATACAAAAACAGGGGGAGTAGAAGAGAACAAGGATGCTGGGGAGGGACTCTTACTAGGGACTGTAGTGACAGGACAAGGGGTAACAGGTTAAAACTTAAACAGGGGAAGTTTAGATTGAATATAAGGAAGAAGTTGTTTCCTGTAAGGGTGGTGAGGCACTGGAATGGGTTGCCCAGGGAAGCTGTGAATGCTCCATCCCTGGCAGTGTTCAAGGCCAGGTTGGACAGAGCCTTGGGTGACCTGGTTTAGTGTGAGGTGTCCCTGCCCATGGCAGGGGGGTGGAGCTGGATGATCTTAAGGTCCTTTTCAACCCTAACTATTCTGTGATAACTTCAGCTAAATACTTTGCCATTCATTCTAGTAAGTGCCTCAGGTTAGAGGCCTAGGTTTCCTTCAGCTCATGAGGTTCCTCTCTCTACCACCACTGCAGAGTCTTTTTGCAGGAGGTGGGAAGGAGAAGAGACAGAACAGGTAAATGAGTGTTTGAGATCAAGGAACTGTTTCTGCCAGCCTTCTCTTTTGTGTTTTCTCTAATTCTTTGCACTGTGAATCTCACTTGGGTTCTTGCCAGAGGCCTTCAGCACTGAGCTGAGTAGGTTAAAGATATTCATGGAGGGAGTTGAGTGATTCAGGTCCCAGGTTTTGGCTGCTTTGCCTAGATGGAGCCAAAGTGATGTGGCAGAAGTGCAGCCCCCCTGAGGCTGTTTCCTGATGCAAGCAGTGTTGAGTGGCTTATACAAAACACAACCCAAATGCAGCTCAGTTCTATCTGTACACCAGGAGGATATAATATTTTCCTGCGCTTTTGGCTTACTTGCATGTACCTCGTCTCCTTACAGATACTTTTAGATGTGGTACCAACGTTACCAGAGATCCCACTGCCTCCAATCCAGGCCAATTACCGCCCTCTTCCTTCAATGGAGTCCATTACCTGCTCCCAGACAAAAAGGAAAGGTATGTTGGCCAGGAAAGGAGGTTTGAGACAGGCTGCAGCCATCAGTCGTGGGAGGGAGTGGGAGCAGCTGCTACCTGGCTTCAAGTCTTCCTATTGGGGTCTGGTGTCTTGCCTCTGGTGCCCAGAGCTTTCCAAAGGTGGTTGTTTTCCCATGTGCTCTTCCATTGGGAAGATCCTTTGCTGGTCCTTCTTGTGGCTTCAGCTTTGGGGTTGCCTTTGCTGAAACCAGTTTGCAGGTCTCTTGGAGAAGCCTTAGCCCTTTAGGTTGCTTCTGGGTGACTCCCAGTTTGTGTCTGCTGTGCCATTCATAAGGGTGAGCTCTTCTTTTCCCTGTTCCCTTCTTACTCCAAGTCTTTCCCTTTGCAGCAGTGTCCTCGCCAGTTGAAGAGAGCGAAGCAGGTTTCACAGGGCGCCGGTTGAATTCAAAGATGCAAGTGTATTCAGGCTCAAAAACTGCCTACCTCCCCAAGATGATGTCTCTGTATCAGCAGTGCATCAGAGTCCTTAGTAACAACATTGACTGTGAGTACCTTTCCTCATCTGTGTGGCTCACGCTGCCCTGCAGGTCCACTGAAGCCTTGGTGACTTGTCTGTACATACCCCAGCAGTTGATGTGAAGTCCTCCCTGTCACAAGGCATCCTAACTGCTGTGGGATAGAGCTCTCTGAAAGCTCAGGTGCTGCAGGAAGCAGCAGTCCATGTGCTTGGGGGAGTGCTGAAGCACTGGAAGTAGTGGCCAGCAGAGCCATTTGGAGTTCCTGGTGCCTGATGACTTGTTAGTGCTATTGCACTCATGGTTCCTTTCTCCTTCCCCTCGTACTGCTTAGTTCTGTGCAGCACTGCAGTTTCCTCCCCTGCATTTCAAGGTGTCAAACCCTTTCCTCAGCAAGGAAGGAGCAGGGTAAATACTTTGTGCATCTTGCTTCTCTCTAGCAATCTATGAAGTGGGTGGTGTCCCTTTCTCGGTGCTGGAGCCAGTATTGGAGAGATGCACCCCAGAGCAGCTGTACCGCATTGAGGAATGTAACCACGTGAGTGCCTTGCCCTGGGGAGGTGATGGTGACAGGCGGGAGTGATTCTGTCCTCATCTGCAATAGCAGAACAGTAAAGAACAATGCTCTGTTCAACAAGAGGTGGCTTTTGCTGTCCTAACCTCCTGGATTTGCCATCTGCCCATCTCTTGCTGCAAGCAGGCTCCTCTGTGGCATTCCGGTGGCTTGGCACTATCTGATGCTGAGGGAGAGGGGAGTGAAGGTGTCGGGAGGGATCCCAGCTCACGTGTGGGTTTGCTTCAGGTCCTCATCGAGGATACGGATCAGCTGTGGCACAATCACTGCCTGCGAGACTTCAAGAACGAGAAGCCAGAGGAGTTTGAGTCCTGGCGGGAGATGTACCTGCGGCTGCACGACGCGCGGGAGCAGCGGCTGCTCATGTTGGCGCGGAACATCGGCTCCGCTCATGCCAACAAACCCAAAGGTAAAGAAGGGCTGAAGGAGCAGAGAGGGGGCTGGGAAAGCTGCCCAGGTGATGTGGGGAAGGTCTTTGGGACTGACTGTTGTCCAATAGAGGAGTTGCTTGGCTCTCTGGTCTTATGTGGTGGCCTTTGCTCCATGGTGTAGCAGACCCTCGATTCCATCCATCGAGGTGGTGATGCAGACCAGAGAATGCTCTACAGCAAGAATGTGCAGAGCTGCAGAGGCATCTCCTTAGGTGGCTTCTCTGTGCTGGGGCTGAAGAAAACCATGGTGGGAGAAAGCATTCCTGCTCTTTGATCATTGTGAGAACTGCTGACATGATCAGTGTGATTTCTCACAGCCTGTGTTGTCACAGCAAGAGGTTCAGACCTTAGGGAGGAGGCTATTGCCAGAGCTTTGGAGTGGATGGACTGGGGAGAGCAGGTTGGAGTTTGCTGTGGTAAGACAGTAAGTTGGATCTGAGCAGTGTTTCCCTCTGGCCTCCTACAGGTAGAGTGGCCAAAATGGCATTTGTGAACTCTGCAGCAAAGCCCCCTCGGGATGTACGAAGGAGACAAGAGAAGTTTGGCACTGGAGGACCTCTGCTGCCGGAGAAGACCAAGTGAGTGTTGCTCAGGAGCACTTGCTGCTCAGGGCCTCTTTTGCTGGCATCTCCTGCCAGCTCCCCCTCTGCAGCTCTGCATCCTGGCAGGGAAGGATTCTGTGTGTTTGGGAGGTCCTTGTAACTTGTAATAGCCTCTTTCTTGCTGGGAACTGTGGAGATCCTGGTCACTGCTGGTTCCATGTGTTATCATGGCTTGTGTCTGAAGAATTGCATCGAACCACAGTGAGTCCTTCTCTGAAATGCCTGCCCCATCTCTGTTCCAGAATAAAACCAGTCCTGTACACATCTAGCAAAAGCCACACTCGTGTGAGTGAGGAGCAGTCCTATGATGGGCCCAGCACCAGCAGTGCCCATTCTGTCCCATCTTCAGGTAGCACCTTCTCGTCCTACGACCCCAAGAAACCCCCAGTGAAGAGTAAGTACAAACTGCACAACATCCCTGTGGTCTCCTAGATCTCTTCCTTTACAAACACACAAATCTATTGCTTCTGCTGTAGGGAAATCCAGGCTATGTGGGAGGGTTGGTGGTGGTGGCCTCTCCCCTCCCTAAGGAGAGGGTGATAAAGTCTGTTCAAACTTCTTGCACAGGGGAACATCTCATTCACCTTCCTGCTCAGTGCTGGCTGCATCAGCCTGCCCCGATGGTACTGGTACAGCAGAAACCCTGCCTTGTCCCTCCTGCTGTCCCTCTGTGTCTGTCCAGCTGTTTGGAACACTGACACTGTAGTGCAGCTCCCTTTGGGAAGGAAGCAGGGAGAGTTGAACTGGAATTCTGTCTTCTGGCCATGCAGAAAGCAGCTTTGAACTGCTCTCTGCTCTCCCAGACTGTGAATGCTGTTTTCATGAGGGGTTTTCTTGTTTGATTTGGGTTTTTTTTTCTTCCTCTGTTGCAGAAATTGCACCCATGATGGCAAAGACTATCAAAGCTTTCAAAAACAGGTTCTCTCGGAGATAAGCTTGCAGTGCAGATCTGGGACTTGCCCTCTGGTGGGGAGTGGCACTGAAGGGGGAGAAGGTACTCACAGCCCTTTTCCTTGAACTCTTTGGAGGCTGCAGCTGCTGGGAGAAGCTTTGATCTGCACAAGACAACAGCACAGTATTTTATCTTCTATTCTGGTCCCTTTCTCAGTGTCAAGCCCCCTCTTTTCCACCTGCCCTTAACACCCCGTTTCTGGCTTTGTCGTCCGTCAAAAGGAGGGCGTACAAAACCTCCCAACACAAGAAAATGTGAAGTCTTGGCACCTGCTGAGAGTGGAAGATCAGAGACTATTTACTATTTAACCTCTTCATAAATTATACAATGGTTTTAATTAATATTTTGCCCCCTCTCCCACTGCTATTTATGTTGCTCCCAGTAGTCTTCCCCCCCTGATGCAGTGCGAGGGTCAGCCTCTCTGTGGCTCCATCTGGCTGAGTGGACACTGGGTGTCCTTCCTTGTGATCTGGTACCTCCTGGGCTCCCTGGGACAGGCAGCACCCATCTGCTCACTGCTCTTGGCAAGTGTGTCAAGTCCCGAGGCTTTGCTCTCTGCTTGTGTCTCTTAATCTTTGCTCTTGACCTTCTCTCTGCTGTTACTGTAGATCTTGTCTGGATGCTTACATTGTTGTGCAGGGATGCCAAGAGCCACTGGGGACTTTTTCTCTGCTGCTGCTGCTGTTGTCTTCTGCTGGCTACTGGGAATAAAACTACAAAGGGCTTGGGGAGAAATTTTCCTGCGCACCAAGTCAGATTTTAACATCTTTTTCCTTTTATTTCCTTTTAATTGAGAAGGTTACAGGGGACTTGGCCTCTGGAATTGGAAGCAATTTTTAAAGATCAATGAAGGCATCAATTTGCCTCTTTTAGTAGGAAGAAGGAATATTTTTATCGTGTTCCCTGTGTGCTATTGGGAAGGATTTACTTCCATTTTAAATCTTGGCTATACCCCGTATGTCTGCCTCCACTTTGGAAAAAGCAAGGATTTTAGTCTTGGAACCTAAACCCACTTGCATAGTGTTGGAAGGAAGTGAATAACAGAACGTGGTTTGTGTTTAATGTGTGTATGGGTGGTAGCAGGAGTTGAGGAATGGGTTGTACTGGTGTCTGAGGGGCTGGAGCTCTGTGGGCCATCGAGCCTGATTGTGGTGAATGCTTCCACTTGTGGGTTACAAAAATGACCTCACCAGGGGTGGTGTGAGCAGGGGATGGAGCTGGGCAGACCCAGGTTGTGCAGGGGCAGGCGGCAGCACTGTCAGGGCTCAGAGATACAACTGGGTCAGAAAGGGGAGAGGTTCTCCTGGTCCAAGCCATATTTGCTGCCTTGGGATTGTGCTGTCGAGGTGGAAAACGTGTCGATGGTGGATGCTGTTGCTGCTGGCTTTGTGTGGCTGCCAACCACTGAACCAGCGGAGTTGTCTGTGCACTGACTGGGGCACCTTGCTGTGCTCCGCATAGGGCTCTAGAAAAATCCCTGTATGCTTCTGGTTTCTGTTGGATCCGTCTTTGTTTTCCTCCTTTTTTGTCTTTCTTTAAACCCATTCTGCACACTTGCCTCTTTATTTGGGCTTTTCCTTATTTTGAAGGTCTTGGAGAAATGTTCTCAGACTCTCACGTGCTGTAAGTTGGTTACAGTCCCAGATGCTTTAACGTTCCCGTGCAGCATTTCAGTGTGTGTTGTGCTGTAAAACAATGGCTCCTTACTCTTGCATTTTTGCTGTATTTAATTTTGCTGTATTTTTAATTAGATAACAATATATTATCTTCTGCTGACTGTTGTGCTACCGTTTATTTCTCCTCTGTACTTTGGGGTAGGGGCAGAGGGGGAGGGAAGTGGAGTCTGGTATCGGGGCCAGGCCCTAAGGGAGCCTTAAGCAGAGGAGCTGGGCATTGCTAAACTGCCCCTTGATGAACACTACAGGAGCCACTCGGATGTGATACTGCCCAAAGCATTGCTGGTACAGGGTGATGCCCCTTCCCTCTCAGCACAGCCTCTTTGCCCTGGGCTTTGCTGCCTGTGTCTGTGTTGCAGCTTGGCTGGATGGCAGGGAGGGGGCCAGAATTGAGGTCGGTGCCCGGGGTGTTACTTGTGCAATTCCCATGTGCTCCACACACATACGAAGGACCGGAGCAGAGCTGCCTCTTCCCCCTTCGGTACGCCGCGGGCAGGAGCGGGGGTGACTTTGACTTGCATTTGTATTTTGGTCCCTAACTGTGTACATACACTTTTCTATGTTCCTTTTTTTTGTGGTAACTAAGATGAATATTTTAATTAGATAAGTTATATGAAAAGCCGAAAATCATGTCTCAATAAAAGCCAAACACTGGACTCTGCCTGCTTGTTCTCTTCTGTCTCTGAGCGCTGTTAAGTACCGGTGGCCGCGGGAGGGTGCTGCTTCAGTTCCCCCAGAGGCGGCTTCGCTGCGGGTCCGGCCGCGCCGCTTCCTGTAACCCGGTTCCCCGGGACCGAGCACCTCCAGGCCGCCAGGGGGCGCTGTGCGGCGCTGAGCGCAGGCGCGGTGCGCTCGGTGCGGTGATGGCGCACGGGCCCGGCCGCTGCCGGTGCTGCGGGGAGGAGGCGGCGGGGGGCGGCGGGGAGCGCGGCGCGGCCTGGGGGCTCTACCTGCGCATCGACCGGCAGCGGCTGCAGTGCCTCAACGAGCGCCGCGAGGGCAGCGGAGCCCTCGTCTTCCGGGCTTGGGAGGAGCGCTGCGACCGAGCCAAGGTGGGGCTGCACCGGGGAGGGAGAGAGCGGCCCTGGGGTCCGGTCTTGCCCCCGTGTACCCGGGCGGGCCGGGCCTGACCCGCTCCT
The DNA here is from genome assembly GCF_033783945.1 of Neopsephotus bourkii. Classification (NCBI taxonomy): domain Eukaryota; kingdom Metazoa; phylum Chordata; class Aves; order Psittaciformes; family Psittacidae; genus Neopsephotus; species Neopsephotus bourkii. Next base: position 271,174 of record NW_026901453.1, on the reverse strand, counting down.
CTCTCCTTGCAGTTCGTGGAGAGCGACGATGACGAGGAGCTGCTCTTCAACGTCCCGTAAGTGCCCTCGCCGCAGTGCCCGTCCCTCGGCCGGCAGCGTTGAAAGCGGGGCCGATCCGAAGGGAGCAGAGATGGAACGGGGGCTTCCGCCTCTCCCGGCAGGTTCACGGGCACGGTGAAATTGAAGGGAGTGATTGTGATGGGAGAAGACGACGGGAGCCACCCAGCAGAGATGAGGCTGTGAGTGAAACCAGCCTGAGCTTTGCTTAGCCTGAACTGAGCTGATCGCCTCGTAGCTAATGAGAGCAGTGAGGGTGTGCAGTGTGGGGGGACCAGGCTGTGCTGAGCCCCGGGGCCTGGCTCCTGAAGGGACAAAAATCCTTCTTAATACTGTCCCTTTCTCAATAGAAATGAGAGTATTGAGTGCTCTGCAGCTCTTGCTTGCGGGGGGGAGGGTGGAAATGTGCCTTTATCAAGCCAACATTGTCCTCTGCTCCACAAACATGGATGTGAAGCACTGGCATGGATCACTTTATGCATGGAAATTCCTGAGTGCCAACACTGAATCTGGCTGTAGCTGTAATTGCAGCTTTCTGCTGGGACAGTTCTCCTGGTTTCCTTTGGTCTCCATGTGTCTTGGTTGCTCTGTGTACCCCAGCAGGCTGAGACCTGCATCTCCCCAGCTTTTTTCCTCGCTCTTCCCTGTTGTTTCTTCAGGGTGTTGGGTATTCTGGAATGATGCTTTGTGGTGGCGTTGGTATTTTCCCCTGTAGAAGACAAAGCAAATCCAGTTTCTTATTACTGAGAAGAATCCAGGTAGTGCTAATGGATGGGGAGGAAGGCAGTTGGCTGACCTGTATGTTAATAACTCCCTGGGTTTCCTCCCTCTCTTCCCAGCTTCAGGAACATTCCTCACATGTCCTTTGATGACGCAGCCAGGGAACCAGAGCAAACATTCAGCCTGAACCGGGACCCGGTGGGCGAGCTGGAGTATCCCACCAAGTACGACATTGGGCTGGGGTGGGGGGGTCTGTCTGGCCCGTGAGTGCACCACCAGGCTTTAGGGATGTGTGAGATGGGGGCAGATCCTTCCCTTGCATCCCAGCGCTGCTCACAGTGGAGTTTGCCATCCTGTCCTTGTCAAGTGAGACACAGCAGCAGTGTGCCTGTGCTGCCAGGACTCCTCGGGATGTGGAATCATCCCAGTGTTGTATCCCTGCTCCTGAGCTCTGTGCCAGCTCCTCGCTGCCCCATTCCCTGCCGCGTGAAGGGAGCTGTTCCTGCACCATGGGGTCCGTGCTCCCAGGCCTGAGGTGCACTCGGTGACTTGGCGCCACAGTGCAGGGAGGTGCCGGCACTGCAGGATCCTGCCCACGCAGCTCCAGTTTCAGTGTTTTCTTTCAGAATTGCCCGTTTCTCCAATGTTCACCACCTCTCCATCCATTTCCCGAAGAACTTCGGAGCAGAGACAACGAAGATCTTTTACATAGGCCTGAAAGGAGAGTGGATGGAGGTGAGCAAGAGCAGAGGGTGAACAACACTGCAAAGAGTGTAAAACCAGCTTTAAATTACAGCTGAAGCTGGGCTGTAGGGGTGAGGAAGAAGTGGGGGGGCTGTGATGGACGGTGCATGGCAGGACCCAGCTCAGCGCTCACCACACGGGTGTTTTAGAAAGGACTTCAATTCTGCCCTCTAACGGTTAACGTTAACGCAGGCTCATCGCCACGAAGTCACCATCTGCAACTACGAAGCCTCAGCAAACCCCGCGGATCACCAGCTGGAGCAATTCACCCCACAGACTCACTTCATCTCCTGACGGCTGGGGCGGAACCACCCTCCTGCATCCCCGCAGTGTGGGATCAGCTCCGTGCCTGGGGCCGAGGGTGCGTGGTGCCGGTGCAGGCGGAGGCTGCAGCTCCGGGCCGTTCGCTCCGCCTTGGTTCCGGTGCTTCTCTGACTGAATAAACCGTGCGCGGAGCCGGGTCACAGCCTGTGTGTGTGAGGGGGGGGGGCAGCGGAAGGCACGGGACGTGCGGCCGTGCTGAGGGCGGGGTGAAGAGGAACCGCTCCCCGGTGCACGGAGCTACCTCAGGGCGCCTCCGCCATCATGGCCGCCCCCGGCGGGCCGGCCGGTGCGTCACTTCCGCCGCGACCCGGCTGGGCGGAAGTTCCGGTGGGAGCGCGTCGGGGGAGCCGGGAGGAGAGCGCGCGCCGGGCCCGCGGGAGAGGTGCGGGGGGGTGTGGGGGGGCAGAGCGGGAGGTACCACTGGGGGGGGGGGATCAGCGGGGGTGCTGCCGCGGGGGCTCCGCGTCCCGTCCCCCCCCGCGCTGTGGTTCCGGTTCCAGCCGGTCCCGGGTGGGTCCCGGCGCCCCCCGGCCTCGTGGTGGGCGCGGCGGGGGAGCGGTGCCGGTACCGGGGCCGCGCTCGCAGGCGGGGGTCGGAGCGAGCCCTGCCGGCCCTAAGGGGATCACCCCCAAACCCCGGCTTCCTCCTCGCGGGGGAGGCCGAGCCCCGGCCCGCTTCAGGCGGGCTCTCAGGGTTTCCGGCTCCCCGGGCCTGCGGGAGAGGCCGGGGCACTTAAGTAACGAGTCAGGGCCGTGAGGTCCCCGCTGTCCGTGTGGGGCTGGGCTCGGGGTCTCTGAGTGCGGGTACGGGGTGGGGGCGGCTTTACGCTTCCTGTGTCGCGGTTTGGCCTCGGGAATCCCTTGGGAATGAATCCCTTGGGAACGGGGCAGCGCCGCTGGAGCCGGGGTTGCGGGCGGGGGCTGTTCCCCGCCGGTTGGTTTGACCCGGGAGTACACACGAGCACGTGGGCTGCGAGCGCCGCCGGAGCCCGTTGGTCCCCGCGGTTCGATGCGAGCCGGGGCAGCCGCCACTGAACGGGGCCGGGCTGCGGGGGGAGGCGGCTGTTGCGGTGGGTAAGGCTGGCGGCGGGGGGCCGGTGGCCCCGTCCCGTCCGAGACGCTCTGGGGCTTGGTGCTTGCTGTGAGGCGGGGAGGCTGGAGCGGACCCGGGGCGGGGATCGTGCTCCGTGGGGCGATGGCAGCGCTGTCACCGCTCTCTGCTCGCATCAGGGCTGGGGTCCGGGGCTGCCGAGCGGGGAGCCGCTGGTGCAGGGATTTGGGCCGGACGGGGAGCGAACGCTGCCGGGTTTTGTGTCCAAAGGCGGTGTCGTGCGTGCGGACTTCAGCTCGGCCAGAGCTGCCTGCCCCGCGGGTGAGCGTGGTCTGAGAGGGGACAGGCGGCCCGTGGTGCTGCAGGAGGTGGTGGTGGTGGGGACAGCAGCAGTGGGGGCAGCAGCAGGAGGGACAGCACCGTGGGGACAGCAGCAGTGGGGACAGCAGGGGGGACAGCATCATGGGGGCAGCAGCAGTGGGGACAGCAGCAGGGGGGACAGCACCATGGGGACAGCATCATGGGGGCAGCAGCAGTGGGGACAGCAGCAGTGGGGATAGCAGCAGGAGGGACAGCACCATGGGGACAGCATCATGGGGGCAGCAGCAGTGGGGACAGCAGCAGGGGGGACAGCAGCAGTGGGGACAGCAGCAGTGGGGACAGCAGCAGGGGGGACAGCACCATGGGGACAGCAGCATGGGGGCAGCAGCAGGGGGGACAGCAGCAGTGGGGACAGCAGCAGTGGGGACAGCAGCAGGGGGGACAGCAGCAGTGGGGACAGCAGCAGTGGGGACAGCAGCAGGGGGGACAGCAGCAGTGGGGACAGCAGCAGTGGGGACAGCAGCAGGGGGGACAGCAGCAGTGGGGGCAGCAGCAGTGGGGGCAGCACCATGGGGACAGCAGCAGTGGGGGCAGCAGCAGGGGGGACAGCACCATGGGGGCAGCAGCAGTGGGGACAGCGGCAGTGGCCTGCCTGGCTGGGCAGCAAAGGGGACAGGGATGCCAGCACTTGGAGGGGGCCCAGGCTCTGGGTGTCAGCACAGGACTGAGTCTCAGGCCAGCGTCTGAATGCTCTGGTTTATCCCCAAACGCTCCATAAAAGAGGGCTGGCCCTTCCATTGGGGCTGTAAAGCCCGCGCTGCTGCTGCTGCTTCCTGCTTCCCGGTGCGAGCAGATGTGGGTCAGGCTCCTCCTCGGCTCTGGGCGCAGCAGGGAGGGGATGCTGAGGCTGCGCACGGCCCGGCCACCCTCTGCCCACGCCGTTACCATCGCAGGAACAACTTTGGCTTTGAGGTGTAACAGCAAGAGCTAATTTTAACGCTCCCCACGCTCATCCCCGCTCGCACGCAGCTGGTGCTGCGGCAGGGGAAGCGTTTGCTGCTTCCTGCCTCTCCAGCCTGGCTGGGCCCGCAACGGAGCGGGGCTGCCCCAAGGGTTTCAAACATCAAAGCCCTCCTGTGGTCTTTAATCTTCCCCTCAATACCTGCTCCCTCTGCCGGGGGTGGGGAGAGGAGTGTCGTTTCCTGCCTTACCCTTGTTGCTGTGTCCTGCAGGTGCCAGTGTCTGAGTCCCTCTCGGTGTATGTGTGGTAACAACATGTCTGTCCCCCTCCTCGCTGACGCAGTGACTGTCTCAGGGGCAGAGCGGGAGACGGCCGCGGTAAGGACCAGGCTCCTCGCGTTGGCTTCTTCCCTTGGGGCAGCCTTGAGGATCCCAGCTATTCCCATATGGGGCTCAGAGGAGCCGGGAGCGGAGCCTGCCATCCCTCAGCATTATGGATGTGCATCAGAGGGGATGCAGGACCAGCAAGGTCTTGTCTTGCGGGGGAAAAGGAGCTGCCCTTTGGGCTGGGCTTTTTTGTCTCTGGTACTTAGCCTGCAGGGAAGGCAGTGAGAGCCAGGTCTCATTTGGCTGTTTAAGCTCTTAAAGGCAAATCCTCTGCTCCCCGTGGCTTAGGGGTTGCCCTAACCCTGCTGGGGCCCATGGGGGTGGGTTGTGTGAGTCTCCATGGTGCCATGCAGCATGCGGGATGCTCCGGCTCTGTGGCACAGAGATGTGCCTGTTCCTCCCATCCATCATGCTCAAAGGTGCTGAGACACGTCATTAGCGTCAGGTATTGTCTGCCTGTTGGAGTCACTTCTAGTTAGTGACTAAGCAGCCTTTTGCCTGTGCCCCATGAGCCCAGCCGTGCCTCTCCCCCAGCTAATTCCTTTGTTTTCCTGCTTCATTTAACAGGTCATTTTCTTACATGGCCTTGGAGACACGGGGTGAGTATCCCTGGAGCCAGCTTGGGGTTTGCTGCCTTGCAAGCCCTGGTGCTGCTGTGCCCAAGGGCAGCTCTGAGGGTTGTGCAGGGCTTTGAGCCTGTGCCGTGCTCCAGAGCTCTGTGCATTGGGTATGTATGATCCCAGCAGCCTGGCAGCACCCCCCCGGGTCTGATGCTCTGCTTTCAGGCAGGCAGATGCACGCTGTGGCTCTCCAGTCCTTGCGAGGGCTGGCAGATGGGCAGGGTCTGTGCAAGTGCATCTCTCTGATGGGCAAGGCCAGGGGGAGATAACAGCAGTAGCACAGGGTGTTCTCCCTCCCCTCCTGCTCATGGAGCCACAGGGCTCTGTGTGCTGCCTCTGCCCTGCTGCAGGAGAGGTGCGTGCTGGGGTCCACAATGGGGTTCAGGCTGCCAGGGTGGGCAGGAGCTGCTGAAACAACATCCAAACAGGGGCAGGGGGGCAGCAGCCTTGGAGAAAACCTGTCCTTGGGGAGCCCCTCACCTTCACCAGCCTGAGGCAGGCATGGACTCCTTCTCTGCTCTTCTCTCTCCACAGGCACAGCTGGGCTGATGCACTCTCCTCCATCCGCCTGCCCTATGTGAAATACATTTGCCCCCACGCGTAAGTGCTTGGCCTTGCTTTGGGAAGGGGTCTGGGTGGGCTCTGGCACCCGTTCATGCTGCCAGGGTTGTTTGGGGGTGGGTGGCCTCTGCCCTGACCTGCCCGCGGGGCTGTGCGGTGAGGTTTGCTCTCCTGCTGTGGCCAGTTTATGCAGGGCCCCGTTCTCTGGCATCCTCACAGAGCTGATGAGCACAGGAGCTGCTGCTCTGAGGCTCTTTTCTCCCTCCTCCTGTCCTCCACCTCTCCCTGGTGGCTGTAAGAGCCAAAAGCACCGGAGCTCCTCCTCTGTCCCCTTGGGCTGGGCTGGCTCTGGGGGCACTGATCTGCTTGGGATCACCCCTGCAGCAGGGTCACCCCGCTCCCCTCGGCTCCGCATTGCTTCTCCTGCACTTGAACTAAACCACCCAAACCATTCCCTCTGCAGGCCCCGCATCCCCGTGACCCTCAACATGAAGATGGTGATGCCGTCCTGGTCAGTGCTTGGGGTGGCAGGGGTGGGTGGGACCCTTTTTGGGGGGGTGTTTAGGAGGGTGAGAGGGATGGGGGGCACTGAAGGGTCAAAATGCACCGCCCTGTGGGAGTCAGGGGGAGGGCAGAGTGCACCCAGCTCCTTCCTCCCCACACCCTGCATGTTGGGATCCGTTTGGGGCTGACCCTGGTGCTTCTCCCAGGTTTGACCTCATGGGGTTGACTCCGGATGCACCTGAGGATGAAGCTGGAATCAAGAAAGCTGCAGAAAACAGTAAGAAGCTTTGGGGAGGGGGAAGCACTGAGGGTGCCCCTCCGTCACTGGGATGGAAGCGGGTGCCTTCCTTCCACCTCTCCTTCCTTTCTGTTCCCTTGCGATCCCAACCCGCTGTCTTCTTCCAGTTAAAGCAATCATCGAGCACGAGATGAAGAATGGGATCCCACCCAACCGCATCATCCTGGGGGGCTTCTCACAGGTGAGCGGGGCTGATGTGCAGCAGGCTGATGGGTTGGGGTCCTCCAAGAGGAGATGGGTGGATGCAGGGCTGCAGATCCTGCCTGGATCCCTGATGGAGCTTCCCCCCCCCCCCAGGGTGGTGCCTTGTCGCTGTACACGGCTCTCACTTGCCAGCACCAACTGGCCGGCATCGTGGCGCTCAGCTGCTGGCTCCCGCTGCACAAAGCCTTCCCGCAGGTACCTCGTGCTCCACTCGTGTCCATAGGGAGGGCTTGGGAGGGGGGGGGATTTTCCCATCTGGAGTTTGCTGTGGTTTGCTCAGGGATGCAGAGCGCTGGCCCTGTTCCCTGCTGTGTATTCTCTCTCCTGAGCCCTTCCTTCCTCGCTGCAGGCAGCAAACAACGGTGTGAACAAGGACATTGCCATCCTGCAGTGCCACGGGGAGATGGACCCCATGATCCCCGTCCGCTTCGGGGCCCTCACTGCTGAGAAGCTGAAATCTGTTGTCACCCCCACCAAGGTCCAGTTCAAAACCTACCCCGGGGTGATGCACAGTTCCTGTCCTCAGGTCAGTGCCTCGAGCAGAGAGAAGGGCCGGGACCTTTGGGACCGATCCCAGCATGGGGGGTGAGGGAGGATGGGGACAATGCAGAGTCCAGGAGATGCGGGATGTGTTTGTTCCTGGATTCACTCGGGGAGGCCCTGTGCTCACAGAGATGGGCTCTGCTCTCTGCAGGAGATGATGGCAGTGAAGGAGTTCATCGAGAAGCTGCTGCCCCGGATCTAAGCGGAGCCAATCCAGACTGTGGCAGGGAAGGACTCTGAGGCTGCAGCTGCGGATCCTTCCCCCGTGACCCGCCCGTTGCACACGGAAGCCATGGCCCCCTCCGCACCTCCTGCCTCTCCCCATCTCCTCGCACCGCATCCTCTCCGGCCGGGGGTGCTCGTCTCTCCCTGCTGCTCTCGGAGCTGAGATTGGAGTTAAGGCGAGTCTTTGAGCGGCCTTTTCCCTCCTTCTCTTGCTCTGAGCGGTTTCTGGGGGGGGGTCTCCCCATCCCTTGGCTCCCCCGGGTCAGGCTCTGCAGTGTGCGGGTCCGGCACGATGCGGGTGAGCTTTTCCTCTTGCGTTTGGTTTGTTTTGTACCAGTATTAGGGGTGGGACGTGCCCCCGGTGCGGTGGGAGGAGAGGAGCGGGGTGGCTGCAGGGCAGGACCGGGGCACCCTCTGCTCCCGCTCTGCCCTCAGCCCTGGGTGAGTCGCGGGTTTTGGGGTCGGAGCTCAGGAACCCGGGACTCTCCCATGGGGACCCCTCGCGGCTCCGCTCTGGGCTGGTACCACCGAGGGCTGCCCCACAGCCTGGGGCTGCAGCCAGGTCCATGCAGCTCCTGCACCTCCTCGCATGGGGCCCGGCCGCTGCCCTGTTGCACACGCACACTCCCCAGCAGCCTCAGCCATGGGGTCAGGGCAGCTCTGCCCTCCTGGAGATCATCACCTCCTCCTCTTGTTGCTTTTACAATCTCCTCCTCAGCCCTGTGTGGGGCCCGGAGCCGGCCCTGCCTCCCTCAGCCCAGCTCTGTGCCCTTCACAGCCAGCATCCCAGTGGCTCTGCCATGGAGCCCGCCCGGTGCCAGCCCAATCCTTCAGTCTCTCTTGCTGCTACTTCTCCTTCCCTTTGGGCTTGGGCTGGCACAGGGAGGGAGAGGTGAGGAGAGAAGAGGCCACCGGTCCCCAGGGACGGCTCCTGGCGCAGCTGGAGGAAGCAGGTTTGCTCCCAGCCATCATCTCACCAGCATTGAATGCCAGGGTGCTGCTGCGCCTCATCCTGGGGGCTCTGGTGGCCTTTCCCTGTACAATCACAGCTTTCCTGGCTTCCCTTGCCCAGCCAGCTGGAGGCTGCAGCCCAGGCTTGGCCTCTCTCATGGGGGCCTGGCTGGGACCATCCCCACCAGCCCCCCTGAGCCCTGAATGTCCCCTGCATGGGTGGGCTCCTGCCATCCCCTCCCATCCCGCAGGGCTGAAGGGCTCTTGCTGTTGAGCAGCGCTGCCCCTCTCCTCGCCTCCCCCTGGGCTGAGCCCACGGCACTGCTGTACCCACCACACCAGAACACACCACCCACCCTGCCCCAGCCCCAGGGCCCTGCTCCCCCACTGCTGGGGGGGTCCAGGCCTGTCTGGCTGCTGCAAGAGGCAGGGGGGGGCTCTGTTCCAGCCATGCCCTCCTGCCTGGGACACGCAAAGCAATAACCTGCTCCGTGGAGCATCGGCTCCGTTAGACCCAGCCTTGGTTGCTTTCCGGGGTTGTTTTGGGTTGGGGTGGGTTTTTCTTTCCTTCCCCCTTTAGGAAGTCTTAAACCAGCAAACACGCTGCTGGTGGCGGGGGGAGCTCAGCTCTTCCCTTGCTTGGGGTCCAGTCCTGCTGCTGCTTCTACTTTGGTTTAACGCTGCTGTGTCCTCCCCTCCTGTGCTGGGAGGGTGCGAGGGGCTGGGATGGGACCGCGGCTCCCTGCAGGGTACCCGAGGGCTGGCGCAGGGATGGATGCATGGATGCATGGACTGACCAATGTGACTGTGAACCAGAGCCATGCGCGGGCCCAGGCCCCATGGCCACGCTGGGCCCCTGGGCAGAGCATTCCTGCTGGTTCCCCCTCCCATGCTGAGGACCCGGGAGGGAGAACAGCTCCTCGCCATTCCTCAATGCAGCTCTTTTCTTTTATTTTCTTCTTCTCTCTTTTTTTGTCTTCCTCGTCCATGTTTGGGGTTTTTGTGTGTGTTCCACAGCGTCACAAACAAGGTGAAATAAATGGTGAACCTCTCCCAGAGCTGCGCTGGTGTCATTGGTACCTCCAGCGCCAGGCCCCCAGCTCCTGGTTCTGCCGCCTTGGGAAGCAGGGAGGTTTTATTTCCACCAACTCAAAAGCTCCATTCATAACTTAGGAACATAAATTACAGAGCCAAGGGGCAGCAGCACCGCGGCTCCTGCTGTGGGATAAATAGGAGCAGTGTTGGGCAGTGGAGCAGAGCCTGCTCCGGGGCAGCCTTTGGCAATGGGGTTATGGAGGTGGCTGCCCCAGGGAATGTGGAAACAAAGCCAGGCCCCAGCCCCATCTCATGGCAGCAGGGGGGCTTCGTGCAGCACAGCTGGGCCCAGGGTTTATGGCTGGGGCTGCTCTGGAGGTGAGAGTTTGTGCCCAAAACCACGCTGGGGGCAGAGAAAGAGGCACGGGTCTGGGGGGAGCCCCTGGGGAGCTGGGCTTGGGATATGCCTGGTCCCTGTAGATGTTGGGGATCAAGGGGGTTCTTGGGGCCTAAGGCCATGAGGTAGCTGCTCAGCACCCTCCCCGTACCCAGGGCAGGGGTCAGTGGGAGCCCTGCTCTCCCCCTGAAGGCAGGAACAGCCCCTGCCCCCTGAGCTGGGTGGGTTGGGTGCAGCAGGGGAGGGGTGGTTCAGGTCCCTGCTGGGGTGGGCACCAGCCCCTGTGCAATCCCACGAGGGGTTTCTGTGCCCTGGGGGCCAAAGCAGGGCCCTGGCTGGGTCTTCCCTTGTGTTTCTGCTTTGAGATGCGAAGGACCTGGGGGAGTGGGGAGGATGAGGAAGGAGTGGAGAGGCTGGGGCTGCCCCACGCCCCCAGGGTGATCACAGCCTCACTGGGGAGCAGCCCCGGGGCCATGGCTCAGTTCTTGCTGAAGCCTGTGGGATTCTGCAGCTGCCACCGCCACAGGTCCTCACCTGCAACAGGGAGAGCCAGGGTCAGGGGGGGCAGGAGAGGAGCAGCCACGGGCACAGGGCAGGAAGGGGCTGGGGATGCTCTTACACATCTTGTCCAGGCCAAAGGCAGCTTTCCAGCCCAGCTCGCGCTCAGCCAGCGTGGGGTCAGCATAGCAGGAGGCCACATCCCCTTCACGCCGGGCTGTGATCCTGTACCTGATCTGCAGCGAGAGCAGCACCAAGGGCTCAGTGGAGGGGATGGATCCGAGCCCCAGGAGCTGAGGGAGCGGTGCCAGGGGCTGCCATGGCCCTGCAGGTGCAGGTCAGATCTTACCTCCCTCCCTGAGGCTCTCTCCATGGCCTGGACCATCTGCAGGACAGAGTAGCCGGTGCCTGTGCCCAGATTGTAGATCTGGAAGGAGGTGAAGACATGGGGCAGCTGCTTGTGCAAGGGGACAAGGGCCAGGCCCCATTTTAACACCCCAGGACCCAGCCCCGCAGCCCTGACCGCCCCCGGTACCTTGCAGCCGCAGTTCTCCTTGAGCTTCTTCAAAGCAGCGATGTGGCCCTTGGCCAAGTCCACCACGTGGATGTAATCCCTGACGCCTGCAGGGATGCAGAGGGTGAGGGCAACGCTCTCCTGCCCAAAGGGGTGCAGCCAGGCTGGGCAGAGAGCTGCTGGGGCCTCTCTGCTCCATCCATACCCGTTCCATCATCTGTACTGTAGTCATTCCCAAATACGTTCAGGAACTCCCGGCGCCCCACAGCCACCTGCACGCAGGGACAAGAGCAGGAGAGCTCCATCAGCCTCATGGTCAGCACCATGAGCCAGGGGGTCCCTGACGGCTACAGCGGGGCAGTACCTGCGCCACGTAGGGCATGAGGTTGTTGGGAATCCCTTGAGGATCTTCCCCAATCAGGCCTGATTCATGGGCACCAATGGGGTTGAAATAGCGCAGGAGAATGGCGTTCCAGTCCTAGGGAGAGAGATAGACAGGAGGGATACATCCTGGGGAGACACATCCATCCCACTGTGCCTGGTCACCCCACTGTGCTCCAGTGGGCAAAGAGCTCAGCTCCCAGCCCTGCGCACCCAGGGGCAGCTCCGCACCTTCTCTGCTGTGCAGAGATCTCGAATCATCTCCTCGATGAAGTACTTGGATTTGCCATAGGGGTTGGTGCAGCCTCCAGCTGGGTGCTTCTCATCCAGGGGCAGGTACCTGGGGTCTCCGTAGACGGTGGCAGAGCTGCTGAACACCAGGTTCCTCACGCCGTGGGCTTTCATGGCCTGAGGAGCAGGGAGCAGCCACCACTGAGCCAGTGAGCTCTGGACCCTGGCTCAGCCCCTCTGCTGCTCCCAAGCAGGATTGCACCCAGCACCATGTAGAACCATAGAACAGTCAGGGTTGGAAAGGACCTTCAGATCATCCAGTTCCAACCCCCTGCCATGGGCAGGGACACCTCACACTAAACCAGGTCACCCAAGGCTCTGTCCAACCTGGCCTTGAACACCACCAGGGATGGAGCATTCACAGCTTCCCTGGGCAACCCATTCCAGTGCCTCAGCACCCTAACAGCAAAGAACTTCTTCCTTATATCCAATCTAAACTTCCCCTGTTTCAGTTTTAACCCATTACCCCTTGTCCTGTCACTACAGTCCCTAATGAAGAGTCCATCCCCTATATGCCCCCTTCAGACACTGGAAGCTGCTCTGAGGTCTCCACGCAGCTTCTCTTCTCCAGGCTGAACAGCCCCAACCACTGCCTCCTGGCTCCACGCACCTCCAGCAGCCGGATGGTCCCGGTGAGGTTCACTCTGTAGTACTCCAGGGGCTTCTGCACTGACTCTCCCACTGCCTTCAGCCCCGCAAAGTGCATCACGGCCGAGAAGCGGTGCTGCCGAGGGACAAAGAGCTTGGTGTTAGCAGGAGGCTGGAGCTCTGGGCAGAAAGCAGCCACAAGCCTCCCCAGCCAGCCCTTGTCCTCTCCATGGCCAGGAGGAGCGTTTGCTGCTCACAGCATCTCCCCAGCGCTCTCTTCCCTGCCCAGCTCCAGCCTCCCAGCCCCGGCACAAACCCCTCAGAGCCCTCCTTGGGGCTCTTGCTCTCACCTTGCTGAAGAGCTCCTGCAGCGCTGCCCCATCGGTGATGTCCATCTCCTGGAAGAGGATGGGCTGGCGCAGGAGCTGCTGCACGCGCCGCAGGCTCTCGGGGAGCGCATCTGCCCCTGGGGACAGGGAATGGAGCGAGGCGCTGGGGTAGCTGGAACACCCCCAGCACAGGCAGAGAGGGACCGAGCCCCTGGCATGGGATGGGATGGGATGGGATGGGATGGGATGGGATGGGATGGGATGGGAGGAAAGCGCTCGGTACCTCGGATGGCGTTGTGGAAGTTGTCTATGACCACGGGGACGTAGCCAGCCTGCACCAGCTCCAGCACACAGTGGCTGCCGATGTAGCCAGCGCCACCGGTCACCAGGATCTTCTCTGCCATGGTTCCCTGGGGAGGGAGGGCCCTTCAGTGGAGGAGAGGGGGGACACGAAGCCCTTGGTTGGGGAAGGGACGAGGGCAGCGCCGCATCAGCCCTGCCTGCACCAGGACATCCGGACAGGGCAGGGCAGGGCAGGAGCGCACCGTGCGGCACCGCTCACTCCTCCCGCACAGGCAGGGCGCGGCTGACACGTGTCACGTACCGGGGAAAACCCTCGCTCTTCCTTGTTAATTCCAGGCGGGATCCTGCAGGCCCCGCGTCCTGCAGCACAAATCCCTCGGGATCCAGCCCAAAGCGCAAGGGGCAGGACCCGTCCCACAGCGGCCATGGGGGGGCTGTGCTCGGGGGTGCCACCTCTGCCCCTTCCCACTCAAATCCCCCTTTTCCCACCGGGCCTCCACACCCTCCCGTCCCAGCGCCGGCTCCAGCCCAACCCCAGGCTCCCAGGACGGTGGCAGCGGGTCCCTGCAGAGCACAGGGGCACGGCGTGAGCAGGGTAGGAACCGGGACTCGAGGCCCCAGGCAAGAATCAGAGAATCATGGAATAGTTTGGGTTGGAAAGGACCTTAAGATCATCCAGTTCCAACCCCCTGCCATGGGCAGGGACACCTCACACTAAACCATCTCACCCAAGGCTCTGTCCAACCTGGCCTTGAACACTGCCAGGGATGGAGCATTCACAGCTTCCCTGGGCAACCCATTCCAGTGCCTCAGCACCCTTACAGTAAAGAACTTCTTCCTTATAGCCAATCTAAACTTCCCCTGTTTCAGTTTTAACCCATTACCCCTTGTCCTGTCACTACAGTCCCTAAGGAAGAGTCCCTCCCCAGCATCCCTATAGGCCCCCTAAAGAAGCGAGCCCCCGTTATCACCGGGTGATGGCTCCAATCCCTGCCGGAGCCGCACCGAGACCCAAACGCGGGGCCGGGCCCGCAGCTCAGGGCTGCACTCACCTCAGGGGCCCAGGGTCTCGGGTCCCTGCTGCAGGAGGGCCGGGCCCGGCAGCGCGGTTCCCCTCACGCCGCCACCGCCCCCGCTCCGGTTCTGCCCCCGCGCCCGGTGCGGCCCCTTTAAGGCCCGGCCGCGAGCCCCGCCCCGCCGGTGCCACGCGCGCCGCTCTCCCATGGAAACGTGTCACCGGCGCTACGGGGCGGCAAAGGGGACATGAGAGACACGGAGCGCGCATGCGCGGGGGTGGGGTGGGTGTAGTGAGGGGTGGTGATTGGCTCAGAGGAGGTAGGGGGCGGGGCCAGCAGAGCACGAACACACGTGTGGGCACAGAACACGCGTGTGCATAGAGCATGTGTGTGCACAGAACATGTTTGCGCACAGAACACGTGTGTGCATACAGCATGTGTGTGCACAGAACATGCGTGTGCACAGAACACGCACGTGCATAGAACACGTGTGCACAGAACATGTTTGCGCACAGAACACGTGTGTGCATACAGCATGTGTGTGCACAGAACACGTATGTGCATAGAATACGCGTGTGCACAGAACACACAGGTGTGCACAGAACACACAGGTGCACAGTACAGGTGTGCACAGAACAAGCGTGTGCATAGAACACACAGGTGTGCACAGAACACACAGGTGTGCACAGAACACACATGTGCACAGTACAGGTGTGCACAGAACAAGGGTGTGCATAGAACACATACATGTGCACAGAATATACACAGAACACATGTGCGCAGCACATACACATATGCACAGAACATACGTGTGCACAGAACACACAGGCATACACAGAATCCACACGTGCGTAGAACACACACGTGCACAGAACACGTGTGCACATAACACATGTGTGCACAGAACACACACGTGCACAGAACACACACGTGTGTGCAGAACACGTGTGTTCCACACTGCCCCAGCCCAGGGTGAATGGAAAAAGCACCAAACCAGCAGCAAAAGCTCTTTAGCTCATTTAATTCAACTCAATTTCTAATAGTTTAGAATATTAAATAACGTGTTCATTACTCCTGGTAGTTAGAAGTACCTTACAACAGATACAGCCCATTATGACAACCCCTAAACACTAAGGCAGAAGGTCCAAGGCTGCCCCTGGCACTTGAATGAGGAAAGGGAGTCCTTCGGTTTCAGCCTTAGCATCTGTAGTGAGGAGAGAGAAGGGGATAGAGCTCAAGCCTGACCTGGAGACTGGCTCTAATGGTAAAAGCTGTGCTTTATCCCCTGCTGGTAGCATGATGGTAACACCCTCTCAAGGCAGAAGTTACCAGACCCTGTTCTGAGCTGGTGCTGGAGACCACAGCTCCCAGGCAAGGGTTGTGGCTGCTACTTCTCCCTCAGCGCATCACATCCTCCCTTCCCTAAGGCAGATGGCTGATGGCATCAAGGTTGCACACAGTAGTCCTGGGGTTTGTTTCTTCTCATTTCATCACTGATTCTGATGGATTATGCATTTCCTCCCAAGCACTGAGTCTGGAAAGGGCACCGATGATCAGAAGGGAAACCCAACCAGCCTAGATCCTTGCTTTCTTCTTGATCCAAGGAGAAACTCCATGTGGTATCACAGTCTGCAACAGGCCTGGGACACTTTGGAATTGGTTCGCCTATTGAGAGCATTGCAAATAAACGTGCCCGCGTCCATCAGCTTCTGCAGATCCACACCCTTTATGGGAAGAAAGACAGGACATGCCTCAGCACCAGCTCTGCCAGTCACACTGCCCCGTAACAGACTAGCAGGGGTGAAGGGGCCCCAGTGGGTGCTTGCACAAGGCCCTGGGTGCCTGCTGCTCACTGGTGTGACTCAGACAGCGAGGGTGAAATCAAATGCGCTGGAAAAGGGCGGAGGAGTGGGCTTGGCATGGCACAAGAAAGCCCTCACCAGACCCAGAGGGATCCCCCATAGCTCTACCCGCTTCGCTCAGGCTCCCTGGGTCACATTCTGCACCCCTGCTGAAGCCCGAGCAGAGCCACGGTGCGAGGGGCTCAGCTGCTGCAGGCTGGTGCTTACCGTGTGGATGCCCAGCCCGTGCAGCATGTACACCAAGTCCTCCGTGGCAACGTTTCCAGATGCCCCTTGGGCATAGGGGCAGCCTCCAAGGCCAGCGACGGAAGCATCAACCACGCTCACACCCATCTGCAAACGACCCCACCATCAGTAAACCCTTAAACAATGAACTGTGCCTCATCCTGCCCCTCTAATCCACAGTTTACAGCAAGCACAAAACCAAGCCCCAAATAAACAAGGAAAGATGCAACGCTCCAAAGCAAGGATCTTACCTGAAGTGCTACCAAGATGTTGGCAAGAGCCTGCCCGTAGGTATCGTGGCAGTGAACAGCCAGAGCCCCAACTGGCAGCTCCTTCATGACAGCTGTCAGCATCTCCTTCATGCTCCCCGGGGTCCCAATGCCAATGGTGTCACCGAGGGAAATCTCGTAGCATCCCATTGCGTACATCTTCTTCGAGACCTGTCCAGAAGCCAAGGTGTTTACTGAGAAGGCAGCTTGGCCATCCCATTCCCCAAAGCTGGACACTGGCTGTACACAGGGATCAGTGCACACTTCCCTGGAATGCAGCACCACAGGGACTCATCTCCAGGATCAAACATCTCCAGGTCCCCACAGCTCCCTGAATTCCCATCCATTCCAGCTACATTCAGCTCTCCCCACCATGGTGGCAGCTCCCTGTAACCTTCCCCAGTCTCCCCTCAGTCCAGTTCAATGGCTGGACACCATTTAACCCTCAGTGTCCAAGTCATGCCCATAAAAGCGAGACAAAACCTACCCAGCTGATGAACTCACCTCTGCAACTTTAGCTGCAGAAATCTTCCCCTCGTAGGGACAGCCAAGGACACAGGAAACGTATCTGTGGTTAAAAAATACACCCTTAGCTAGAGAACTGCAGTGAGATCGTACTGGCCAGGTCAGGCAGGGCTTGTGCTGCACCTTATGTGCTCCATACAATGGAAGAATTCATTTCCTATTCCAAAAGTCAGGGTGTTATGTGACTGCTCCCACACTAATGCTTCTCCATGCACTGAGCTTGCATGCCCTGCACCCATCCCAGTAGAGAGACACCCCCCAAAAGCAGGTAAAGCTGAAAAGCAATCCCCAGGCACTGCGCAGGCCAGCTCCACAGGGAGGAATGGGGCAGTTACATCTCTGTCTGCAGCAGGAATCCCTCACCCACGGACAGGAACGCTGGCTGCTCTCGCTGCTGCCGTCACTTCACTGAACCGCTCCAGACTCTCGTCTATGGAGCAGTTGATGTTCTTCTGGGTGAAGAGCTCAGATGCTGCCCCAAAGATGGACACTTCTTTGGCTCCTGCTGCCACCTGCCAGCAGAAAGCACAACTTCAAGCGAGCTGATTTCTCTTGCAAGGGGAATGACAAACACAACCGCGGTGCTCCCATTCTATCAGAAAGGCTTCTCCCCCACTTTCCTCCTGAATAACCCAATTCTTTCCTCAGCTCATTTCACAGCAGAACCATGATGAGATCCAAGTCTCACACCAAAGAAGTGTAAGATTATAGAGTCAGCAGTGAAGCTTGGTGCAGTCAGGAGAGCTGCGGGACGTGTAGGTAAGACTGACAGTACCACTGCCAATTCAAACAGGTGCCTTTTTAACAATAGAAGATGTTTGGAGGTCTTTTCTGTTATAAACTCATTAATAGTTAGGCTTGGAAAGGACCTTAAAATCCTTTACTTCCAAACAACAGATCCTTACTCCCCCAGCAAAATGATCCCTTGGAAAGAAGCTACAGGATGAGATTGCTGCCCATGGGGTGGAAGATAGAGTTCCCATCCTTAACCACAGCCTGGGAACACTGGGAACATCCTGACGCTGCCACCTCTTACCGCAGCCTGGAATCCCTTCAGGTTCGGGGTGAGCACAGGGTAACTCACACCAGGCAGCTGGGTGATTCCTTGCATGACTTCGGTATGGTCAGCCATCTGCAAGGGAAACAAGGAGAGGTTTCTGAGGGTGACAACACTCACCTCTGTGAATGAGGAATCACTTCTAAACCCTCTTTCTACAATGGGGACGGAACTGTTTCAGAACCAGAGCAATGGGCCCCTGAAGAGGCAGCAGGGCTGCACCCACCATGGGAGCACAGCTCAGTCACCCGCACACAGCCACTGCTGGGACCCGAGCTGCTCCGTGCTCCTCCTCTGGGTCCAAAGGGCTGCGATGTCGCAAGCACCTTCATTTGGCTTTGCTCCTTCCCAGTGACAGCGATTAGGGAGCAAGCAGGAGCTTTTCATCAGGTTACTCCCTATTAGGAGGCACCTTCTAACACACTTTAATACTGACCTGGGGAACCCACTTGGGGGAGACAAAGCTGGTGGCCTCTATGACTTGAAGCCCCGTCTCGCCCAGCATGTTGATTAAACTGATTTTCACCGGTGTCGGAACAACGTTCTGAGAAGAAGAGAATCACTGTCGGTTGTTATTGCCACGAAAAAGCGGCGTTTCGAAACAAAAACCACCCGGGACAGGCTGCTGGTGGCACCACGGCCCCAGTGCTCGGAGCAACCCCGCTCCCGTCCGTACCTTCTCATTCTGGAGCCCATCGCGCGGCCCCACCTCCACCACCTTCACACGCTTCGGGAGGGCTCCGGATGCCGCCGCGGAGCTGACCTGAGGATAGAAGGAGGGCGTCAGGAGAACCCCAAGCTCCGAGCCCGGGTCCCGAACCCGCGACCCCCGGATCCCCCTCACCGGCCGCAGCGACACCGCCCAGCGCGGCAGGAGCCGCCGCGTAGCCGCCATGTCCGACCACTCTCACGTGACCCGAGGGGGTGTGTGTGGCTTCATGATCACATGATAGCGGCGGTGCCGCCTTATCCCGGTCCCGGTTCCCCGTTCGTACCTGTCCCCGCGTGTTGTCCCGCGCCAGCGAGCCCGTGTCGCACTGCGGCATGTTTCCGTCCGGCCGCTCGGGAGCCGCTCATCACACGGTGGCTTTCCCGCTGGCCCGTGCCCCTAAATAAGCACCGCGTGTTTGTTTTGGATGGGCGCCCTCCTGCGCCAGAAGCTACCGGCGTGACCGGGTTGGCAAAGGAGCCATCACCTTGTTTTCCCTTCTTAACCTGGCTTCACGTTTGTATCAGCATCATCACGGGAGCCAGGGCGATGCCCCGTGAGCAGGTCACCGGCAGCCGGTGCCAGTTCTCCAAAGTCCACGCAGGTTTCTCAGTACAGATCACTGTTTGGCAACTGAGGTGCTGCAGCGGGGCCAGAGAAGGGCAACAGAGCTGGTGCAGGGCCTGGAGCACAAGTGTGATGGGGATCGGCTGAGGGACCTGGGGTGTTCAGTCTAGAGAAGGCTCAAGGGGGACCTGATCGCTGCCTACAACTGCCTGACAGGAGGATGGAGCCAAGAGGGGGCTGGTCTCTGCTCCCAAGGAACAAGGGATGGGACAAGAGGAACCGGCCTCAAGCTGCACCAGGGCAGGGTTAGATGGAGCTGAGGAACAATTCCTGCCCCAAAGGGTGCTCAGGCATTGGAACAGGCTGCTCAGGGCAAGGCTGGAGTCACCATCCCTGCAAGTGTTCAGACACCTTGTAGATGAGGCCATCAGTGACATGGGTTAGTGGTGGCCTTGGTAGTGCTGGGAAATGGTTGGACTTCATGACCTTAAAGGTCTTTTCCAACCTCTATGATTCTGTGATTCCATCAATTGAGCACATCAGAACAAACCTTTTCTGCTTACAGCTGCCTCCCCCAGAATATAAATAATGGATCTGTATTAGACCATGATTTTCTATAGCTGATTTCTTCTAGATCTCTTCAAACAGGGCCCCTTGACACCCAGATCACAGGCAAAAGGGACTGGAAGAGAGATTCTCTTATGAGAAAACCAATTTATTCAACAATAACTGAAAAAAATCCTGCTGGATTCAGTTTGAAAGGAAGGCAGGGACAGATTGCTGCTTCCATCCTGCAGCCATCACTTCACACCCTCAAGCTTGAGGGCCCAGCCAGACTGGGGTGATGGAGGCATGCAGGGCAGTGTTACGAGCAGGCCTTCACCAGGGGACTTCTGCCACTTCAGTGTTCCTGCAAACCCCAACATGGTCACCTGCAGAGGAGGGCAGGGGAAACGCTCAGTCGTTGTTTTCACCGTGCAGGCTTCAGCCCTGTTTGTTTAGAGCAAAGGGCACCCCAGCATTTGCGTCACTCCAATGACAATGAGGGGTCAGTGTACCTGATTTGAATTGGAAATGCAAGAGCAGTGATCCCTTCTGTGTGTGAGGCTTGTTATTTACCTCCCTGTGCCAATAGGATCAAAATGCTCTGGGGGAGAAGTGTCTCTGCTTGCTTTGTGGCAGACAATAAGCCTGTCCTGGTAAACTGTACCCGATGCCCTGTGTTAACAGTGAGCCAAAGGCTGGAGAATAATCTGGGATGCTGCAAGGATCTGGAGGCAAGCCAGAGCACCCCAGAGCAAGAAGCACAGGATATCAACTTCCACACTTTCCCCAGTTTCCACATGAAGCCAGGTTGGATCCTTCCCAGCCTACACATGCTCAGGACAAGCCCTCAGAGGGTCTTATCTGTTTTCCAAGCTCCTTACTTGTGTGTCTGGGGATGGAGTAGGTGAGGACAGCCCCAGAACGTTGTCCTGAGGCCAGAGCAGAAAGATGGCATAGACAACAGGTCCTTTAGAAGTGTACCTATAAGAGCAAGGTCAAGAGTCACTTAAGAGGCTATACAAGGGTGCTGGGACTATAAGGATGCTGGGGAGGGACTCTTCATTAGGGACTGTAGTGATAGGACAAGGAGCAATGGGTTAAAACTTAAACAGGGGAAGTTTAGATTGGATATAAGGAAGAAGTTCTTTACTGTAAGGGTGGTGAGGCACTGGAATGGGCTGCCCAAGGAGGTTGTGAATGCTCCATCCCTGGTGGTGTTCAAGGCCAGGCTGGACAGAGCCTTGGGTGATATGGTTTAGAGCGAGGTGTCCCTGCCCATGGTAGGGGGTTGAAACTGGATGATCTTAAGGTCCTTTCCAACCCTAACTATTCTATGATTCTAAGAGAGAGAACAGATATGAGTTTCCCCATCCCAGATGGCACAAGAACTGCCTATGGCCACAGCTCAGCAGTCCCCTACTTTCCCCTCATCCCAAAACCTGTCACTTTGGACCCATTTGGCCAGGCAGCACTGGCTGATGAAACCCAAACAAAGTCCACGTGTCATTTGCTAATCTGTCCTTGCCTCAGCTGTGGTCAACAGAGCGGATACGCTGCTGTTCGCTCTGCATTCCTATCCTGAACACCCTGCAGGAAACAAAATAACTCTGGTTTGTAGCAGTTTCTGGTTCACTGTTGTCATTCTCAGTTGGGTAACAGCGATCAGTACCATCCTGTACCAGCTTGAAAGCAAACATCTCTACATTTACAAACTATATGTGTTCAGATGAACTACATTTGTGCAGTTCAAACTAGAGAAGACCTTGGGGCAGTACCTGAGCACTCCAATTGTAGCATAATGCCACAGTGCCATCTGCACCTGGTGGCAACACTTCAGAGCATAAACAGGTCAGGAAGCCATGCCAGCTCATATGACACCATGCAGCAGCGTCCTTACCACACCATGTCTGTGTTGTTCTCCATCTGTACCCTCCACGGCTTTGTTTCATAAATCGCCTCCCCATTAGTGTCCAGCCACTTCCCAAGGGCCAAAAGTCTTTCTTGGAAGATGGGAACAATCACCCCTTCTTTTGTAGGTCCCACATTGAGCAGGTAGTTGCCTCCAAAACTCACAGTCTGCACTAGCTCCTGTGACAGATAAACCAAGGTAACAAATGGCATTATAATCACCTCTGAGAGAAAAGGAATCTGAGGAAGGCTTTGTCCTCATCAACTGCTCCTTTAGCTCCAGCCTGATTGTGTGGAACACAAGCAAGCAGGAGGCTGAAGGAAACCTCTCAGTAAACCCCCCATACCCCTTATTCTGGTTCCAGATTCCTTACCTCAATGATACTTGCTTCATCCATTAACTCTGCAACGTTCATGTTGCTCCGATAGCCCCAGGAGAGCTTGTCAATGGAGGAGCACATCTCCCACTTGTGAGCTAGCAGAGTCCCTGGCTTGTACTTGTCGGCACAGTTATAGTAGCCTCCGTGATGGCATGAGCAGTTACTGCACCAACGATCATTAACAACAACAGTGTCCTGAAAGAAGAAACTCAGCTCAGTGGGGAGAATGTTCACCCTTTTCAGCTTGCATTATCTCTCCTAAGTTAGCAAAGGCATCTCAGGAGGTAAGCACCTAAACCCCACTGTGTAATCAACAGAATGAGGGCGAGGATCCTCCAGAGAAGGCTGAATTCCAGTCCAGGAGAACCTCTCTCTATTCACTCCCAGTATTTGCAGACGTTGAGGCAAGAAGGTTCCTGGGCTCTGAGCCTCTCATGTGTGTGCTGTAAAGGACACTGGAGTCTTCCCAAGGAACACAGTTCAGGCTTTTGTGCATGTGAAAGAATAAGGCACATTTGGTATTTGCAGTGGGCTTCTGATTTGATCCCATTCATACCTCACTGCTCCCAGACCTCCCATACCCATAAAACGCTGGCCATGAGGGACAGCTGAAAGTGATACCTTGACAGGACTGTCGTTATAGAGCCAGGCAAGGAAAGAGGTAGAATTCCAGTACGACTCTGGAGCATCCCAGTCTCCATCTGACCAGATCAAATCAGGTTTGTATCTAACAGAGAGATGAGTGTTATTTCACAGTGGCTCATTTCCTCCTCCCACAAAGGAACACTGTGTTTCTGGCGATGGAGAGTAGCTTCACTTCCTCTTCCTACTGCCTGCCATTACCAGGTTTATGCTTCACACAAAGAATTAACATTTGTCCCCTCTCTTCTCTGCGTCTTTCTCTACACTACTGAAGCCAGGAAATGCTCTTCTAAGCAATTGCGGCTCTTACTTTAGGACGAGATCATAAAGTTCTGGCATCGTCTTCTTCAGAACGAAGTTCTGGGTCTTGAAGCCATTTTCTTTGTCAGCTAAATAGAGTGGATTAAACCACTCTAACAGGGAGTGATACAGCCCATAGCGGATGTTGCTGAAGGACAGAGAACACAGAGGAAAGGGTTAGGCTGGCAGGAGGGATTAAGAACCAGAGGCAGATCAGGTTATTTCATTATTACTTCACAGAAGACCTCAGGACACTGTTTTCCTTATATCAAACCAATGATCTCCCACTGTTTGCCAAGAGCAGCCAGGAGAATTCAAACGACAGCAACAGCAGTTTGGCAGTGCCGTACCTCTCCCTGAGGGCTTGTCCCAGCTCTCCCACCAGATCCCGGTGGGGCCCCGTATCCAGAGAATTCCAGTTCCAGGACACGGATGAGCCCCAGTTGGTGAAGCCTTCGTGATGCTTTGCGGTCAGTACCACATACCTGGGGGGAAAACAAGGTATTTCATCGGGATGACAAAGGAAATACCCGAGACATCCCCTAGGCTCCCTGGCAGGCCCAAGTCACTGTAAAAGCAAGGGGCTGAAGAACCATGCTGTGAGGAGCCCTCTTTGAGGGCTCACTGGAGTGAGACCCCACTTGCAGCACTGGGTGCAGTGCTGGTGTCCTCAGCATCAGAAGGACACGGAGCTGTTGGAGCAAGTCCAGAGGAGGCCACGAGGATGCTCAGGGGCTGGAGCAGCTCCTGTATGGAGCCAGGCTGAGAGAGTTGGGGCTGTTCAGCCTGGAGAAGAGAAGCTGCGTGGAGACCTCATAGCAGCCTTCCAGTATCTGAAGGGGGGCTATAGGGATGATGGGGAGGGACTCTTCATTAGGGACTGTAGTGACAGGACACGGGGTAATGGGTTAAAACTTAAACAGGGGAAGTTTAGATTGGATCTAAGGAGGAAATTCTTTCCTGTTAGGGTGGTGAGGCACTGGAATGGGTTGCCCAGGGAGGTTGTGAATGCTCCATCCCTGACAGTGTTCAAGGCCAGGTTGGACAGAGCCTTGGGTGCCCTGGTTTAGTGTGAGGTGTCCCTGCCCATGGCAGGGGGGGTTGGAACTGGATGATCTCAAGGTCCTTTCCAACCCAAACCAGTCTGGGTTTGTTTGATTCTCTGATCACCCTTGAAATAAAGAAGCAACTACAGAATAACAGAGGGGTTTTAACATTGGAAGAGTGGAGATTAGGAAGCAGCAGGACCCATCACCTCCTCAGCACCGTGTGCTGTCAGGGACCCCCGAGCCCCTCAGGGACCTCTGAATCCCGCTGGGGCCCCCCAGACACAGCTCCCACAGTGACCAGGGCCCTGCCATCCCCTCAGCGCCCGGCACTGACCTGGCCCCAGCCCGCTGGAAGAGCCGGGCCCAGTCGCGGGGCTGGAAGTCGTGGGCCGTGAAGAGGGGCGCGAAGTCGGCGTAGGTGGTGCCGGGCGGGAAGCGGCGCCGCACGAAGCCCTCGTAGTCGGCTCTGTGCTCGCCCCTCCAGTGCCACCAGAACCACTCGGAGCCCCAGGCGGGGACGGAGAACACCCCCCAGTGCACAAACACCCCCACCTTGGCCTGGTCGAACCAGGCCGGCAGCGGCCTCGCGTCCAGGCTGGCCCAGTCCGGGCGGTAGCGGAGCGCGGGCACCGCGGGGCCGAGGGCGGCGGCCGCACAGAGCAGCGCCAGGGCCGCAGCCGCCGCCATTGGTACCGTGGCGATGGCGCCACCCAGCGGCGGCTCTGTCCTGGCGGCTCGGGGAGCGGGCAGCGGAGAGGCAGGCCGCAGGGTACGGCACGAATACAGCTTGAATAACGGCGGGACAAGTGCCTGGAAGGGGCTGAAAACCGAATGCACCCGGATAAAACGGAATAAAGCACGTAAAAGTTATTGTAAATTAAGTGAATGAAAATCATAGAATGGTTTGGGTTGGAAAGGACCTGAAGATCATCCAGTTCCAGCCCCCCTGCCATGGGCAGGGACACCTCACACTAAACCATGGCACCCAAGGCTCTGTCCAGCCTGGCCTTGAACACTGCCAGGGATGGAGCATTCACAACCTCCCTGGGCAACCCATTCCAGTGCCTCAGCACCCTAACAGTAAAGAACTTCCTCCTTATATCCAATATAAACTTCCCCTGTTTCAGTTTTAACCCATTACCCCTTGTCCTGTCACTCCAGTCCCTGATGAAGAGTCCACCCCCAGCATCTCCATAGCCTCCCTTTAGACACTGGAAGCTGCTCTGAGGTCTCCACGCAACTTCTCTTCTCCAGGCTGAACAGCCCCAATGTTCTCAGCCTGGCTCCATACAGGAGCTGCTCTCGTGTCCTCTCGGCTGCGTCCCGCTCTGGGGCAACAGCACAAGAGGGACGTGGAGCTGCTGGATGGAGATGCTGCAAAGGTTGGGGCATCCCTGCTCTGGAGCCAGGCTGAGAGAGCTGGGCTGGGAGAAGAGCAGGAGCTGGAGCTGGAGAAGAGAAGGCTCCTGAAGGGGAGACCTTAGAGCAGCTCCAGTGCCTGAAGGGGCTGCAGGAAACCTGGAGAGGGGCTTGGGACAAGGGATGTAGGGACAGGACAAGGGGAATGGCTTGAACCTGCCCAAGGGGAGACTGAGCTGAGCTCTCAGGCACAAGCCCTTCCCCTCCGCCCCGGTGCGGCCCGGATGTGACGTCAGGCGGCGGCGCGGCGCGGCCTCCCTCACGCCGCGGCTCGGGCTCCTTTGTGCGGCGCGGCCGGGGCGATGCTGTCGGGGGGCAAGAAGGGCGCGGAGGCGGCGGCGGGCGGCGAGGGCGGCCCTGAGGCTCCGGTGCCTCCGCCCGCCGCCGCGGGGGCCCCGGGCTCCTCTGCCGAGAGCGGCGGCGCTGCCGAGCGCACGCCCCGCAAGAAGGAGCCGCCGCGGGCCTCGCCCCCGGGCGCTCTGTCCGAGCCGCCGGCCGCTGGGGCCGGGCCTGCTCCCGGCGCCGAGACCACGGGTACCGCCGAGACCCCCGAGGGCCGCAGGACCAGCCGGCGCAAGCGGGCCAAGGTGCGTGGGGGTGCGGGGAGCGCGGTCCCGGTGCCGCGGGCTGTGTGCGGGCTTGTTGCGGCCCTGCCGCCGCTCGGTGCCGCCCGGGGGTTAATAGCGAGGTTTATGGGTGGAATCTAAAGGCTGCAAACAGGCTCTGGTGATCTGTGCCTTGGCTGTGTGTCTGGTACGTGACAGTCGTGAGTTACTGTGGACATGGAGAAAGTGCCGTTTCTTTTGTGAACATTTCATTGGAAACCTCCGTGCAGAAGACTTTGAGGATCTCTGCTGTGCCCAGTGCTGGGGGGGTGCGATGGGGAGGCTGAAAACGCTCTTGGGAGCTCTCTTGTGCTGTAGCCATGGCGCTGAATGGCTTCTTCACAGCTCTTATCTGACGCGATAGCTCGACCGGTCCTTTGTATGTAGGAGTTGCTGGGTAGGTCAGCCTGGTGCATCCTGTAACCTGCCAGAGGGGAGACTGAGCTGAGCTCTTAGGCAGAAGCTCTTCCCTGTGAGGGTGCTGAGGCGCTGGCACAGGGTGCCCAGAGAAGCTGTGGCTGCCCCATCCCTGGCAGTGCTCAAGGCCAGGTTGGACACAGGGGCTTGGAGCAAGCTGCTCCAGTGGAAGGGGTCCCTGCCCGTTGTAGGGGGGTTGGAGCTGGATGAGCTTTAAGGTCCCTTCAACCCAAACCATTCTGTGATCTCTCAAGGCACCATACCTGGGTTTTACTCGCTTTACAGTCGTCTGTTTACAAGCAGGAACCAGTGCAGTGTCTGTGGGTTTGCTAAGGGTGTTAATCTCTTTTGGCAGAGCATCTCCCCATCATCCCTTCAGGGTAGCACAGGGTCACCTTCCTGTGAGTGTCTGTGGGGTGAGCTCAGTTGAGGAGGGTGTCCAGGTTGAAAACAAACCAAGGGAAAAGCTTGGAGTTTTCCGTTGGACTCAGTTGTTCTCTGCAAGCTGTGTGAGCTCAAGGAGGAAGGGAGCCTTCAGAGGGCCTTGGGGCAGAAGCAGTTTGTGTTGGGTTTGAATACCTGTGATAATGTGCTTATGGTGCCGTGGGATCATTGAAACTTGCTCCAGAACCTGGGTTCACAAAAGATCCTGGGGGTGCAGTGTTTGCTGGGCAGTGAGAACTGAATGTGCTGGACAGGGAACGTGAACAACTAAAAGGTGGCTCATGGAGCGTGTTGGTGTTTTACTGAATTCAGGCTTTCCTGTACACGACTTCCCAGTGCTGTTGGGAACTGTGCCTGTTATTGCCGTGTCTTAATGAACTTGGACTGTGACAGAGGTGTTGATCTCTTGAAGACACATGGAGAGTTGCTTTCGTCATCACAAGGTGACCTCTAGGATGCTGGAGGGTCACAGCTGCTTTCTCTTTCTTTTTCCCATGGCTGTATATTGAGAAGTGGTTTATTCCCTTTCCAACAGGTAGAAATACACAAACTTTCTAACTTGGGGATAAAAGCCTGGTTTCTGAACCAGTGTGAGGTGCACCCAAGGAAATCCGTGTGAATCTTGTGTACAGGTCTGGTCACCCAGGTTTGACAGCTGAATTCAAGCTGGAATATGTGGATTGGACATAGAGGTGATTTGTTACCCCTGGGCTTGACAGGGAGGTGAAGAAGGGAGAGAAAGCCAGAGGGGTTGAATGATAATATAACGAGTACCAATAAACTGAGTTCTGTAGGAGCAGCAAGTTCCTATTATTGGACAGTTGGGTACCAAAGACTTCATGGAGATAAAACAGGAACTAGCTAAGCTGTTGGAGATTTTATCCCATGGCAGCTGTAATAAGACAAGGTAGCTCAGGCCTTTTGAGCTATGGGCAGTTTTGTTGTTTGCAGTATTCATTTTAGCAGTGAGACTTAGAGACATCTTCAGTGTGTTTATCCCCTGTGGTGCTTCTTACAGGTGGAGTATAGGGAGATGGACGAGAGTCTTGCAAACCTGTCAGAAGATGAGTATTACTCTGAAGAAGAGAGAAATGCTAAGGCTGAGAAAGAGAAGAAACTGCCACCACCACCTCCACCAGCTCCTGCAGAGGAGGAGAATGAAAGCGAGCCGGAGGAGCCATCTGGTGAGTAGAGAGACCTTCTTCTCCTTCTCTGACACTACTTACCTCTTCTATTGCTAGAAATTAAGTGGGGTCAGGTGCAGCATCATGAATCTCGAGTCTGGTTTTGAATGGTTGTTCTGCAGTGTTTTCTTTGCTGGCCCAATTTGGGAAGGAGGGGAAATCACAGAAGAGCAGCCTGGTAAAGATGGGAATATGCATGATTTAATTCCAGATTTAATAAGCCAAACTTCTCATGCTGTATTCTCATTATCCTTATTGACTTGTCTTTGGAAGCTTGTTGACCAGAATAGCCTCTTTGGCATTTAACTGTCACACCTGCTCGTGTACCAACAGTCACTTATTCCTCTGAGAGGTTAGATTTACTGAGGGGATCGCTATGCAGGAGAGCTGATTTAATCTACAGTGATTCCTGTGGCTTTAAAACTATGACTGATCTTAAGTTCTGGTTGGATCCTGTGTGCTTAAACTTCAGTGCTTTCCTTATTGCCTTTGACAGACTTGCCAAGCTTCACTTTTCATTGGGAAGGTTTTGGGTCAGTCTTGTTCAGGAAGCAGCTGCTTTTGAGATTTCATGGGGTTAGCAGTACCCTCTCCCTCTGTTGTGTTTCCAGCTACCACCAGTAACTAGGTCTGGTGTTGATGTGTCACTCTGCTATGTACAAAATCACACTTTGGCAAAGTTTAGCTGTTGCAGAGACTCTCTGAGGTGATGTGTGCACCAGCTGGTTCTAGACAGTAGCTGAAGTCTAGTGGCTGAACTTTTGATAGTTCATCACTGATGTGGATAACCATTAATGTTCAGTTCTGCTGCTCTTATTTGGCTTCTTTTGGCTGGCAGGCTTGAGAATGTAGACGATGTGGCTGACGTCAATTTGGGGATACTTACCTTCAGTGTGAGAAAATACATTAACAGCCACAACTGGGTGCTATCTCTTGGGATTTGCCCCTGTAATCTCTCTTCAGTTGTGGCTGTTGGCTTCTGGCTGGATACTGGAATAGTGTAGCTCATCTGCTTGACTGAAATATTTGCAATGATGAAAATCCTCCCTGCCCCCAGCTGAAGCTGATCTATCAGAAATGGAATTTTGATATGTGTAATTAAGCAAATATCTTAAAGTTTTCAATTTAATTTAGCTCAGACTTTGGGTTTAATCCCTGAGGCCTGATACTAATACATTTCTGATGTTCCCAGATACTTTGTGAGAGATCTCTCAGATACCTCTGCCATTTTGCACCTCTAGGAGTGATTACTGGAATCGGTTTGAGGCATAATCAGTGAAGTGTTTTATCCTGTGAAGGAAGAGTTGTGGAAAATAGGCAGTGATAGACACATGCTGTTCTATGCATACAAGAGTCTCTTAGGCAGTTATTCCACAAGCACTCGATTTAGTCAACCAGCTTGAGAACGGGCTATATCCAGCTGCCTAGAGATGAGGAGATTTCAGGTCATTGTATCCTTTCTCCATTCCAGAAATGCTGTGATATGCATGAAGCAGTGATGTAGGAAGATGACAGATTTTCCATTGTCATTCCATAGCTAGTCCTGCTGTATTTTTAAAGGCTTCTGAAACCATGTACATTGGTGGATCTGTCTTTGTTAATACACGTCAGGAGCATCAGGTCATCTCTTGCTGGCTGTTAAAGTGCACTGAAACCTCTCATTCAAACAGCTGTTAGCAGGAAGGGGCATTGGAGTCTGCTGTGTGTAGAAGCAGTGTTTATGGTAGAGTTGTTTTTCTCTCTGTTGCTGCTTTGAAACAAATAGAAATGTTCGAAGTATTGAGTAGGACAGTAATTCTAGAACAGGATTGCATATTGAAAATACAACAAAATAGAGGTTGTTTGTGTATTCCTGTTAATTTATTCTCATTGCAGACCTGAATAATTTCCTTTGTGTGTTTAAAGCCTCTAAAAGTATAGGTAGTGCAGTAGAGGTGTAAAGCTGTCGTGTTACAGGTTATGACCCTTTGTGTTGAAAAGCCTCATTTGCAAACTTAACCATGTAATAGGGACAGTGGCTGGTGTTTCATTAGTCCTCACTGTCAGTTTACAGTAGAAGGAGGTTATTAAATATCACACTTCAGGTGACAGCAAAATGCTGGTCTTATTTGGGGTGGGTTCCATTGATGGGTTCCACTGTGGGAAATTCCAGATGTTTTGGCTCTGCGAATTGTTATAGTCTGCATTTGCAGGATCTGCTGTGTTTTATTGCAGAGCAGTTTGAAAAGGTGCAAGAGGATTTCATGATTAAGGCAATTTCCTTAAAGTATCTCTCTTTTTTAACTGAGAAATATTTTCTGAAGGCAGAAAGCTTCCAAACTCCCTGTCAGTGCTGAGTGACATTTGTGGTGTTTGCCAGCACCCCTTTGGAATGAGGAGCTTGCTGCTTTCGTTTTTCTCTTCTAAGGATCTTTCTTGTTTGTCCTTGCCGGATGGGATTTTCACTTTTCTGGCCTCCTGAAGGTACTCTTTACCAGCTCCTTTTCTTCCTCTTGTCTGTGGGCATCTTGTGTTTCTAGCTGCTGTTTTCCAAGAGAGCACAAGACTGATCATGATGCAGATGGACGTCAAGTGAACAGTCACACTCGGTGCTGCTCTCTCTGTCTTTCATCCGACTTGTCTGTTTTCCTAATGAAACTCAGTACACAGTTGTAATCATGGGCCACCAGTCTTGATTTTAAGACAATATGAAGGGGACTCTTTTGTTGCCCTTCTTCCTGCCTGCTCCTCAGCTGGTATTCTGTTGCCTTGGGACTTCCAACAGATTCTGCTCCTGCTCATGTTGTGTTGGGCTGCAGTAACTGGATGTCAGCAGGGATCAGCAGTTCGCTTGCTGCTCTGTTCCTTTGCAGCTGGAACCTGACTTTCTTAGGGGGAAGGAGAGCAACCTGCACTAGAGACCTTGTTTCCATACTTCTGTACTTGGACTGGGTAATGATTAGAATTGTGTCTGAGCAAGCAGTAATAGTGATGCTTTCTTTTTTGACCTGCTTTAGCTGTTCCTAACAGAAGAGGGGAAAATGCTGATGTTTTCTTGTAAGTAACCTGGGAGCAATTTTGTCCCATCTCCTCATTGTCACTACTAATTTAGGGATAATGAATGCAAGAAGCTGATGTCAGCATCTTTTCAATTTCTTAATTTACAGAAGGCATAAATACAACTTTTCCTGCAAACGAATGGCCTGTGCTGGAGGTTAAGTATGAACGTTTTTGTTGTGTTAGTCTTTCCCGGAACAGAAGCAGGTCTTGGAATGTCCCAGCAAAATAAAGTACTTCCAGTGTAGATGAAGTGAGACATTTTTTCTTGCTGTTCCAGATACATCAGTTCATATAATCCTGATTTTGGGACTTCTGAGGCCTCTGATGCAGTTATTTGTTACAGTCTGTCTTGTGAGTTTTTGAACATGTTACCGCATTCCAGATGTTAACCCAGGTATCAATGCATGAAAACATTTGGTTTGCTTTCTGTGCCTTTGCTTTAGGGGTGAGATTTGTAATTCAGCTGAAATTCAGCTGCAATTGCAGTGTATCCCCTGAGAGCCTCAAATTGCAGTCTGGCAAAAGTGGCCACCCAGTTTCAGCCTCTGAAGAGTAATCTTAGCAGTTGTATGTTCAGCCTTAGGTTAGGCCTTACTCTTGCCTGTTTGGAGATGACACCTTGAGCAGTTCTGCTCTAGAAAGTGACTGTTCCATTTGCTACCAGGACCTCAGCAGTTTGTTTCAAGGGGGGGTTTGCTTGGACTTGAGAAAGCACCCAATGTGCTGCCTTGGTGCAGCAGCAGCCAGACAGTGCTGGGCTGTCCCTGTAGCCTTCCATGGCTTTCTGCTCTCTGGAGGTGACAACAGTAGGCAAATAAATACCTGACTGTGTAAGGATATTGCTTACAAGGTGAACTTGGAGCTAGCATCTCTTGCGACGATGAGCAGTGTGTGAGGTGACCTACATCACCTTTGTTCCTGCAGATATCTCGGCTGTACTCCATCTCTGTTCCTTGTTGTGCTGTAGTCCTGTCAAGGCTGCTGTTAGGACTTGCATGCAGGCTAAGGCAGTTTTGAGACTTCTCCAGATCTTTCAGATGAGTGCTTTGCCTTTCCTCATGTTTTCAGCCCTGGATACATTGGAAGGCTGATGTCTTTCAGTGCTGGGTATTGACCACATTGCATGGATTGACATGTGCCTGATTCAGAGGTGGTCTTTGTGTGTCAGAACACTGTTGGTGAATCAAGGGCACTGAAGCCAAAACAAGTGGTCTGAGCCTTTCAAACCCAGTTCTGTCATCAAGCTTCAGGGAAGGGTTTATGGCAGAATACTAAAAAGAGCAGGCTCTTTTGAGAGTAAGAGGCTTTTTGGAATGGTTCAAACTATCCCCTTGCACATGGAGAGACTCAGGACAACAAGGGCAAGATTATCAAATCCCTTTGGTTTGTGACCCATGGAATGTGGTGGTACCCACCCACCAGATCTTGGCAGTAAGAAATGTAAGCTTATTAATCAAATCCTAGACATTCATGAAGTCATCATAAGTATTTAGCCACTAGGAATGTTGTGTACTTCTTTATGTCCCATTAAGTCTGATGTAAAGCGTTCCAATCACATGGATAACACATAGAAGACTGCAGAGATTGGTGCCCTGAACCTAGGTTCCAGCAGATGGGATTCTCAGGAAATGGGTTTAGCTGGTTGGTGGAATTTAATATCTACAACGCCAACTGCCAGGCCTTTATGTCCAGTATGGTTTAACTTATGGAGTAAGGTCCCTGAGTTCTCCTCTTTCCTTCCACAGGGCAAGCAGGAGGACTTCAAGACGACAATTCTGGAGGGTATGGAGACGGCCAAGCATCAGGTGAGGGTGGCGTTTGATGCTTGCCAATCAGTAGCAGGAGCCGCCAGGTTAGGGAGTGATGCTTGCAAGTGCGCATGGGTGCGGTTGTTCAGGACTTAGCCAGAGGTACAGGAGCTGTTTAACAAGTGAGGGGTATTTCCAGCTTCAGTTGAGGTCTGTACCAGCTGCAGGGAGGACACCAACCTCTGTTGAAATGCCTCAGGCCGATCTCTCATCCCTCCACTCCTCTCCTTGTGCAGAGGAGTCCAAACGTGCAGAAAGGTGTTTCTTACCTGGCCAGTTTCTACCACCCTCAGTGGCACTGAAAGGCCTGGGCTTCAGCACAGCAGAACCTTTCCTCTAATCTGCTGAAGGAACCTCGCAGGGAGTGCCTTTCTGCTCCTTTGTTCTTGTGCTTTTTCCTTTTGAGAGGTTTGTGCTTGAGCCAGTGGTGAGCCCAGGAGATTTATCTGTCAGGGACAGGTGTAGTCTGCTTCTGGGTTGGGAATTCACCATTTGGCCTGAGTTTTGGTGCTGGCAGCATGCACCTACTGCTCGATTCCCACAGTTGGTGTCTTGACTCCTAAGTGCTTGAGTTCAAGGGAGAATCTTCCTCCAGCTCTGCCACTTCTGCTCTCACTTAAGGGTTG
Source organism: Neopsephotus bourkii (assembly GCF_033783945.1). Classification (NCBI taxonomy): domain Eukaryota; kingdom Metazoa; phylum Chordata; class Aves; order Psittaciformes; family Psittacidae; genus Neopsephotus; species Neopsephotus bourkii. The sequence continues at coordinate 237,772 of NW_026901453.1, read as the reverse complement.
AGGATTAGGGTTTTAAGCAAAGGAGCTGAAGGATCCAGAGCCTATTCTGTACCTGCAGGTTGCTCTTTTTGAAGCAGATATAACTTCAGGATGCTCATCTGAGAGTGCATCCTTGCTGTTCTAAGTAAGAAGCTATGGTTTGGATCTTACCACTTGCATGGGATTTCTGATTGTTGCAGATTGTGGGCTTAAGGATGCGTTGCCTGCTTTGTTTTCAGGCAGGCACTGGCTGTTTGGAAACTGTGCATATTTTACATTTGATGTATATGCTGAGGGTGTGCTTTAATAATTGTCTGATTCAGCAGCCAAGTGACTTCCCTTCAGAGGGTTTTTAATCTGCACATGTTTCAGTCCATAAATGAGCAGCATCTCTCAAGATTCCTCATGTGAGGAAGAAGATAATCAAAACTTCAGCACGTTGGTGGCTGATGCTGAATGCCAGGAAATGGCAATGGGTGCACAACTGTGTGTCAAGAGATGAGCATCCAGGACTTCAGTCTAGGCTGACCTATCCCTTCAGACATGGAACAGTTGCCCGAAGGACAGTTCTGAACTGGTACTGCCTTTACTGTGTTGCTTTTGTGAAACACAAGCAGGAACGATGTGGGATGGGGGGGATTTAACCACTCTGAAATGGATTTCCCTTGGAGTTGTGTAGTTGCAGAAGTAAATTCAGGGACATGCAGGTTTTGGAAGATCTTCTGATGGCTGGGCCAAATGAAATGAAGTGTTCGCTGGGTTTGGGTGTTGTCATGGACATGTGGCCCTAAAAAACCCAAACCAACAATCCCTTCCCCCTGCTTGGAGTTATTTCCAGGGCTGTTCAGGGCACCAGTTTCTCTGGCCCTTAATGGACATGTCTGAGTTTCCTGGTAGTTATCACTGCGCCACGGGCGATGCTCTTTAGCAGATGTCAGGAGAAGCCCACTTGTTGTATCCACCTGTAAGAGGGAGTCAGGTTCAGCATTTCAAACCTTTGTTTAACTGGCCATTCCCTGGAAATGGTGCTGCTGAGCTTGTTGCTGACACTTGATCATCTAGAACCTTAAGGAACATTCATTACCATTAATAAAGGATTAGAGAATTGGTAAGTTTGGTTTGATTTACAGGCACAGCTTTATGGAGTTCATTGTTTAACTCATGCATCCGTATGTAGATGTTTGCACGGTTGGTCCAGTGTTAGGCTGAAGGACAACAGAAGGGCTGGGGCATATGTATCACTGGAGAAGCTGGAATTCCTGCAGAGCTGTGGGTTTCTATTCCATCACTTCATATTAGTGTCAAGAATTAATGTGGTGTGTTAACTTCTCCTATTATGAATTCTATTTTACTTTCTTGCAGTGCTCTGTTGCCTCTGGTACTAATTTCCTCTTGTTGTAAAATTCCTGTAAATGATCACAGACCATTTTCTTTCCCTTGAGCCATCATGCAGTTAGGTCTTATCTTTGCTTGTGAATGAACTGTGGGGTTTTAGCTTTACCACCATTTCCTTGCTTACATTCTTTTCTTCACCTTTGGGATGTAAAAACCCTTGGGAGTTAAAGCTGTGTGTGCCTGCACCAGAACTGAAAGAAGTTTTCTCCCCAGTACACCCATGTGTGTACCTCTGCACATGAACCTCAAACCTGCAAACAGTTGTCTTGGTTACTGTCATAAACTGCAAGCTTGTCTGGTCTTTGAATTGTTAGAATCTTTTGGAACAGTTCCAGTTCCAGTGGATGATCCTGATCTTACTGCATTACCTGTGTGGTTTTCTCTCTTGGGATATGGGTTTATATCTTTCCAGGTTGAATGTCCTCTCCTCTGTCTGTCCTGATCTTAACACACTTCCTAGGACATAGGAGTTTCTCTTCCTCTTGCTGCATTTCCCATCTCAGTGTTGCATTTGGCTCACTGTGCCTGCAGGGTTTGCTTTCTGCACTTGTGCTGTAACACTTTATGCAGCTGTGGCTTGGTTTGTTACTTTAGAGTATATTTTATATATATAGGACAACAGTCAAATGCGATGGAGAATGTAGGGTCCATAACTGTGATTACTTCATTGCCAGTGTTTGAACTGACAGAAGTGCAGGTACCTTTATGAATGAAGTCTTTCCACAGATAAAATGTCTCCTGTATATATTCAACATTGGTCTTTGACATGTGGAGCAGCACCAGGGGAGGGGCACAGGAAAAGTGTGAATATGATTGTTTGTCATTGCACTGCTTGTGGGGAGTGTGGCAAATGTGGAAGAGGAGAGGTCAGGATGGGTTCCTCCAGGTTGAGGTCAGTGCAAATGAAACCTTGAAAAGCATATGAGGGCTGTAGGCGTTGTGCTTGTGTCTCACAGATCTTTTGGCTTTGAGCAGGCTCCAAAATGTTTTTCATATTCTGGTAGAAACTGGAAACCACGCAAGTAAAGGGCAGATTCTAAAGCAGTTTTATTGATCCTGTATTATAGATGTGTTATATTTGATACACGTTTTATTGATGTGTGCCCAGCCCCTGTTATTTCTCAGGGTGTTGGTTGGGGTTTTTGCTTGTTTGCGGTGCAGTTTGTTCATTAACCCTGACTGATGCCTGTAATTCAAAGAACTGTTCACTTGGGAGCCTGCTTGTCTTGCAGAAGTAAAGAAAAGGACTGAGTGAAAGCATGACACGAAACTGGCCCCGTATCACATCATGGCTGGATGCACTGGCTAGGGAGGGTAGTGTAAAAGTACTTACCTAACAGATCCTTTTGCAGTGCCTGTAGACAACTTGTCTTTTTGTTGTAGGTGTGGAGGGTGCAGCTTTCCAGAGTAGACTTCCACATGACCGCATGACATCTCAAGAAGCTGCCTGCTTCCCTGATATAATCAGTGGGCCACAGCAGACCCAGAAGGTGTTTCTGTACATCAGGAACCGCACGGTAAGTTTATTGTGAAGGTATTGCTGGCAGAAGGGTAGGATGTTTGTGTACCTTGCAAAGGCTGTTTGGCAGTTACCATGTCTAACAGTTGGGAGATTTCCTTGGGTTTGAGATGGTGGGGGTTCATTTCTGCAATTGCTTCATGCTCTGAGTGTCTAAGGAAGGAGTTATCCAGTTCTTGATTGAGGCAATGCTGTGAGGCAGCATAAAGAACCTTTAGTACATTCACAGTGTCCAAAACATGGTCATAACAACCATCAAAACTATGTGATTCAGCTACTGCAGCTTTTAAAAGGTAAGCAAACAGCTGGTGCAAGAGATCAGCTTAAGCTGAGGTCTGTTGATCTCAGCTTAAAGAAGTGTCTGTAAAATACTTTAAGATAATAATCACATGCATTGTTGCTTAGAATAAGTCAAACCTCTAAGCTTGTATTTTCATACTTTGCTTAGCATTCAGTTGCTGTAGTGCTGAGCTATTAACCCAGTCTTGTGGCTTATTCTCACAACAGAACACTTCCTTTACCAGCTTTGATTTCATGAAAGAACCTGTAACCTTGAAGAAAGGAAACTCTGCTTCTGACTGTAGCATTTCTGTCTAATTCAAAACTTCACACAACCTAAAACACAGAAAGAAGGGGCAATATTCAAATAATTCACAGGGGAGTCCATGCACTTGAGTTCAGGCCAGCACCTGAAGGTTTAACCTTAACAAAACTTAAACAGTGGCCTTGTGTTTTGCAGGTGATGTTTTTAAATTGTGACAATGCTTTTGGGTTCTTCAGCACAAAAATAGGGTTCAAAGCAAGAAATATCTTGAAAATTGCTTTGTTACCATAGTTAAGAGAGAAAACACCTTCTTGCATTCAGTTTTTTTCACAGACTTAAGATGATCGGGGCATCACAGTGTATCAATCATGGTAGCACCCAGTGCTTAATAACTTCAAAGAGTTGCATGGAATTCCTTCATGGTGGACATCATCTTGCTAAGAATGTGACTTCTGCTGTTCCTGTGAAATCCCCCTCGAAGTAACCTAAGTTGTAACTTTTGGGAAGTCATGAGATACATAAAACCAGACCAGAATGTGAGGAGGGAGGGAAAGCTTGGAAAACAGCATGCTCGTATGTATAGTGAGTGAGTAATCCTTTTACAAACACATCAGAAGCAGAGAAGCCTTCCACTGAAACTGATAAATGGCTGGGATTTGCAGGGCTGTCCTGGAAGAGCTGCATTGCTGGTCTTTGGTCCTTATTCACTATGGATGAGCTTAGAGATGTTCCTAAGCAGGAATCCCTTTCTGAGGAAGACTTGTGAGAGGATCTCCTCCAGTCAGGATAGCAGAGGTTATAGAACAGCGGATGAAGCAAATGGTAATATAAACCCAGTGCTCAGCAGGGCTCTGGGAGAGCTGTGAACTGCAGTGTGCATCCTCTTACTTACAGCTGGCTCAGTGCAAGGGATTTGAAAATATGGAAGAGGGCGTGAAGAGTTCCTGGAGGTTAGAGGAGTTAGACTAGTCAGTCTGGTATTTCCAATTTGCCTGGTAACAAATGGAACCAAGAATTGAATGAATCATCTGGTAAGTAAAGATGGAGTTTGGAAGGCTCACAGCAGCTTTTCTAAAGGGAAGTCATCCTTTACAATCCATCTGAGCTCTTCAGAGTGACCAAAGGAGATCCACTTCATTTGATCTTCTGCAGTAATCCCCCCCACCCCAGAACACCCAACCAGCCCGAGGGGAGGGGAGGGGGGGTACACCACAGAACATTAAAAGCTGTGGCTGAATTACTGTTGGTTAAAGCATATCATGAACATTTACAAAGCAGAGTGTAGGCTGACTTATCTGTTGTGGCAGTGCAGGGCAGTTGTGGTTTGAAGCTTTTAAATCTTCTAAGGCCTGCACTGTTCTGTGTATTTGTAGAGGGGCTAGCGGGGGGTGGAACCAGATCATCTTCAAGGTCCCTTCCAACCCAAACCAGTCTGGGATTCTGTGATAATTCCTATTTCACAGGCAGCTCCTCCTGCTTGGTTTTTGAACTGTAACTGTTCTCTACGTGTTCTTGAGTATATGTGGGCAGTGGAGCCCATGGTAGTGTCTTGTATCAGTGAAGACAGAGTAGGTGATTCTGGCACTGCCGTTTTGTAGCTTTTGTTCTGTGTGTGTGTGTTTTGTTGGATGTGTGATGAGGAGATTGCTGGCTTGATGTGTTTCCACTTAGTTGAACTGGTGTAGGAAGTTCAAATGGACTCTATTGCACCTTAAAATACACCAGAAGGCAAAGTTCAGTGGCTTGGATAGCACTGCCGGAGTGTGACTTGTTGGAGGGTTTCATCTAACAACATTTGGGAACACACAGAAAACACCTCTTTTGTAACACTTAATGTGTCTTATTGTTCATTTAAATACAGCTGCAGCTCTGGCTGGATAACCCAAAGATTCAGTTGACATTTGAGGCAACTATCCAACAATTAGAAGCACCTTATAATAGTAAGTCAAATCTTTTACTGCCAAAACCATACCATGTGTACCATTGCTGTTGGTTTTCAAGTTTGATTGGCTAAAAGTTACTTAAAATCAGGAGAGGGTTTCAGATGGGTCTTTTTGTTAGTGGAGCCCTGTGAGCGTTCATGTCGAGAATGGACCATTGCAGTATGCTCATGTTTCAGGTTTGTTCAGGTTCATTTGTCTGGTAAAGAAATACATCCTTAGCATACTTCAGAAAAGGCTGGTAACAAGGTGGGTTGGTACAGAAGTTCCGTGAGAGGGAATTCCCATACAGCTTGTAAAGCTTGCTACAGCTTCATGGTGCTTTGCAGCTGTGAGATTTGCTTAATCACAAGGTTTCTGGGAGACATTAAAAAATTGCATAAAACTTGAATGGCCATAGTGAAAGAGGGCAGTAAAAGGGAGGGACTTTATATGAAAGAATGTAGTGATAGGACAAGGGGGAATGGTTTTAAACTGTCAAAGCAGAGATTTAGGTTAGACATTAGGAAGTTCTTCCCTGTGAGGGTGCTGAAGCGCTGGCACAGGGTGCCCAGAGAAGCTGTGGCTGCCCCATCCCTGGCAGTGTTCAAGGCCAGATTGGACACAGGGGCTTGGAGCAAACTGCTCTTGTGGAAGGTGTCCCTGCCTGTGGCAGGGGTTGGAGCTGGAGGAGCTTTAAGGCCCCTTCCAACCCAAACCGTTCTGTGTCTCTACGCAAAGAGCGAGGAGCTACTGCTTGCACATGTAGGCTGTTCTAACCTTCTCATAAAAGCTCCCAGTAAACTGGAAAAGGTGAGGGGAGCCATAAGGAAGTAACTAAAGAAGAAAACAATGCTGAAATGAGTGCAGATACACTGTCAAGTATTGCAAAATAAGGAATGATTGTGTTTATAAAACCAAGCATGAGAACTCAGTGCTCCAGTAATGGGTTGGTTTAACAGTGATAACTCATTTTCTGCATAAAGCTCTCCTGATTTCTGCAGTCAGTTTCAGAAAAGGTGTTCTTCTGCACTAGAGAAATAGAAGCATTTCATGTCCTGTGCATGTCCTGTGCAGCTTTTCAGGCAGGATTCAAAGCTACAGGGTAGCATAAAACCAGCTTGTGGCTTCCAGAAAACTCCTCAGCCTTTCTCAAGAGGATGGATTCTTGGGGAGGGCAGCTGGGGAGCAGGAAGGGCTGTGTTCAGGGTGGTTTTGCTGCCTTCCTGCTGTGATCTGCTTGCTTGTGAAGACGTTCTCAGTGCCAAACATGCAGAATGATGGTGAAACATTCCCATTTTGCAGGTGATACGGTGCTCGTGCACAGAGTACACAGCTACCTGGAGCGGCACGGGCTCATCAACTTCGGGATCTACAAGAGAGTGAAGCCCCTTCCAAGTAAGAAACCTGAAAATGGTTTTGGTTCATTGTTCTGTGATTTTTCAAGCCAAACTTTTGAGACTTTTTCTTCTTTTGGGATAGTCAAGCTGAGGAAATAAAAAATGCTGGCAGTGCATTTGGCTCTAGGGGTTCCTGGGGTTTATTTGGGCCTGGAGGAGCTGTTAATTCAAGTAAATCACTTTGAGAAGGAAGACGTGCAAATCTTTGGTAGATAATTCAGGGGCTGTCACTGTTGAATGAGTTATCTTCGTTCCTCATTTGAGGAACAAAAGACACAAACACAATCCTACACTTGCACCTCTTCAATGAAATAGGATGCAATAATTAATAAGAATCAGTTTCTTCTTCAACCATTGATTCTTCAGCAGTACTTTTCCTCCTGTTTTCTTCATTGCCACAGATGCACTACTGGTGTATTTTCTTGTACCTGTGTCATCCAGGACTGTGAAGTGTTTTACTGTTACCATGTTATGCACAAAATTACTTCCATTTTCTGTTTTGTGGCTGTTTGTTTGGTTAAAGAGTTTGTCAGAACTGATGAGAGGGAAGCTGCTTTTTGTTCTTGGTGTCTCTTTAAATGCAACTTTAATGTAACTGCTTGCAGTGGTGTAATAAAGCACATGCAGAGCCTGTAGCTTACTTTTCCCTCTCCTTAGCCAAGAAGACTGGAAAGGTGATCATCATCGGATCTGGAGTCTCTGGGTTGGCAGCAGCTCGCCAGTTGCAGAGTTTTGGAATGGATGTCACAGTTCTGGAAGCCAGGGTATGAATTTCTGTGCTCTTTCACTTCTATACAGAAGCTTAACCAGTAACCACATTCAGGCCTAGTCCCTAAGGCCAAGTGGCCCAGCAGCATGCCCAAGATGGGCAAGCTTGTGTATAGGTACAGGCAGCCAGATGTATTGCTGAGTGCTAAACCTGTCTCATGAGGAAAGAGTCCTGTCTGTCCTCAGTGGGAGCTGGCTAATACTTTCTCAGGGGTGGACTGTATCATCAGGTGCTTGTGTCATCAGCTTATACCAGTAATGGGTTGGAATCATATTTCTTTCATGATTAGGAACTGCTGCTTCGCTGGGAAGCAGAATGCAAGTCTGTACTTGATGAAGTTGCCCATTAAATAGAATCATTGTTTGGGATTCTCATACAGTGTCAGGCAGGCTGTTGTTTTGTACCTTTTAAATCTACATGAATTCTTTCCTTACTTATTACTGGGTGCTTAACAGAGACTTTAAAGTTCTATATAGGGCTACATTTTGTAGTGTGTGAAAAATTGGAATTTATCAAATGTTTTACTTCCTGACTTCATTTCTTGTTATTCCTTTGCTTCTGATACTTTCCTAGCACAGCCTGAAATAAGCTGATTAGGTTAGAGTAATGTTTCGGGCTCACTGCTGCTCTTGTTGCTGGGGAGAATGTGGGGATTCTGGGCTCAAGCACACACTGAAGCCAGGTCATGGGGAGCTTCTCATCAACCAACACCCCCAAGTCCTCCTTATTCAGTTTAAAGTGGTGGGAAGTCACTTGTATGTGTCAAGAATCCAAAACTTCTTCCTGCTGCTGAACTGGGCTGTTGGTTCATGGTTATCTTGACTGGTAGCTGGCCCTTCTGTGGAGAACAGGTAGGAATAATTGCCTGATGGGTTTTCTTACCCTAAAACTTAGTTTCCATCAGCACAGTTGAATTATTTCCTATAGAGCTGTTGGATTTGGGTAGGAAGTTGGAGGAAATCTAGTATGTAACTTCATCTATTTGTGGGCAGTGAAGGGTTGGTTGTAGAATCCCAGTAGATCTCACTGTAGATGTGGTTAAATCCTGCCAATTCTATTTTTATTTCCTTTTTTCTTTTTTGTTAATGCAACTCAAACATTTTATTCCATAACTTGGATGAATTAAGAGCAAGTGTTCATTTGCAGAGGTTCTTGGCAAAGCGTGTTTTATTTATTGACCCTTTGGGTAAGAGAATCCTTACACCATGCTGTGGAGAAGTACCAGGGATTGTATTTGAGATGTGTTGCTGAATGTTACTGGGGGTTTAATCCATTGTGCTTTTGAAAGGACCGAGTAGGAGGAAGAGTTGCGACCTTCCGCAAAGGGAACTATGTTGCTGACCTCGGAGCAATGGTGGTGACAGGACTTGGTGAGTGGGAAGGCAAATCGTGGGACAGGATGTTACAACTGTGAAACCTTTTGCTGTTTCCTTTCATGGCCAAAAGAATCAGGTGGGTTTAACTATCAAAAGTAGGTATTTTTATTCAGACTCTTTGGCAGTTGGCATTTCTCATCAGTGAATGTTCAGAACAGATGTCAGCCCTCACTAAAAACTGGGATTTGTGTTGGTGACGTAGCTGGCATTGGTCACTGAAGTCGCAGAGGTGCTTGTCATGTCATCAGGCTGTTGCAGATCCATTCTTTTACAGTTTGTTTGTGCTTAGTGGAATTCTTTGCTCTTTCTTTGGCATGATGTCCTTCTCTGTGTCTGTTCCTTTGCCCATTTCCTTTATGGTGGTATCTGTGCTGGCTTCACTGCACTTGCTGAGCAGCTCTTTCTAAAGCTGCCAATGGCCTCTGACTGAATTTCTTGGTGACTCTCATAGCTGTTCCCTTGGATCTTCCAAAGTATCAGCTGAAATTGAGCATGGATTTCTTATTTCATTGCAGATGAACTTTGCAGGAGTACTCTGTTAACTCTGCACAATGTTTTCCAGGAGGAAATCCCATGGCTGTGGTCAGCAAACAAGTGAATATGGAATTGGCTAAGATCAAACAAAAATGCCCACTTTATGAAGCAAACGGACAAGCTGTAAGTATGATGCTGTTTTCATTCACCTTTTCAAACAGAAATAGTATCTCAAGTGTGTTTGTTAGCAGGGTGTTGGCCTAGCAGGAGATGGCTTACAGGAAGAGGGGAAGGGAGTACTGAAAATGTTAGTGTCACTCTTTAGACAGTGTAGGAATATTCCAGTGTATCTGCACCTATTCTAAAACCAGTTCTTCCCACGTGAGTTCTTGACTTCGAGTTTCAGATGCTTTGTGGAATCTAAGTCCCTGTTTGTTCTTTGTAAATACATGACTGGTTTTCCTTAGTTGTCTTGCTGCACTCTGAAACAATCGTCTGCTGTGCTGGCACTCCAGCTTCTGTTGGTGTTGCTGCTCCTTCTCCCTGAAATAGGCTTGTTCTGGCTGTTCTGCTTCTGTTTTGTGCTTTAAAAACCTGATTAACCAGTGTCATCTGGTTGAATGCATGCAACAGTTCAGCACTAATATTCTAGAGTTGGGATTCCCAAGCTTAAATAGCCTCTGTAGTGTGAAGGAGTGCTGTTAGAGACAGAAGTGGTGTGTTCTAGTTTAGTGCTGAATCTCACACATGTATTGACTGGAAGCTTTCCTACCTCCTGAATCTTAAATTATGGTACTGAGGGTAACTTCTTTCAGAAGACAGATGAGGATACTTGGCTTCTTGCTAGAGGCCTGAGAAAGTGATCCTTGGCACAAATCTGGTGTGACCTATCACCTGCGTCTTTTCCTGCTGCATCTGAGTGAATAGGGTGAATATAATGAATTCAGGGAAAGCCACCAAGGCATAGTAGACAGTTTTAACAGTCAGTCTGCTCTTATGTTGGGAAGCTTCTTCCATCATCCTAGAAAAGATGTGTTGGTAGTTCTTAGTCATGCTGACCAATCCAAACGGTAAGTTACTCCACTGAGCTCTGCCAGGCCTTGTAAAGCCTTGTGATTGCATAGAGCTGTCCTACCGTCAGAGCAGCCTTTTGTCCCATTGTTAAGTTTCTGGAGCTTTGATGGACACACATTCCAGTAAGGAAATCTTTGTGTGCCCATAAGTTGGTTGTTGTTGTGATTTACCAGTTCTTATTGTAGCTCTTTGGCCAGACACCCTGGCAAAGTGACTTTGTGTTGAGCAGCCCTTGGTGTTTGACTGTTTGAGAGAGCAGAGAGTATTAAATTTCTTAGCTATGTTTTTGTTGTGCTCTTGAAGTGTCACTCTCGTTCAGGGCATGTGGCACCTTTTCTTTGAGTACTGCTCTAAGAATTTATCTGTGCCCTGGCTTTTGCATTCCTCTGATTTGGGAAGTGGTGGTGGTTTCAGTTTGTGAATTTACACTGCTCTGGGTGCTTTTAAAGTTTTCTCTCTTCTTCTCAATTATCTTGTCTTTGAGGCTCTGAGCTTTCAGGATCTCCATTTTTCCTTTTTACTGTGAATTTCTTATTCAGATGAAGGTCTGTTCTTTTGACTCCTAGGTTCCAAAAGAGAAAGATGAAATGGTGGAGCAAGAATTTAATCGTCTGCTGGAAGCCACATCCTACCTGAGTCATCAGCTGGATTTTAATGTTCTCAATAATAAGCCTGTCTCCCTAGGTCAGGCTCTGGAGGTTGTCATACAGTGAGTGACTTCCCTCTTCATGGCAGACTTTCCTATTCTGTGGAGGATGTTCCTAAAGATACCTGAGACTCGTGATGCTCCTAGGATAACCATTACCCACTTACACAGCCGTTTGGTCTTTGCTGGGTTTTTGTGTGTGTGTTGTGTGTGGTGTTCATTGAAATGAGATAACATTGAAAGAAGATGGCTAAAGGAGCAAACATCTTTTCTTGAAAGGTTCTGAAAATCATTACAGTAACTGACAGATCATGGAATCATAGAACCAGAGAATGGTTTGGGTTGGAAAGGACCTAAAGATCATCTAGCTCCAACCCCCCTGCCATGGGCAAGGAACACCACACACTAAACTGTGTCACCCAAGACTCCATCCAGCCTGGCCTTTAACACTGCCAGATCATTGATGTAGTCTGGAGTGCAGACAGCACACTTACGCTACTTGAAAGCTAATTGTATTTGTAATTTGCCTTTTAATAACAGTAGGTAACTTCAGACTCGTGTTTCAGCTAGTCAGGTAGCTCTTATTTACAGAAATGTCTATTAATTTTCTAATCACCATGGGAGTATTTACTAAAATATCCCATGATGAGCTTTTACTACGTTACAGTAATTAGTTTGTGATAATGAGTTTTCTCAGTATTGCAAGGATTTTATGCTGAACTGACTCTCACTTGTCACCTTTTCCAGGTTGCAGGAGAAGCACGTGAAGGATGAGCAGATTGAGCACTGGAAAAAAATTGTGAAAACACAGGAGGAATTGAAAGACCTTCTTAACAAGGTTAGGTGGTGACATTTAGAACAAGAGGAGAGCATTGGGTTCCTCAGAAAGTGGCAACATGGACAAAAACTTCCATGGAAAGCATCAGAAGGTTGCCACGGATGCTGTTCTTAAAGATCTTTTCATTTAAGCCTTGCCTAGAAGCACTGTTCTGACAAAGGACTTCATTTTTGAGGAGGGGCATGTAAGCAATTAGTCAGGAGACTGTAAAACATGAAATATGGGAAAAGAAAGGGAGAGGTTGGACATGAGCAGAGCTGTGCCGTAGCTTCCTGTAGAGATGTTGATAATGACTGAGGCTTTTGGGGGGAGTATTTTAAAATGTGAACTTTCTTTAGCACAAATCTGATTTGTAGTGCAGAAACAGTGGTTTGGGTCTAGTTACAGTGGTTTCGGTTGTGGTAGATGGCATCTTCACTGTTCCATGGAAGTTTCTCAAATTGAACATGACTGAGGTCAGCTCTCATATCTTAAGTTATTTACAGCATACTTTGTAAGAAATCAGTGATGCTGGGGTTCAGCTATGTTGGTTTGGGGTTGGTGCTGTTTATTACAGTTTCCTGTCTGTAGAATTGCATAAGTAACATTTGCTAAAACCACGACATCTCTTTGGTATAATGGCATAGCTTGAGATGAATGTCCACTTTACACAGTCACTTGCACCAAATCTACTCTTTTTTTCTCTTTCTTCCTCCCTCTTCCTGCTCCACCTGAAAAAGATGGTGAATTTAAAAGAGAAGATTAAAGAACTTCATCAGCAGTATAAGGAAGCATCAGAAGTGAAGCCACCTCGAGATATTACAGCAGAGTTCCTTGTGAAAAGCAAACACAGAGATCTGACTGCACTTTGCAAGGTAACGGTGATGTACATACACCGCTTAAGTCGGTGGTTTCTGAGGGTTTCAGCAGCCAGATAAAACTAGCCAGTATAAATGATACCACATTTCTCACTCCAGCACTCTTAAGAGGATGTGATTGATGGCAACTCTGGGTTATAATACTGATAACTGCATTAAGTACCTTTAGGTACCTGAGCTTCATATTAATATGTTGAAGGCTCACTTTTAGGTACCAGTCTGTGCTGCCTCATGTCAGGCAGCATTTAATGCTTTGAAGGCTAAATTTTAGGTCAGACCTGGTCTTTAGTACTGCTGGGTCTCACAATGGAAATAAAATCTGAATCTGAAGAGAGAAGTCCTTTCTCTAAGAAAAAGGTGGTTTCCTGAATAAAAGACTTCTTTCTGTCCAAAGATTACAATTTAAAGAGCTCTATCTTGACAAGCAGAGTTACTCCCTCGTTCTGTGTGTACCTGGGGGTAGAATATGCTTTAAAAATCAAACCTTAATACCTGTTCTTTCTGTGATAGTAAAAGACACCTTGCTAACCCGAGTCAGATAGAACCAAGGATCATTTTTCAGCTATTTGTTCAACAGATTATAGAGTAGAATATGCTGGATTAAATGTTAAAGAAAATAAAGACCTTGATTTAGATTCCTAAAACCATTAATCTTCCACTGATTTCTCTTGAGATTTGCTCTAGTCTGATGCTCCATGATGTCTTTAAGGCCTTTTACATGGAAACTGATTTTGATGTTATCTTTTAATCTTATTAGGAGTATGATGAATTGGCAGAAACACAAGGAAAGCTGGAGGAGAAGTTACAAGAACTCGAAGCGAATCCTCCAAGGTAAAGATACAAACTGTAAAAAGAAATACTCAGGAAAGCAGGATTTTTACTGCTTTTCTGTAGAAACTGCTGAGTTTCAAAAAATGCAGTGGTTTGCTTACTTTTGATTATGGTAACTCAAGGGGTTAGGAAGGTACAAATGTGAAGTTTGAACTCCTGCAGCTGTAGAACTCCTTTTCCTTGTTTTTGGAGGTGACTTGGATAAAAAGGTGGTTCTTAGCTAGGCTGCATTTCAGTAAAATCCTGACTGTAACCAGTGCCTGATAGTGGAAGCCTTTGAGATTTGAAATCCCTGTCAGTAATGGTAGCATGCCAATCCTGCCTGTATTGGCAGAATATTATTGTTTTGTGCTCTGTGTGACTACACTCGGGTTTTAGTCATTATCTTTGTACTTTGTTACTATCTATGGTACTTAAGCCGTTATTTATATAATAAATATATATGATATAGTTAATATATATTATGTGTTGTATAATTAATATTATTAAATATATAATAAACATAAAGGGATTTTAGTGTGAGGTGTTCCTGCTCATGGCAGTGGGGTTGGAACTAGATGATCTTAAGGTCCATTCCAACCCAAACTGTTCTGTGATTCTATGAACCTCACACTAGACCACGTCCACCAAGGCTGTGTCCAGCCTGGCCTTGAGCACTAACAGGGATGGAGCATTTACCACTTCTGTGGGCATCCTGTGCCAGCACTTTACCACCCTCACAGTGAAGAACGTCTTCCTTATATCTAATCTGAACTTCCCCTATTTAAGTTCAGACCAATTCCCCCTTGTCCTATGTAACTATTTTTATCTCTAAAGTTAAGTGTTTGGCTTCACTGAAAATACTTTACATGAGCTCTGCTTTGAAATGTGACTTTGCTGGGTTCGATGTTCAGCTTTTATGACTGAGGCTCACACGTTTGAAACAGCAAACTGAATGTGTTATGTTTGGGTTTTCTCCTAGTGATGTTTACCTGTCATCAAGAGACAGGCAAATACTCGACTGGCACTTTGCAAACCTAGAATTTGCCAATGCTACACCCCTGTCTACGCTTTCACTGAAGCACTGGGACCAGGTAACTAATTCATGTATTCACTCACCAGTGCACTAAGAACTTAAACTGTGTTTATTTCGTTCTCATGGAAGCTTCTCGATGTTAACAGTTTCTAAACCCTTCAGTGCTCTCTGCTGTTGTGCAGATACTGAGCTCTTACACGATGATTGATGGATGATGAATTTCCAAGCAGCTTTTTGTTAGTGCCAGAAAAAAAACCCTGCAATAATACTGACTACTGAAAGTTCCCATACTTATTTCTTGACTAATAACCAGAATTTCAAATCTATTCAGCTCACTTTTTGGGGAGGGAGGGGGAGTTTTGGGGAAAAAAAAAGCCTTTGTGTAGATTTGCTGATTATTTTCTATTGAATTAATGTGATTTCATTATAAATCCATGTTTCTGTACATTGCTGTTTTAGGATGATGACTTTGAGTTCACAGGCAGTCACTTGACTGTGAGGAATGGCTATTCCTGTGTGCCTGTAGCCTTAGCAGAAGGCTTGGATATTAAACTGAACACAGCAGTTCGCCAGGTTCGCTACACAGCATCAGGTAAAGCAAACCCCTCCTCTGGAAAACTGCTCTGAAGGACAGTGCTCATCGAAATGAGATTTCAGTGCTTCCAGAAGCAGATGTGAAAACTGATCTCTTACAGACCCTCCCATTACATATTTTGGGTTGGATAAATCACATTGGTGATCATAAGGAATTATGAGGAAGCTCTTAGAGATGTACTGATCTTCAGTGGTTTTTACTCATTTCTGTGGCTGGTTCAACATGGTGCTTTTCAGTTATATTTGCTGATTCACATTCATGCTCCCATTCCTTTATTCAATGATTGAAGTGTTTGGAGTAAGAGGTCTTGGACTGCTTTAAGACTTGGTGCCCCAGGATCTGGTATTAGAAGTGTAAATGAATGTCACATGAATTCAAGCAACTGGAAGGACTGTATCTTTCTGTTGTTCTTCTAAACACTGGACTTGGGAAACTCTCAGCTGGGAGAGCAACTCAATGAGAGGCTCACTGCCTACTTGCTATTTGTTTATGCATATATTTAACTATATTTAACTGGCCTAGATGAACCTTTAGGCTTATCCCAGTATGGCCATTTTCAGATGCTGTGTAAAATGCACTTTCTGGAAGTGAGCTATGTGGTCTGTAACGTTCAGTAAAAGTAAAGTAATTGTTAGTGTAAAGCTCTCTCCATAAATGAAATGTTTTCTGATGTGGATATGTCTTTATGGGAGTTTCTCTGATTTTTAATGCAAGGCTCTCGCCTGCTGGCCCATGGAATGATTGTTTTCTCTCCCCTTTCCAGGGTGTGAAGTGATAGCTGTAAATACCCGATCTACGAGCCAGACTTTCATTTACAAATGTGATGCTGTGCTGTGTACTCTTCCCTTGGGAGTACTGAAGCAGCAGCCTCCAGCAGTACAGTTTGTGCCACCTCTTCCTGAGTGGAAAACTTCGGCAGTTCAGCGGATGGGATTTGGCAACCTTAACAAGGTGACTTGGTCATTGAGGGAGCTGCAGCAGGGCAGGGGATGCTCAGGAGGAGGCAGGCTCAGTCTGTGTGCTGTAGCTTTCGCTAACCAGCAAATCTGTAACCTGCAAGAGCACACTAACCTGTGGAAGGCAGTGTTTTTTCTGTGCCCTCCTCCTAATTCCTGATTCTTTTTGTCTCTAGGTTGTGTTGTGCTTTGATCGTGTCTTCTGGGATCCAAGCGTCAATTTGTTTGGTCATGTTGGTAGCACTACTGCAAGCAGAGGAGAACTTTTCCTGTTTTGGAACCTGTACAAAGGTAGCTGTGGTGCATCTCTGCTCTTGCCAGTGTCTTATTTGTGAGTTTCAGTCTAGAAAAGAGCACTTTTTAAAATGCTGTTGGTGTTCACATATGGATATGATAAGAAAATAGTATTTGTAGGAAGACAAGTGGAAGTATTGGATGTGCAGGTTTCAGTGGGGCAGACTAGAGGCTTTGCTGTAGCTCTGTTCTTGCTGAGCGTTACCATTCCAGCTTGATGGGCTGCAGGGCCATCCAAATGGTTGAGATGCAGTGGAAATGCAAGCTGTGGTGTCTCCAGTGGATGGGCTTGTTTCCTGTTTTGAGCAGCAAAGCAGCCCTGACTAGACTGTGAGCTCAGACTAACTTTCGAACTCCTCTCTATTAAGTGCTTAAGCAGCAAAAGGTGTTGCCCTGCCTGTTTCTGCAGCTGGACTTTGCCATGAGTGGTTTTGTTTTCCCTGCAGCCGGTGTCTGCCACCAGAAGTTGTCAGAAGATGCTTTCATTAAGCATGCTGGTTTTGTCGATTGCCATGTATCATGCTCAGAGCGAAGCTGTGTGTACAGTGAGCACTATTAAATGAGTCCTTTTTCCTGCAGATGACTGTTTCAAGTACCAGAGGGCAGGGCAGGTTTTTCTTTCAACTGGGGAAAATGGCTGTGCAAAGAAGGGGCCCTTCTAGGGTATTTGTTAAAATACCTGTAATTTAGGGTAATTGTTCAAATGTTTGGTAAGAGTTGACTGGAGAAATACACGTCATGAGCCTTGGATAAGAGGGCTGTTTGTGTGTCTGCTTTTGTGGCTTTAAGATGTCTCTATTACATACTTAACAGGTAGTATTGGGGTTTTGGTTTATATAGAAAGACCATCTCTCATACAAAGGGTCTGCTACTGGATTCATCTTGTGTATTTCTGTAGCCGTAGCATTTTGGGCAGAAGCTGTTTAAACTGAACAGATTGAACAATCCAGAAAACAAATCCAGAAGCAAAAACCCTACAACTATGACAGGACATCCTGTATTAGCTCTGGGGGCGTTCTCTGAAGGTCTTCTGTTGGCAGAGAACTGGTCTCTGAGAAGTATTTAAAGGTGGGTGGGTGAATGAAGTGGAACTCAGCTGAGCAGACTGCGTGTGCTTGTATGGCTGTGGGTGAGCTGTTGTAGTGCAGACAGGAATCCTCCCAGTGGTTTCAGTCTGTTTGAGGCAGTGACTGCTGAGAACCTGTAGCCTCAGGAGCACTGCATGTCCTGGGGCAGGGGGCCTGTGCTCCAGGTGCCTCTTGCTCCACTGTGCTGTTGGATTACTGAAGTCTCTTTCAGGCCAAGGCCTGTTCAAGTCCAACTTGTCAGATTAAAATGATTGATGGCAGTGATTCAGTTGTGTTTTCTCTCTCCTTCCCCCCACCCCAGCACCAATTCTGTTGGCCTTGGTAGCAGGAGAAGCAGCAGGAATCATGGAGAACATCAGCGATGATGTCA
Source organism: Neopsephotus bourkii (assembly GCF_033783945.1). Taxonomy (NCBI): domain Eukaryota; kingdom Metazoa; phylum Chordata; class Aves; order Psittaciformes; family Psittacidae; genus Neopsephotus; species Neopsephotus bourkii. Next base: position 219,833 of record NW_026901453.1, on the reverse strand, counting down.
TTGTTGGACGGTGCCTTGCCATCCTCAAAGGCATCTTTGGGAGCAGCGCTGTGCCTCAGGTCAGTGCAGACAGCATCTTCAGGTACCTCCTCCACGGTTTAGAGTGTGCTGGGTTCTATAGGTACTGCCCTGTGTGTGTTCAGGGGTTTGTGAGAAGAGGTTGTTTGTAGGTTTGGGGTGGTTTGGGGGGTGTTGTTTGGGGCTGTGTTTGTCTGGGTTCTGGGTTGGTTTGAGTTGGGTTTGGGTTTTTTTTGACTCCAGCTTTTCCAGACTGTCAAATACTTCAGTTCATTTTCTGCCTTTTACATTCCTGGGGTTACAGCTGAGCTGTCCATGGCTGGTGACAGCGCTGCTTGGGTGCTCCCTGCCATGGTCTGCACCTTCTCTAAAGTACAGTGAAGCTCTTGAGCAGTGAACTCCACAAGAAACTGGTTTGGCTGGAAAAGAACTGAAGGGGGAGGAAGGAGTAAGCAGCAGCTGTGTGCAGGAGGTTCTCATGACATAATGCAAAGAGTCACGGTGCTGACAGCAAAGCAAGTCATTTACCTCACTGTGTGTGTTCTCATGGAATACAGACTTGGGGCCTCCGTTAGTGTTAGCCTGAGGGCCTGGTGTCCTTCATTCTTGCAGTCTGTGCAGTTTGTGTTTTGAAGATCTGTAGGCCCTGCCCTGTGACACCAACTGAAGCTTCTGTCTTGTCTCAGCCTAAGGAAACGGTGGTGTCCCGCTGGCGCGCTGACCCCTGGGCCCGGGGCTCCTACTCCTATGTCGCAGCCGGGTCTTCTGGCAATGACTATGATTTGATGGCTCAGCCAATTACTCCAGGCCCAGCCATTCCAGGTGCTCCGCAGGTGAGAGATGGCTCTGTTCTCCCCATAAGGCCTCAACCAGGGGGATGTTTCTGAGTGATTCACACCCATATCTAAGCACAGGTTTAGGTCACCTGCGTCTTCTGATGATGATCAGAACCTGTACAATAATTCAGTTTTCCACCCATGATTTCTGCCTGCCCAGGTTTGGTGTCATTTCTTTACTAGAAAAAGGACTGGTTTACTCCAAGTCAATTTGGTAATATCTGAACAGAGTATTATAATGCCATGCATTTCTTGTGTTCATACTCCATATTTGTGTTGTCCATCACCATATTTAAGTGAGTTGTAGTGATTGGAAAGAGGGTGAAGGTCAGAGTGAGAGGAACAGGAACCAAAAGGTGTCTCCCAGACTGGGAGTGAACCCAGTGAGGCATTAAGTCATCTCCAGTTCGCTTTGAAAGGATGAGGTTTTGAAAGCAGTAGCCATTCTGGTAGCACCAGCAGAGAAAGATGTGCAGCTTTGGCTTTATTTGGGGTCTTTTTCTAGCGATACAAATCATTAATAAACATAGCTATGGATAACATTATTCTCTGCAGCCTACAACAGAGGAAGTTTGTCTCCTTTATTCTATCTAGAGGACGTGTATCGTTCTTCTCCAGGTGTGTTTGCTGCAGGCTCTGGAGGAGCACGAGCAGGCCTTAACAGCGGTGTTTGTTCTCTGCTTCCCCAGCCCATTCCTCGCCTGTTTTTTGCGGGGGAGCACACGATTCGCAACTACCCCGCCACCGTTCACGGGGCTCTGCTGAGCGGCCTCAGGGAAGCCGGGCGCATCGCAGACCAGTTCCTGGGGGCCATGTACACTTTGCCTCGCCAGCCTACGCCGGGGGTCCCCCCACAGCAAGCTGCCGGCATGTAAGGGAAGTGGAAGGTGTCAGAAGAGGAGGGACAAGACCCCAGTGCTGCTGCTGGGGACTCTGGGGTGAAGATACTCACACAGTCTGCAGCAGTGTCTGCGGCAGCAGCTCAGCCAGGAGTTACTGTGAAACACTTCCATTAGGATGGCCTTACAAGAACTGTGGCTCAGCAGAATCCCTTGGAGCTCTTTGAAGTGTCAGTGCACCCAGTTCTGTGCTGCCTGCACCCAGTTCTGTGCTGCCTGCACCCAGTTCTGTGCTGCCTGCACCCAGTTCTGTGCTGCCTGCACCCAGTTCTGTGCTGCCTGCACCCAGTTCTGTGCTGCCTGCGCCCAGTTCTGTGCTGCCTGCGCCCAGTTCTGTGCTGCCTGCGCCCAGTTCTGTGCTGCCTGCGCCCAGTTCTGTGCTGCCTGCGCCCAGTTCTGTGCTGCCTGCGCCCAGTTCTGTGCTGCCTGCGCCCAGTTCTGTGCTGCCTGCGCCCAGTTCTGTGCTGCCTGCGCCCAGTTCTGTGCTGCCTGCGCCCAGTTCTGTGCTGCCTGCGCCCAGTTCTGTGCTGCCTGCGCCCAGTTCTGTGCTGCCTGCGCCCAGTTCTGGCTGCCTGCCCCAGTTCTGTGCTGCCTGCGCCCAGTTCTGTGCTGCCTGCCCCAGTTCTGTGCTGCCTGCGCCCAGTTCTGTGCTGCCTGCCCCAGTCTGTGCTGCCTGCCCAGTTCTGTGTGTGGTTGTGTGTGGCTGCCTGCGCCCAGTCCTGTGCTGCCTGCGCCCAGTTCTGTGCTGCCTGGTCAGGGGCTTCGTTTGGCTCTGTAAATACTTCCTGAAAGACAAGCTTGTACCTGGAGGATTTTCTAGGTGGGTTGGTTTTGGGGTTTTTGTGGAGTTTTGTTTTCTACCTGTACGTGCATTTACAATTTGGTAACTGCACAAGGGCAGCTGTGCCTACACCTAGGAGCTTAGTGTAGAATTAATGTTATTATTAATAATTCTGTGGGTGCTTTTTTTACTGTTTTGAAGAACAGTATTTATTGACCAATTCTATTCTTACCTGGCATTTGAGAGTTTGATGCAACTGTTTTCCCCCTCCAAAATGGCCATTGCCTGCTACCCCATATGCATCCCGTTCTAGAAAGAAAGCTGGTATTAAATACCTTCAACAAACGAAATCATCAGAATTGGGTATTTGTAAGTTTAAAAATGATTTGTATTTGTTTCTATAGAAATAAGAGTTGCCCAGGCAGGAAGTTAGCTGAAGGACCTGAGCAGAACAAACTATGGCTTCAGAGAACCTGCTGGTGCCTGGTAAGGGTAACAAAGCCCACCTGGGAGCACATTGCTCACACTCATCTCAGTGCTCATTCTGTAGCTGAAGCCCACCAAAAACAATCCAGTGGGGTTTATGAGGACTTATGGAAATACCTACTTAGTTTCCTACACAGGGAGACCACCGAAATGGTGCCAACACAGCAATCCCCCCTCCCTTCGTTCACCTAAAACGCGTTCCGGAGGTACCCGCGCGTAGGTGATGCGCAGCTCCTGCAGTACCGCATGTGGCCACACGATGGCATCTCCCTCTCACTGATGCGGTACCGGGCAGGCAGCGCCCCTCGGCTCCCTCCCATCCTCCTTTGGTTGCCCGTTGCCAGGCAACACCCTGGGGGGACTGCATCTCTGGTGCCCGCCGCTGCTCCCGCAGGTGAAGAGCCAGGACAGCAAGCTGGTGCTGGGCGTGTTTTACACGCAGTGAGCTCCACAATGGTTCCAGCAGCGTTGCTCTCGCTCCTCGCTTTCCCACCTCAAATCCCATCTGCATACTGCCTGTCCAGTGCCTGCTCCTGGGTGTCCCGAAGCCCTGCTCACAGGGTGAGCCCTGGTATGTGAAACACTGCACAGCCCTGTCCCACACCTGCCAAGCCAGTGCCATACCGAACACCATGCCATGCTGCCTCATCCCCTTCCCCATCCATCCCCTCCATCCCCATCTCCTGCCCCAGCTTCAGAACAAAGCCCCACGTGGCACATGCACCATTCCCATTGCTGCTGCAGCCAGAACAAGGCTGTTCTAGCCCAGTTCCTAAAGGCAGCAGAGAAAATGCCCCTGTTCCCCCATGGCTTGGGCTAGGAATCCTTGAGCAAAGCACCCAGAATGGCTCCCTGTACATCACTGGAAAAGATGAACTGGATGAGAATCGAATGACAACCAGAGGCTTTATTCCAATAGTCCCTTAGGATGGTTGCAGACGTACAGACACACGTACATATTTACACTCTTACACACCTCACAGAGCTTGGATCAATAAATTAAAACAAAAACAGGGCTTTTTTTGTTGGGTTTTTTTCTTTGTTTTTTGTCACATAAGAAACAGCAGCTCCTGGGGGGGCTGGGGAGCCACTGGAGCCTCGAAGACAGAAGCCAACACGGACACAACCCTGCCCCAGAGAGATGCAATGACAGAGCGCTCGTCAGCAGGAGCCCACCTCACACCCTGGCTTCGATGCACTCCAGCTTGACCATGTCATCCAGCCTGCAGCCCTCGGCTTGGGCACAGTGGCTCAGGGGGGCACTTGGGCTCTGGGGGCAGGTTGCTGCAGGCTGGGGCGGGGGGGACTCGCACTCGTCCGAGGTAAGGTCCGGCACATCGTCCGACTGGCTGTCGGAGCTCTCCAGGTCGCTCCGGATGCTCTCGGGCTGGGCCAGGGTGATGTCCCAGGTTTTGCTGGCAATGCAGTCCTTTTGCTCACAGCTTTGGTGTTTGCACGTCTGCTCCTGCTCCACGTCCTCCTCCTCTTCCTCATTCTCTGCCATTGGGCTGTGGACGTGCAGAGAGTCCTCTGTGCTGCTGCCGCTGGCCAGCTGGTAGTGACTGGGTTTGGCTTCGATGTCCACCTGGATCTCCATGTTATTGCACTCCCTGCAGGAACAAGCACCTTTGTGTTACTGGGTTTCTGGAAGGATCACGTTTGCCAAACACGAGCAAGATGCTGCTCATCGCCCTGCAGCATCTGGGGAACTGCTCTCCTTGAGTCCTCCCAACAGCAGCCAAGATCATCCCAGGCTGTAAGCCAGGACCTGAACTGGGAAAGCACCACAGTGACCAGCCAGGAACAGCCCTTGAGGATCCTGAGCTACAGCTTCCCTCCTCAGCCTCCACCCCACACGTGGAGGCTGCTCCCACACTGTCCCCAGCCCTCCTGGGCTAGGAAAAGGATCACTCCACTTGCCAGCTACCAAAGCACAGCTTGGAGCCACTGCAGTCATCTCCCCACCCACAGAGCAGAGACGATGCCAGGACACCCATTGCCAGCACCCTCCTCAGCAGTGCACATCCTCCTACCTGTCCTGGGGGTTGTAGGAGCTGATGATGGAGCCAGCCATGGCTCGAGTGCTGGCGTTGTCGCTGATAGCCCCGAGGCTGACAGAGTCTTTGGGGAAAATCTCCTTCTGGACATCGGCCTGAACTTCCAGCCTGCAGGAAAGAAGAGGAGTCCTCAGGAATGCCTTAGGTGGTCCCTGAGGGGCACCAAGCACTCATTGTCATGGGAAGGCAAGAGGCCCTTGGTGCTGGTGCAGCTCAGCTTGGCAGAGTTTAACCCCAATGGTTTCTCTCATTAAGCCTCAGTTTTGGCTCTGTTTAGGTAAAGCCATTCTGTTTTCCATGACGAAGGTGAAGTGGTGTTCATGACTCACACAATCCCTGCAAAGAAGTGATCTGCACAGCTCCAGCACAGAGCCACGATGGGATCCTGGCTGCCACCTCAACACATGGCTCCAATCACCCAAAGTGACTCATAGGCATGTTCGGGGAGCTGTGGTGCAGCCTCCTGACTTGGCAAGCAGTGACCCTGCTTGCTATAAGACACTGGGAATGGGAAGCATCAAAGCCTCCAGCCTGGGATGAGAACTGGAAGAGCTTTAAGCAGGCCACGCAGGCAGCTCTGTGCCCTTCCCATTAACCTGAAGCATCAGCTCTGCAGTTTGAAGGAGCTCAGCAGGGACAGAAACCCCTGTCCTCCTTGCAGGAACCAGCCCAGCACTGGCTCCAGGAGCAGCCTGAGCTGCTGCTGGTTATTGTACAACACAAGATGCCCTTTTCACAAGGACATGCAGTGATAAGAGAAGGGGAATGGCTTGAACCTGCCCGAGGGGAGCCTGAGCTGAGCTCTTAGGCAGAAGCTCTTCCCTGTGAGGGTGCTGAGGCGCTGGCACAGGGTGCCCAGAGAAGCTGTGGCTGCCCCATCCCTGGCAGTGCTCAAGGCCAGGTTGGACACAGGGGCTTGGAGCAAGCTGCTCCAGTGGAAGGGGTCCCTGCCTGTGGCAGGGGTTGGAGCTGGGGGAGCTTTAAGGTCCCTTCCAACCTAAATCATCCTATGAAAACCCATCAGGACACAGAGGGGGATGCACTCACAGCCCTGGAGAGCTCCCCAGCAGGGGCCTGCCCAACCAACACCAGCCCTGGGGGCCTCTCCCCTTTCCCTGCGTGCCCAGCAGCTCACTCACCGGCTGTACTTGCCCTTGCCTCCCGAGAGCACCCCCCCATTGAGGGTGCCCCCCGAGAGCGCGGCGAAGCTGGCTGTCTCGCTGTAGTTGCCCTGCATCACGCTGAGCCCATCGGTGGGGCTGCCGCTGGTGCTCAGCACGCTGGTCAGCCCCTCGATGCTGCTCTCCCCAATGCTGGGGTTCTTCAGGGCTCGCCAGGCATCAGCCACTGCGGGAAGAGCAGCAGAGGAACAGGAATCAGCACCGGCTGCGATGGTGCTGGCAGAGCTGGGGGCAGGCAGCGCGTGCCTCATCTCAGGCTGGCTCCCAGCCTCAGCCAGGGCAAGGAAGAGCTTCAGAGAGGTACAGAGCTCATCACCAGGAGCCTGAAGCAAGCAACTGCTTGTGGGCAAACCCAGGTAAAGACAGACATCCAGGTCTCGGTAGCGTTAAGACTGGGATTTCATTTCATTCCAAGAGGCAATGGCAGGGTCTTGCTTCACCCCCTTCCCTTCCCTTCCCCACTCATCCCATTACCTGTGATGGGTCCATCGTCTTCATCAAACTCGATTTTCACACCCTTCCCATTGGCAGTGCTGACCCCGCAGCCACCGCCCCGGCACAGCGAGATGGGCACCACACCGTACACGTAGGCCAGCATGATGGGGACGCCGATACCTGCAGGGGAGGATGCGCTGGCATCAGAGGAGCTTAAGCCTGAGCTGTGCTGGGCAGACAGAAAGCTCTTTGGGGTAGGGACTCTTCCAGTTGTGTTCATGCTGCTTGAAAGCCCCAGTTCACAGCCCTGCAGGCAGAGCCGGAGCCCCCTGTGCTGCTGCAGTGCAGAACAAGGGAACCCCAAGAGCAGAGGCAGCCTCAGCTGAACCCACAAGACATCAGCCTCCAAACCAGCCCAAGGGCTGCTGTCAAGGGGCTCCCCTATGGGCTGTGCACAAGCACCTGGTGCTCCAGCCAAGCCCTGGGCTGGCTCCAGGCCACCTCAGGCACATGGGGATGTGGATGTGACACAGAGCCATGGGCTCAGAAGAGCAAAACCACCCTTCAGGCCCCCCATATCCCACAGGGCTGCTCTACCCCTTGTCTCAGTGACCCCTGGCCCCCCCAGAAGGGAAAGGGACTGTGCCCACTTACCCACACTGACAGCAGCGATGACTGGAGAGGCAATGACAGACAAGGTGACCCCACCAGTAATGGCCAAGTTCCTCTTGTGCTTGGAGGTTTTCTTTCCCTCGTATCTGCTGTGGATCTGACACAAGGAGAAGCACAGGGTGAGAACAGAGCCTGGCCAGGAGCAAACACCAGCAGAAGACATTAATAAGCTTGTGATTTTACAGCCTTGTCAGCTGGATTAGCCCTTAAAGAACCTTATCTTGACCACGAATCAGATCTAGTAGGTGGGTCTGTGCTGTAGGAAAAGGATGAGGTACAAATACAGTGCTGACACACCATTCCTTGCCTCTCAGTGCCTCTTCAGCAGCACAGACACACAGCAGCATCACCCAGTTCAGGGCAGCAGCTCAGCAGCAAAACAGGAGTGACTTATGCAAGCCAAAGTGTGATGCTCAGGGTCCAGCCACTGTCCCATAGGGCCCACCATCGTGTGTTAAAAAGGGACCAGGTCTCCCCTTGGGTGCTCCTGGTGCAAAGCAGAGGCACAAGAGTGATGCAAAATGCATTGGAGAGGACTCAAGGGCTATCAGCCACCACCTCCCCTCTCCCCACCCAAAGCTCTAAAGACAAGGCAAAGCTTAGAAGAGAACTGAATTTGGGTTCCATGACCAGATCCACCCCTTGTATCAGAGCTGAGTTTCTGCTCAGATGCTCTGAGAGGAGAGAACGCCCCAAACCCCTCAGCAGCTCCAGTGCTCTCCACACTCACCTTCCTCCCAACGTACACCGGGATGCCGATGACCATAGCAGGAATGGCAATGCCAGCGATGAGGGAGATGCCCACGGGAGCCCCGATCAACGTGCCCAGCTGCCAGAGGATCTTCTTTTTACGACTCCATGGCTTTTTGCCCCAGAATGTACAGCCAGAGGGGCTTAATGGAAGGGGAAAACAACACCATCAGCATGAGAGCAATCCCCAAGAGCCCCCCCGTTCAACTCCCACACGGACAGAACTCAGGAAAAGGGAGACAACACAAAAAAGGTTTCCCTCTTTTTCTCCTCCAGCAACATTAACTTGCTCCTCAAGGTGATGACCACACTCCTGGGCCCATGCTCTATACCCAGTACACCAAGAGCCCTCCAACACCGTTGTGTCAGGAGGAACCTGCCATGGAAGAGCATCCTCCTCTAAAGCAGGCAGAAAGCTCATCTCTTGGCTACCTCATTGAAGAGGCAGGAGGCCACCATGCAAGTGAACCCCTCTGCAGAGCCCCAGGGCAGCAGGGGCTGCTCCCCTCCTCACCTGAGGTAATGCAGGTCCGAGATCTCCTTCATGCAGAGCCAGCAGAACTCGCAGCCGCACATGGCGCACGTCATGTGGTTGCAGCTCCCGTCGTTCATCTTGATGATGTACGCGCTGCAGCGCGGGCACGGCTTGATGTCGTCAGCTGTGGGATGGATGTGGGGAATGGGATTGAGCTGGGAGCAGGAACAGGCAACAAGGGGCATCTCCTGGTGGATCCACCCCTTGGTGTCAGTGCATGCAGAACGCCTCTGCTGAGCAGATACAGTGGGGATGCTGTGCCGTTAGTTGATCTTCAGGGTGAGAGGATAACATTGATGGGACAGAGCCCACCAAAGCCATCTGCCTGCACAGCACGGACTGGGAACAGCAGCTGCTTGAAAAGCTTATTGTGGCTTTGAATAGGATGTGTTCCAGAACATGCTTAAGCCATGGGAACAAGTCATACCTGCCCTGTGCTAGCCAAGGCAGCAGCAAGAGCGAGCCATTGCTGAACTGCTCCACTGTGGTGATTCACAGGCCAAGAGCGACAGAACAATTGGGAGCACAAGGACTGGGAGAAACTCCAAACCTGACCCTGGAAAGGAGCTGAACAGGGTCTGCAGCCAGGGCAGAGAGGAAGGCGCCTTCATCTCTTCCTTCATCCAAGCATCATCTGATGGTGGTTACGCCATGCAGCGGCTCAGGGCTTTGCTGGCAGCCTCTGCAACAGTCCACAGCGTGAAATCCAGCTGCTGGGACCAGCTCGCACCTTATGAATCACCACGTTGAATGCAGCAAGAACAGGGTGGGGGAAAACCACTGTCTCAAGAACCTCCCTTTGGGTGGCTGAGCACTGAGCTTCCTGCAGGGATCTCCTTGAACAGGATGGGATAACTCGGGAACTCTTTGCTGCTGCTGGTCTGCACCATGGGCTGGGTACAAGCCCTGTCTATGCTGTCCATTACCAGGGCCCTCTAACTGGGGCTTGTTGAATCTCAACACAGCACTCGGCCACCTCGGAACCAGCCCCAGCAGCCCTAAGGAACCGTGTTGGCAGTTGGGCTCCTGACAGAGAAGGGAAAGCAGAGGGGTTTGTTTAGGGGACTCTATGACAGCCTCACTGCCCATTGCCAGGGTCGGGACAGTTGTTTTGAACCAGCACTAACTCCGCAGGCACAGCAGCTCCTACCAGGCAGTGTGGGAGGCTGTGGCTTCAGTCCCTGACATCACCAACCCCTAACAGCACACGGAGCTCCCCACACGCAGCAAGGCATGAACGCTGCTCCTTGCTACTGCAGCAGGCAGGCTTGAGGCTGCAAGGCTAAAAGTGCCTGTTTGTTCAGGGTTTAGATCACGAGAAGTGAGAACATCCAAGATCAAAGGAGCCACAAGCTTAGCTGGGGCGGATGAGGGGAGCTGCCCTGACACAGAAGGACCCAAAGCACTTCATCACCTCCTCATCTGCTCTGTGCTCCTGGAGGAGCCCATCACAAGAAGGGGAAATGACTCTGAGTTTCACAGCTGGTCTCACTGGTGGCTGCTGGAGACCCTCGGCTGTGCCAGGCAGCAGCAGTCCCTGCAGGGCACTAACACCCCCCTGCTTTGGCAAGAAGAGTTTTGCCCTCAGATGGCTCTTTCTCAGCTCCACAGGCATAACTGCAGCACAAGGAACCACAGCAAGGTGTGAATCAATCAGAGAATCGTTTGGGTTGGGAAGGACCTTAAGAGCATCCAGTTCCAACCCCCCTGCTGTGGGCAGGGACACCTCACACTAAACCAGGGCACCCAAGGCTCTGTCCAACCTGGCCTTGAACACTGCCAGGGATGGAGCATTCACAACCTCCCTTGGGCAACCCATTCCAGTGCCTCACCGCCCTTACAGTAAAGAACTTCTTCCTTATATCCAATCTAAACTTCCCCTGTTTCAGTCTGAACCCATCACCCCTTGTCCTATCACTCCAGTCCCTTATGAAGAGCCCCCCTCCAGCACCCTGCCGTACCTGGGCCGGACTCCTGCCCGTAGCTGAGGCCTGACGTGTGCTTGGTGCGTACCCGCAGCGCCTGTGCCCGCTGCTGCCGGGCCATGTCGCAGGTCTGGTTGGGATGCCAGATCTGCTTGCAGTGGTAGCAGAACTCCGTGTGGCAGCCGTCCCTCTCGCAGGTCAGCTTGGGGCAGCTGGCACAGCCGTAGGCAATGACCGCGTACCTGAAGGGGGGAGACACCAGGAGAGTCAGGGACAGGTACCCAGAGGCAGGGATGCTTTAACCCAGGCTGCAGAGAGCCCGCAGCCCACACCCTAGCCAGATTCCTGCTCTCTCCAGCCCTATGCTTTGCACTGCAGGGCCTGAAATTAAGCAGTGCTAATGGGGCTCCTTGGGGCTGACAGCTTTGACACAGGCAGCTTGCAATAGTGAGTTCTCTCATTGATAGCTCTTCTCACTGTCAGTTCACAGGGACAGGATCTCTCTTACCCATGTGCCTGGTTAACAGTTCACTGCTTCTGAATCAGGCTCCTAGGGCAGGCTCACACTGCAATTCCCAAGCATCTCAGCTAAACACACACCCCCCAGTTCCTTAGGATAGGTATAGGGGTGGATGCTATATGGGTGGATGAATCTAGGAAGCTGAGGCTGTCCTGGGCACTTCCATCAAGGAAATGATTCTAAAGTGGCACAACAAGGTTTTTCATGTACTGGTACCTCAAGAAGCATCCATCACCCCCACAGCATTTCCTTTTCAAGAGCAGTGAAGGACAACACTGTCCCTGGAGTGAGCCAAAACTCGAGCACAACATGCAAGAGAAGAAGAGCCGGTTCAACCACCTCACTTCTCCCCATAGGAGTGTGATGCTCCCAGCAGGAAATGTGCTGTGTACGCAGCAGTTTAACCAGCACCACCAAGCAGTGCTGCAGGAAAGCTGACTTGGTCACCTATAGTGAGGTTGCTTCCATTGGCAGGGCTGAACTGAGCAAGTCCAGAGGTGCCCCCCCGGCCCTAAGACACCAGGGTGGCAAAGGGTGTTTGTGTTGATGATCCTCAGCATCTCTGGTAGCTGAGGTCTTATATTTAGAGCCTGCGTAGCTCCAGTGGTGTTGCCTCTTCGCAGAGCAGCAGCGTGAGAACCGCCGCATGTGTCACACCACAATGATTCACATCCCGTGGGAGTTGGAGCAGCTTCATCCTGCCAGGGTACAGCAGCATCATCACCACAGAAACAGCAGCTCCGCGCCCAGTGCAGAGCCGGGACGCACGACTGCAGCGGCCCCGCCTGCATGTGAAGCTGGGACTGGAGGAGAGATGGGGTACAGGTGGCTTTAGGTTGGGAGGACAAGCGTGACCTGCATGGACCAGGAGGCATCTTCTTGTCTAGAGATGAGCTTTAGAGTCCCTTCCAAGCCAAACCATTCATAATTCTATGAAGATCCCACTAAGCGTCCAGTGCCTGAAGGGGCTGCAGGAAAGCTGGAGAGGGGCTTGGGACAAGGGCCTGTAGGGACAGGCCAAGGGGAATGGCTTGAACCTGCCCCAGGGGAGGCTGAGCTGAGCTCTTAGGCAGAAGCTCTTCCCTGTGAGGGTGCTGAGGCGCTGGCACAGGGTGCCCAGAGAAGCTGTGGCTGCCCCATCCCTGGCAGTGCTCAAGGCCAGGTTGGACACAGGGGCTTGGAGCAAGCTGCTCCAGTGGAAGGGGTCCCTGCCTGTGGCAGGGGTTGGAGCTGGAGGAGATTCAGGTCCCTTCCATCCCAAACCACTCTGTGATTCTAAGAAGATCCCACAAAGCATCCTTACCCTGCTGCTAACACGTGGCCAAAGACCTACCCCTGGCAAAACCCCCTTGATCTGACCAGCTGCTTTGTGACACTGCTACTTCAAACCGTAACAGCAGGCTAGGAAAGCTCAGTGTCATGTATTAAGCAACCCAATGCTCTAAATTACCCCCTCAAAAAGTGGGGTTTTCTAAACACTCAAGCAGCAAATCCTATGAGAAATTACAATTGTCACCATTTATCTTTTATTCCTTGAGCTGAAATGACCAATATCACAGCAAGCCCAAAGCTGGGGGGAACAAACTACATGACTGTCTATTAGGGAAAGAAATAACACGTCCCTGTGTTCAAGGTCAACTCGGAAGAGGCTGTTGAAGCGTTGTTCCTAGGATTAACTGTGGCAGGATCTGGGTGGCCAATGTGTGGCCCTTCTTCACCTGACTCCCAGCACATCACTGAGTTCAACAGCCAGGCTCAACCCCAGCAAAGGGGAACTCTGACTTCTCCCCATGCAGCAATGACAGCAAGAGTCTCCCCAAGGCTGTGGAACTGCACAGCTCTGCTGCTAGCCCATTCCTTGCATGGCCACGAGTTGCCTCCATCCCTCTTCCCGTTGCTCCACGCGAGTCAGAGCCTCAGCAGCCTCATTCACTGAGCTCAGCCTACACAGCTCCGTTCCTTTAATGGCTCTGTTATTGTCCCAGGCTTCCAGGAGAGCTGCTGTGTGACAAGCACTAGACAGCGATGCCACCTGACTGGAGCAAGGAAAAACAAGAGCTGCAAACACACAAAATGATTTGTACCGCAACTGATGGCGCATCAATTGACCGGCGTTTCCATGCCAACACGCTCCGGTGTGGTGCTGCTCCTCCTCCTCCTCCTCCCCACGGGCTCTTTCATTTACAAAAGGCTGGTACATGTGGAAGGTGCAGGATGCTGTGTGTCACGCACCCATCACCCTGCAGCCCCTCGCTGCCACTACCTCAGCACAGGAGGGACAGGCGGTGCTGAGCATCGCATGCCCCAGCTCCCGCTCTGCACACCAGCACTACTACAGTGGGAAAGCCTGGTGTAAATAATTCATACCCTGATGTTACAGAAGCAGGGAGACCCAAGCTGGCTGGCAAGAATGAACAGGGTGATTAATTCCTCTCCCTGCCGGAGGGCTGAATTCCAGCAGCCTTTGTTCAGTGCTACAGACACAGGTCCATGAGCACTGCCTGGCCTCCAGCAACCCCAGGGTCGCTTCTTGCTTTGCTGGGCAGCTCAGAGGAGGGTGCCCATGCACATTCCTTGGCCAGCCAAGGGAGAGGCTTTTGCTGGCAGGAGGAGCTGGGGGTGACATTGGTCTGCACAAAGACACAGATCAGGCTCAGGCTGGGTGACTGCCCCTGCACTGGGGCAGCCTGGGTGATGTACCTCGAGTTTACACCTTATCCTGGGCCCAGAGAGACACCACAGCACCAAGGAGCTGAGATTCAGCAAGCAGGAGCGGGGTTTTCTCTAGCCAGCTAACAGCACTGACAGCAGGGGCATTCATTCCCTCTGGTACTGCTCCATGGCAGCACAACCTGCTCTATCGCCCTCCTCTTATCCCCAGAGCTCCTGCAACAAGATCCAGCACTCGATTCTGCTGCAAGGAGAGAAGCTGTTGTTTGCTATTAACACTGCCCTCTGAAGAAACAAGCCCTTACACAGCTGCTCAAAGCAATGGGGAACCTGAGCCAGGCTGGGTTTGCATACGAAGGCTACTCCACTGCCCTGATGAAATGCTCACAACCCTCCCACCACGCTTTCCATGCTGACTGCTAGGTCAGACTTTCCTTTCATGTTCTTGCTACCTAAATTGCAGCCCAAGCCGAGTTGTAGCTCAGCTTCACAGCACTTCTCCAAGTTCCCTGAACGAAGCCCTTTTCCAGGCAGCTTTGGCTTACACTCAAACAGAAACCTAAGAGAGTTCATTTGAAGGAAAAGAGAAGAGAAAATGAAAGCAACACGCAGATAACTATAAAGCCATCAAGCTTGGCTGGGCTGACTTCTGGCCAGGCAGACGTTGCCTCATTTGGGTAATGGGTAATGAGGCAACATCCCTCCTCTGTGCCATGCGCTCACATCCTCGCTGGGAAGAAGTGACCAGTTGTGGTTCCCTCTTCCCCACTGCGGATGCTGTGGGGTGTCCCCATGGCTCACACGGCCGGGAAACTCCACACTTCCTATTTGTGCTTTCTTTTAAATGAGAGAAACTATGGCTCAGCTAAAACCCCCTTCAAGTCCTATTACTCATAGCTGGGTTGTCTGGACTTCATTAGCCCCAAGGTCAAAACCTGGTGCTCTAGGAGGGAGCAGGGATAGACAGGGATGCTTTGGTACCCAAGGCCTGCTGACAAGGGGCACAAGTTATTCCTGGGGAGATTCCACCTGGATACAAGAGGGAGTTTTTCCCATTGAGAATAAGTAGCCACTGGAATGATCTCCCCGGGGAAGTGGTGACTCCCCAGCACCGGGCTCTGTTAAGGTTCAGCTGGACAGGGCACTGGGACATCCTGTTTAGGCCTAGAAAAGCTGGACCTGTTGATCTCCGAGGTCCCTTCCATCCTGGGATCCTGGGGTACCACACAGTGAAGAGGGTGCAGGCTCTCCATTGGTGGTACTGGGGGTGCGCAGCAGCAGCAGGACCCCACCGGGGCCGAGCCAGCCCTCCCTGCACCCAGATGGGCACGGGCAGCACCCCAGGAGGAGGCCACATCCCGGGACCCCCGCAGCTGGGATGTGCGCACCGTGGATCCGCATCACCCCCGTACCCCAGCAGGGCCGAGGGGGGGGGGGGGGGGCTCCCTTCCCGCACCGTCCCCAGCGGCGATGGCCGGGGCAGCACCGCCCGCACTCACCCGCAGTCGGGGGCCGGGCACCAGCGGCAGTCGGGGTCGGCGGCGAGGCAGCGGCGGAGCATGAACTCCTCGTACTTAGCGACGAGGTGCGGGGAGTCCCGGAGCAGGCGGCGGATGTCGGCGGGGTTGAGGCGCTCGCTGCACTCGGGGCAGCAGATGTTGACGCGGGACTCGGTGATCTCGATGCGCAGGTACTGCCGCAAGCAGGCCCCGCACGACCGGTGCGGGCACGACAGCAGGCGCGGGGCGTTCTCGGCCGGCTGCCGCACCAGGCACAGCGGGCACTCCAGCTCCTCCTCACCGCCGCCCTCCGGGACCACGGCCGCTTCCTCGGGGGGCGGCGGAGGCGGCGGAGGAGGAGGAGGAGGAGGAGGCGGCGGCGGGGCCGGCGGGGCGGCGGGGGGCGGCGGCGGGGCTGCGGGAGGCGGCTCGGCCTTAGCGCGGCGGCGGCTGCCCGCGGCGGAGGCGGCGGCGGCGGAGAAGACGCTCTGGAAGGAGAGGCGGCGGCGGCGGCCGGGCTTGGGGCACTTGGCGGCGGCCGAGTGGATGGACGAGGAACGCGGCGATTCGGAGTC
Source organism: Neopsephotus bourkii (assembly GCF_033783945.1). Classification (NCBI taxonomy): domain Eukaryota; kingdom Metazoa; phylum Chordata; class Aves; order Psittaciformes; family Psittacidae; genus Neopsephotus; species Neopsephotus bourkii. The sequence goes on along the minus strand of NW_026901453.1, from coordinate 203,994 downwards.
CCGCTCGGAGCCCATGGCGGCGGCTGGGAGTCAGCGGTGTCCGGTCACGGCGAGACTCGCTCCGGTGCCTCCGGCTTCCTCCGGGCGTTGCCGGCACCGCTCTGAAACGACAACGGCCGCGGAGCCGAGTGAGAGCCGAGGGAGCGCCGCGCCCGCCCCGCCCCGCTCCGTCCCGCCCCGCCCCGGGCGCGGCCGCCGCCGCCGCCATTTTGGTTGTTGGCAGCGCCCAGGGGCAGGCCTGAGGCCTGCGGGTCCCGGTGCGGCGGCGGCCGAGACCGGCCCTGGGGCCCCGGCCCTGGGTCCCCGGCCCTCGGGGGCAGCAGGTAGCGTTGGGCCATTATGTACCCCGGATCCCCTCAGGGTTCTCGGCCCGGCTCCCCGCAGCACCCCCGGCTCCCCTCAGCTCCCCGGTTCCCCTCAGCATTCCCACTCTCCGAGGCTTCCTCCGTTCCCATCCCAGCCCAAGCACTAACATGTGTTGGGAAGGAGCGTGCCCCTCTTACAAGGACCAGTGAAGGGCTGTTCCCCAGGGGTAGTTTGCTTTTAAATGCGTTTCTTCTTGGAGAGAGGGGCCTAGAACCACAAGAGCCCCCTCTAAACGCATTCATCCCAATGGCGCATCCCGTCCCTTCCTGTGGGCCTCTTTATAGCAGCTGTGGAGATGCCCTTGCCCAGGAACGCTTCCCGGTGCGGGGTTTCGGCTCTTCCATGCACAGCACTGCCATTACAATCCACATCCCTCCTGCACCCATGCAGAGCTGCCGAAGCCTCCGTTCCCCTGCAGGGCTCCCGCTGCGGTCAGCAATGGGCCAGCGCTGCCCCTTGTGCAGGGGAGGTGAAGCAGGCAGCTCCGCTGTGCCCGTGCAGCGCCCCTTAAACCCGCACGGAAGGGGCTGCCAGCTCCCCACAGCGAGGGCTGCACTCCCTGTGATGCTGGTGACAAGAGAAGAGCGGCTCCATCGCTGCCTCCCCGCTCCTGAACTCAGCCTCATTGCACAGTGCTCGCCAGGCTCCCTCCTGGCTGCTCTCAGTGCCCCTGGGATGGAGAACAAGGTGGAGGGAACCAAACCCAGGCTGGCAGACAAGCACCAGGGGGTTGATGCTGCTTGACTTGCCGTAGGCAAAGACCCCGTGCCTGTCTGCAGCAGGGATAATGATGATGCTTCCCTGTTTGATGGATGGCAACGAAGGCACAGAGGGAGTAAATCACCTGGATAGGAGCACACAAATGAAGCTTCCTCCTCTCCCAGTCCCCTTCACCTCTCCTGTTACCTTCCCTGTCCTTTTCTTTGTGCTTGTCACACACCCTCACTTGGTGCTTATCCCAAGCTGCCTGCTGCCCCCAGGTCCTTCCCTACAGCTTATGTTCCCCAGACGTGTGCCAGCTCCCCCTCACTTCGGCTGTGCTCCAGCGTTCCTGCAGCCCCACACATGGCTCTGGCCCAGCTGGAGGTTTTGGACCACACTTAGGATTGGCCTCAGTGTTAAATTCCCACCTGGGACAAGAGCCCTGTTACTGTCAAGGGAGTGAAACAGCTCTGCTCCAGGAGAGGCAGGGATGCTACAAGGGTGCTTGTGGAGCAGGGTGAGCTGCTGGGCTCTGGTCCCTGGCAGCTGTGGGCAAGCATGAGGATGCTCAGCACTTCCCTGATCCTTGTGATGTGGAGCTTTGGGAGTTGAATGAAAGCATCCTCTCCCCGTGTCAGTGGTAGGGAAAGAAGTCCAGAGGAAGAAAGGAGCGATGTACTGGTGTGAAACAAGGTCCTATTGAAACGTCTGAGATGAGGCAGGTATAGGACATCTTCAAACGGCTGTCACTGCCTGTCTGCAGCAGAGCCCGGTCTGCTTTGATGATTTCAGTAGGAAAATCACACTGGTGAGTGAAACAGAGAGCCCTGCGTAGGGTTTGTGTGGGATGGGTCTCGCAGACAGAGCTCTGCCAGCTCAGCCCTACGTCCTGCGCAGCGCAGGAGCACACACTGGAACTAATGTGGGAAGGTTTCGTCTCCAAAGCTAATGCGAGACAGGGCTGAATTACCAGCACTGCAGACACAGACAGAGCAGAACCAGCTGGAGTCCTGGGAAAGGCACCAGCTCACAGGGAAGCAGTGACTCCTCATTCCCTTACACGAGGAACCACGACACAAACAGGGCTGGGGGAGGCTGGGGAACATCCGTGGGGCTCACGCTGCCTTCAGAGCCATTCCCTGCTCCGGAGCTGTGCCAGTCTGAGGGAATTCAGTGCCTTCCTGGAGCTCAGACACTGCTTACCCTGCCCTCATCGCACTGCACACGCAGCATCCACCTAAAACACCTCCTCCATGGCTGAGGTGTTGCTCCGTGGCGAGTTTCCACTGCCCTTGCCTGGAGCAGAGGCTCCTGCTCAGCACCCTCCTGACTCCGGAGCAGTTTGAACCCAGGTTGGTTGGATTCCCACTGGGGGAGAAGAAACCCAACCAACCAGGACTGGGGAGGGGGAAAGCGCTGCCAGGGAGGGGAAAGCCACTGGATTGGGAGCGAGATGAGCTCAGCCCCTCCCCGGGGCTGCAGGGACACGGTCCCGTCCCCAGCGACCGCTCTGACCCCGTAACCGAGGGTGTTTGAAAGATAACAACGGCACAAAGCAAACCAGCCGGGGGGTGGGGAATGGAATTCGAACGCTCCAATGCCCTGCTCCGCAAAGCCCGGCTCCCACCGGCGGATCTGCGCTCGCACACAGCTGGAAAGCCGCTGACTTCCAACCCTACCATTCAAAGCAGGGCAGGATTCGGTCCAGGCGGCTTTAAACACTGCCCGGATGGAGCAGCCCCGAGGCTGCTCTCGGGAGGTTTCAAGGGAAACACCTCAGCCCCCCCCAGCCCAAACCCCCCCTCAAAGCAGGGTGAGGGCTCTGCCGCCGGCTCCCAAGGGGAAGAGCCCCTGGTGAGGCAATGAAAATCCCCCTTGCTTCATTCCGAGAGTGAAAGCAGGGGCTGGCAGCCGGGAAGGGCTGGTGAAACTCCCTGCTCGCACCGGGAGGATTTGCATGGAGGAACTGGGCTGTGCCGGGGCTGGGAATGTTGTGGTGGCAGCAGTGAAATAGAAACCCCACGTCCTGTTGGCCTGTCCCCTCCTTTCCTGGTTACCTCAGCATAGAACGAATGATAGAACCACAGACTGGGTTGGGTTGGAAAGGACCTTACGATTATCCAGTTCCAACCCCCCTGCCATGGGCAGTGACACCTCACACTAAACCAGGTCACCCAAGGCTCTGTCCAACCTGGCCTTGAACACTGCCATGGAGCATTCACATGGGCAACCCATTCCAGTGCCTCACCACCCTAACAGTAAAGAACTTCTTCCTTATCTCTAACCTGAATCCCTCTGTTTCAGTTTGAACTCATCACCCCATGTCCTATCACTCCAGTCCCTGATGAAGAGTCCCTCGCCAGCATCCTGCTCTCCCAGGGTTAGGCAATACCTGCCTCTTGCTCTCAGCCCCAGCCTGCAGGACCCAGGGAGATGTTGAAAGAGCTATTTTGGGACACACAAAGCTTCAGCCTGCCTGAAACCTCCAGGTCTTTCTGGCCCGCAGGTGGGAACGCTTCCCAGGAACAGGCTTTCTCTGGAAGTCCATGCCTTTGCTCAGGGTTTCTCATGCTTCCCCAGGCAGAGGAGGGGGGATATCTGTGGGTCACAGCCTGTGCTCAGAGCAGATGGAGCATGGAGAAAATGGAGCTCATGTTGCTGCTTTCTGACCCGATGGAACAGGGGTAGAAGGGGATCAGCTTTACACCAGGCGTTCTTCCCTGTTGCTAGACAGGGAATGATTCAGCTCCGGTCTGGCTGGGCAGGATGAGACCTTTGGCAGTGCTCGGGTGGGACAGCCTGGGCTGTTAAAGGGATCCATCAGGATTCACCAGTGCCACAATGCAGGTGACAGCTTTAAGGGTCTGTGTCCTGAGGACCCACTACAGGAGGGCACAGCCAGGGCCCATCTCGCAGCCAAAGCAGAGAGCTTGCTGTAGGCACAGCACGGGGGCAAAGCTGGGAGGGACAGAGGGGTTCAGGTGGCCCAAAGGTGGTTTTAAACCTCTCCGAGGGGTCTCATCCCAGTTCCATGCCCTGAAGAGATGCCAGGAGCATGGGGGCTGCCTGCATGGGGGCCCTGCTCCCCTGGATGCAGAGCAGGGCTGGGCTGTCCCAGCCAAGCTTAACCCTGAGAGCTTTGAGGTGTGCGGTGGGGGATGCTCTGCATTCACAGGGTAGCAGCTGTGCAGTCAAGAGCTGGAGTTCAGTGGGGTCATTTTCTGCTAGGGCCCTGGGGGACGCGGGTTTGGAGTGCCACAAACTGAGCCTCCTCCCATAGAGATGCCATTAACGGTGGGTTATGGCTCTCTGGGGAGCACACCATGGCGGGGAGGGCTCTCCCCAGGGTGCACATCTGGGTCTGTCTCGTTAGTTCATGTGCTCTTTGCCTCTCGTGGTCCCCTGAGATGTGTTCAAGGAAGGAAGAGCTAATTCCACTTGACTCCTTTTTCCCTGCCATGCTTAAGGATTGACATCCTTTTAAATGGAGAGAGAAAGGCAGGAAAGGGGAGCCCCGAGTTCAGAAATTCAAGGCTTTTCCGAGAGGATTTGTTCTGGTTTAGGCTGTGATTCCCCCTCCTCTGCCCTCCATCTCCCCATCCCACCCTGCTCCTTCCTCACACCCACATGCACGGCGCAGCAATCTTCCACTCCCTGCTGTGGCTTCCCGGGGAAGAGGCTGTCATGTGAAATCCTGGGAGCGAGCTACCACATGAAGCTCTCTGGAAGCAAGCACGGCGTGTCTCCGGCAGAGCAGACAGAGCAGCGCTGCTCCCCCTCCTCAAAACCCAGCACGATCCCAGCGATGGGGGTGTGGGGAGCAGGGAATCATCGTGGAAGCTTGGGAGCTGCCTACAGGCAAGGCAAGTGTTGTCAGTGGCTGATAGAAGAGGTGGGAGGGAGGGAGATTTGGAGGGGGAAGAACTTGGAGCCTCCATGTGCCCATGCTCAGCACCCTGTCTGCCCCAGGGCCCAGCAGCCAGGATGGCTCCATCACTTCTTGCACTGACATGTGCATTGAAAGAAGACTCCAGAGGGACTCACAGATAACTCCCATCTACTTCAGCAGTGACATAAAGGTAGGGAGCATTAAGCAAGTACTTGTAATAGTAACCCGGCATGCTTTTCCCCTCTACAAAACAGCATTTCCTTCTGTAATAAAGCACAGGCTGTTGTGGCTCCTTCATGTACCTGCACGCTGGCTGTACGGCCTTGGGGATAGAAGCAGCAATGATCCCTGCTCTCGAGTCACTCTTCCTGCTGACCTGCTGGACTTAATGACAGGGGATTTACAAGTGAGAAGGTTTAGCACAGGAGGGTGCTGCCATCAGGGCTGATCCCTGCCCAGGAGGAAGCAGCCGGGCTCCCTGCTCACCCAAGCCGTTAACAGACGGGTCTGTGTTTGCTGTAGGCATAAACACAGGCAAACTGGTCACTGGAGAAAACCCCAGTGCCTGCCACAGCTGCCTGGGGATGGAGGAACCAGGGGGGCAAACACCTCTGAGAGCAGGCAGCTGCCTGGCCTGGCCACGCTGGGCTGGTGGTGTCTGTGGCATGGAGCTGGTGTGATGGGGCAGGGAGCTCCTCTCCTCTCCTCTCCTCTCCTCTCCTCTCCTCTCCTCTCCTCTCCTCTCCTCTCCTCTCCTCTCCTCTCCTCTCCTCTCCTCTCCTCTCCTCTCCTCTCCTCTCCTCTCCTCTCCTCTCCTCTCCTCTCCTCTCCTCTCCTCTCCTCTCCTCTCCTCTCCTCTCCTCTCCTCTCCTCTCCTCTCCTCTCCTCTCCTCTCCTCTCCTCTCCTCTCCTCTCCTCTCCTCTCCTCTCCTCTCCTCTCCTCTCCTCTCCTCTCCTCTCCTCTCCTCTCCTCTCCTCTCCCCTCCTCCTCTCCCTGGTGCTTGGGGTGCAGCAAGGAGCAAGGTGAAATCTTCAAGGACCCATTGGGGGAGCACTGTGTCCAGTTCTGGACCCTTCAGTTCAAGAAGGACAGGGACCTGCTGGAGAGAGTCCAGTGCAGGGCAACTAAGATGATGAAGGGAGTGGAGCATCTCCCTTGTGAGGAAAGACTGAGGGAGCTGGGTCTCTATAGTTTGGAGAAGAGGAGACTGAGGGGTGACCTTATTAGTGTATATAAATATATAAAGGGGGAGTGTCCTGAGGATGGAGCCAGGCTCTTCTCAGTGGCAAACAATGACAGGACAAGGGGCAATGGGTACAAACTGGAACACAAGAGGTTCCACTTAAACCTGAGAAGAAACTTCTTCTCAGTGAGGGTGACGGAACACTGGAACAGGCTGCCCAGGGAGGTTGTGGAGTCTCCTTCTCTGGAGACATTCAAAGCCCGCCTGGACACGTTCCTGTGTAACCTTATCCAGGTGTTCCTGCTCCGGCAGGGGGATTGGACTGGATGAGCTTTTGAGGTCCCAATCTCTAACATACTGTGATACTGTGATACTGAGGAAGGGTTTGTTCTGCCCTCAAGAGAGCAGATGCAGAGAAGCTCCAGCGGTGGCACGGGGCTTGGTTTCTGCAAGCAGAACAGTGAGGCACTGGCCTGGTTTCCAGGAAAGGAGAACAGTGTGTCACAGAGGAGCCATTGAAAAGACCTGAGGCTTCTGCCTCAGCTTTCTGCCTTCCTGCTGCAGACGTGTGTGCGCTGGGGAGCTCAAAAGGCTGAACTGGAGCCTGTCCTGCAGCTGGCTCAGGGCAGGGAGCTGTGGGCTCCTCCTGCACAGAGCACACTTGGAGTCCCTGTCCTTGCTGGGGGTCCCTGCACAGCCCAGCACCTCTCCCTTTTGCCATGGGAGTGGGGGAAGCAGAGCTGCATGGGCCAAAGCACTGCTTGTAGAGCCCAGACCCCCAAAGAGACCCCCCCATCCCCTGCAGCCGCAGCTCAGAACCCCTCAGCATCTCTGCCATCCTTCCCACTGGTGCATCCTGCAGACACAGGTAGGGCTGGGCACACCACACGTTTCCTCCACCCGAGCCACCCATTTCCTCTGTGCTGCAGACATGAGAAGCAGTGAGTTAATCCCGCAGGCCATGAACTAAGCTGTCTTAGCAGACACCATCTGTCTGTTTTCATTTGCTGATGCACGACCTATTTTGCTGTGGAGCAGAGCAGGGGCTGCAGTTTAGGGGCTTGCGTGTTGCACTGTCCCTGTTGCCAGGGTTTAATCCACTGCTCCCTGCTAATGGGAGAAGGATCCAGTGACCTGAGCACCGGGGGGACCTGCTGTCATGGGCTGGTGGTGCCTGAAGCTTGTCCCTATGGCTGCTGGGCCTCGATGGAGGCTTGAGCCTCAACCCCACAAAGCACTTGGGAAGAGAAAGGTCTCATCAAGGACAAGAGCAGGGGCCTCTCCTTTACCCAGAGCCACTTCAGCAATGGCCATGGAGGGACACTGTGAAATGCCACCCTTTAGAGCCACCATCCAACCATCGCAGCCCTGCACTGGGGCTGGGGACAGGAAAGGCAGGGTAAGAGAAGGGAAAGGGACTGTTTCTGTCTTGGTAGGGGGGGAGCCACATCCATCACTTGCCAGCAGGTCCCAGGGAGCCCTGAGCATCCCAGGTCTCTTCAGCACCATCAGGGAGAATATTAGCAACGGGCTCAAACCCTTCTGCTTGTGCCCCTGAGGACACAGATGTGGCACTTCCTTCCCCTGAGTGACAGCCCTGCACTTCTTTGGTTGGGAGGCAAAGTGTCCTTGGCACCTCCAGCTCATTCTCATCCCAAAGTGGGGTACCTGGGAAGAGGCCACATGCTCTGCTCTGCGCTCCAGCCAATGCTGCTTTAGCCTGGGGTCATTCTGGTGCTTTACAGAAGGTGAGCAATGGCCATACCAGCAGGACAGGAAAGACAGGAAGAGAACTCTCTGTATCCCTCCAAGGGGATCTGCTCCTGCCTGGGAGCAGTCTGGTGACCCTTGCCTGGGTACAGAAGTACAGACGTTACGAAAGCTCATAAAACCATCAGGACCTTTCCAAGGCAGTTATCAGATTTGACTTACCCAGCTCTCAAAGCCATTCCAAAGGTTGCTGTGGGCTGCAATTCCTCCCCAAGTCACCAACTCTTTACTGAGCTCAGCTCTGGGGGCAGGATTTCTCCCTGAGCTCTGAAACCAGGAGCGAGGCCATTCTGTCCTTGGGTGCTGTTAGGGGGGAGTGGAGTACTCGGTGCTAACACCCTCCTGCCACCCAGGACCGGGCTGGTAACTGCTCAGTGACCTCTGCTCGAGCTCCCCAAACCAGCTTCCTGCTTTTCCACACAACAAAAGCGGAACAGAGGGAGGAAGCTCTTCAGACTGACCTTGGCATCAGCCACACGGCTTCCTTCTGCCTTAGCCCACTTGCACCATTTGGGCTTTCCAGGGAACTCGGAACCTTCTGGGTAGGATGTGACCTGAATGCACCCGCTTCTGCGGCTGCCTCTGGGTGGCCAATGCTGGCTGGGCAAGGAGAGTGCCAAGTACCTGCTGCGGAGTAACTTCCCTTTCCTGCTGGTTAGAGAATCCAGCCTGGTTTGGGTTGGAAGGGACCTTAAAGCTGATCCAGTCCCAACCCCTGCCACGGGCAGGGACCCCTTCCACTGGAGCAGCTTGCTCCAAGCCCCTGTGTCCAACCTGGCCTTGAGCACTGCCAGGGATGGGGCAGCCACAGCTTCTCTGGGCACCCTGTGCCAGCGCCTCAGCACCCTCACAGGGAAGAGATGCTTTATATCCCCTGTTTCAGTCTGAACCTATCACCCCTTGTCCTGTCACTCCAGTCCCTGATGCAGAGCCCCTCTCCAGCATCCCTATAGGCCCCCTTCAGACACTGGAAGCTGCTCTGAGGTCTCCACGCAGCTTCTCTTCTCCAGGCTGAACAGCCCCAATGTTCTCAGCCTGGCTCCATACAGGAGCTACTCCAGCCCCTGAGCATCCTCATGGCCTCCTCTGGATGTGCTCCAACAGCTCCGTGTCCTGATGCTGAGGACACCAGGACTGCAGTTGTGCTCTTTTCAAAACCAGCTGAAGCTCTGGACCCCTGTTTCCTGCCCTGCTGCAGCTGTCATTGCCGGTACCTTGCTGCCTCCAGGGATGCTTGACCCCTTCACAAACCTTGCTCAGCTTTGGACACCCAGGAAACCCTACTGGCTCCTTCCTGTGTTCGCTAAGCTTTGCCCAGTGTTCCCTTGTCCGTGCCATGGACACTCCCTTGGCCTCTGCATCAGATGGGACAAGAACTAACGACTTCCCTGCAAGATGCCATCATGTCCCTCCTGCTCTGCTGCGAGCCGGGATGTCCCTCCTGCACTGTGGGGCCAGGGACAGCAGCTGGGGTGAGGATCTCTGTGCTGGGAACAGGGTTTCCTCACACTGCGGGGTACAGATCCCCACCGCAGGGCTGCTCCCAGTGCTCCCGGTTTCTTTGTGCTTTGGGAACAGAATCGACTCGGGAACTGTCCGGATGTGAGGCCAAGGAGTCCCTGATGAAGGATCTGATGAAGGCATCACCCCCCTCCCAGCACACAGCCGTGGGCCTCTCCTGAGCATTCCTGAGGCAGAGGAGCAGGGAAGGGCAGTGCTTTGCCAAGACTCCAATGGCCCCAGGCCTGGGACCGCTGTCAGGAGCTGGAAAGAGGAAGGAAGAGCCCAATGTGGTCAGCGCTGGGAAAGGCATCTCCTGCCCAGAGCTGCCTGGGGAACATTCCCATAACCAGGAACAGCTGTCAGAGGGGGGAGAGAGAGAAGGAAAGAAAGAAGGAACAGCTCCTGCCTGCACCCTGCCAGCACAGCGCTCCCAGCACTCCCAGTACGGTGTTCCCAGCACTCCCAGCACAGTGCTTCCAGTACGGTGTTCCCAGCACTCCCAGTACAGTGCTCCCAGTACAGTGTTCCCAGCACTCCCAGTACAGCGCTCCCAGCACTCCCAGTACAGTGTTCCCAGCACTCCCAGCACAGTGCTCCCAGTACAGTGTTCCCAGCAGTTTTCCCAGTACAGTGTTCCCAGCACTTCCAGTACAGTGTTCCTAGCACTTCCAGCACAGTGCTCCCAGTACAGTGTTCCCAGCAGTGTTCTCAGTACAGTGCTCCCAGTACAGTGTTCCCAGCAGTTTTCCCAGTACAGTGTTCCCAGCACTCCCAGTACAGTGCTCCCAGCGCTCCCAGTACTCCCAGTACAGTGTTCCCAGCAGTTTTCTCAGTACAGTGTTCCCAGCACTCCCAGTACAGTGTTCCTAGCATTCCCAGCACAATGCTCCCAGTACAGTGCTCCCAGCACAGCACTCCCAGCACTCCCAGTAGTGTTCCCAGCAGTTTTCCCAGTACAGTGTTCCCAGCACTCCCAGTACAGTGTTCCCAGCACTCCCAGCACTCCCAGCACTGCACTCCCAGCACAGTGCTCCCAGTACAGTGTTCCCAGCACTATCAGCACTCCCAGCCCAGCACTCCCAGCACAGTGATCCCAGTTCAGTGTTCCCAGCACTATCAGCACTCCCAGCATAGTGCTCCCAGTACAGTGTTCCCAGCACTATCAGCACTCCCAGCACAGTGCTCCCAGTACAGTGCTCCCAGTACAGTGCTCCCGGTACAGTGTTCCCAGCACTCCCAGCACAGTGCTCCCAGTACAGTGTTCCCAGCACTCTCAGCACTCCCAGCACAGTGCTCCCAGTACAGTGTTCCCAGCACTCTCAGCACTCCCAGCACAGCGCTCCCAGTACAGGGCTCTGGCCCCGCAGCAAGGAAAACGGGAGTCATTTTCCAGAGGGCTGAGCCAGCACTAACCCCTGTGTGTGTCCCTGACAATCACCTGCATCGGGGCTTGGCTGAGTTCTTTCCCCAGCCTGCCCTTCGGTTCCCCAGTGCTCTGCAATCCCTGCAGCACAACGAGGTGGGCAGGGAGAGGGGAGCTGTGCTTTGGGGTGTCCTTCCCTCCTGGGCCAGCACGCAGAGGTAAAGGGGGTTTGCTCTGCCCTGCCCTCCCTCATCCTCCCTAACTTCTCCCCAGGCAGAGCCCACCTTTACCACAGCCAGGAAATTCCTCTTCTTCCTGCTCTCCCTCACCCCTTCACCACCAGGAGCAACCCCGCTGCCCTGTGGGGCTGAGGCCATCTGTGCATTGCCTTCAGCAGCCTGGATCCTGAGCTGTGCCCCACAGGAATGGGAGCAGGAGGTGTCCGGGTGATGGGTTCAGACTGGAGTTCAGGTTGGAGATGCTGCGAGGGCTGGAGCATCCCTGCTCTGGAGCCAGGCTGAGAGAGCTGGGCTGGGGCAGCCTGGAGAAGAGAAGGCTCCTGAAGGGGAGACCTTAGAGCAGCTCCAGTGCTTAAAGGGGCTGCAGGAAACCTGGAGAGGGGCTTGGGACAAGGGCCTGTAGGGACAGGCCAAGGGGAATGGCTTGAACCTGCCCGAGGGGAGCCTGAGCTGAGCTCTTAGGCAGAAGCTCTTCCCTGTGAGGGTGCTGAGGCGCTGGCACAGGGTGCCCAGAGAAGCTGTGGCTGCCCCATCCCTGGCAGTGCTCAAGGCCAGGTTGGACACAGGGGCTTGGAGCAAGCTGCTCCAGTGGAAGGGGTCCCTGCCAGTGGCACTGGTTGGGGCTGGAGGAGCTTTAAGGTCCCTTCCAACCCAACCCACGCTGATTCTATGATTCCATCAAGTCCGTTTCCTCCCCAGTGAAGCCCTCCAGTCCCTCAGGGGTAAGTGCTGGCAATCACAGCCCTGCTTCAAACCAGCAGAGCCTTTATGGGGCCTGTCCCTGCCCTCACGTGTGGCTGGAGTAAAGCCTCCCAAGGTGGAGCCAGCCCCTGTACGTGCAGCCCAGGCTGGGGCTCCTGCTCCAGCCATTCCCACCCACTTCCCATGGACCTGCCAGCACCCAAGGGTGCTGCCCAGCCCTAGCCATGTACGAGCAGTGCTGTCAGCATGGGACGAGCACCAGGATCGCAGCTGGAGAACCCGGCAGTGAGCACGGAGCAGGGAGCAGAGCCCTGATGCCTCTTCCCCATCCGACCAGCCAAGGCTTTGAGCCCCAGGGCTTGCTCCTGCGTTTGGCAAGCAAGAGATGGCAATAGGAGCGTGTGTGAGGTGGAGCAAGGGGGGACGTGGCTTCCTCTCGGGTCTCTGTGACCTTTTCTGGTGACCTTTTCTGCTGTTCTGGGCAGGAACAACCCCAGGTTCCAGTATAGGCTGGGGAACAACCTGTTAGAGAGCAGTGTAGGGGAGAGGGACCTGGGGGTCCTGGTGGACGACAGGGTGACCATGAGCCGACACTGTGCCCTTGTGGCCAAGAAGGCCAATGGCATCCTGGGGTGTATTAGAAGGGGGGTGGTTAGTAGGTCGAGAGAGGTCCTCCTTCCCCTCTACTCGGCCCTGGTGAGACCTCATCTGGAATATTGTGTCCAGTTCTGGGCCCCTCAGTTCAAGAAGGACAGGGACCTGCTGGAGAGAGTCCAGTGCAGGGCAACTGAGATGATGAAGGGAGTGGAGCATCTCCCTTATGAGGAAAGACTGAGGGAGCTGGGTCTCTATAGTTTGGAGAAGAGGAGATTGAGGGGTGACCTTATTAGTGTATATAAATATATAAAGGGGGAGTGTCACGAGGATGGAGCCAGGCTCTTCTCAGTGGCAAACAATGACAGGACAAGGGGCAATGGGTACAAACTGGAACACAAGAGGTTCCACTTAAACTTGAGAAGAAACTTCTTCTCAGTGAGGGTGACGGAACACTGGAACAGGCTGCCCAGGGAGGTTGTGGAGTCTCCTTCTCTGGAGACATTCAAAACCCGCCTGGACACGTTCCTGTGTAACCTTATCTAGGTGTTCCTGCTCCGGCAGGGGGATTGGACTGGATGAGCTTTTGAGGTCCCTTCCAATCTCTAACATACTGTGATACTGTGGTACTGTGGGACGCGCAGCTCATGGCACAGCAAAGCCCGGAGCCTGCGGCAGCCCCAGCCCTCGGCTGCTGACCTGGATCCATTGGAAATCCAGCTCCAGGGGGTCGGTGCCTTCTCCTCTTGGCAGCCATGGAGCCTTGCTCTGGGCTGCCTGCGGTCCAGCCCTGGCTCTCTGGGATACGGGTCCTGCCGCCGACAGCCAGCCCATGGACTGGGAGCTGGATCAGCAGCGCCATGAGGATCCCATTGAGGGTCCTCACTGCCCTCCTTAGAGGGGCAAGCACAGGGAATGAGCTGCTGGGGCAGAGCCAGGAGAGGGCTGGCACCTAAGGGAGTCAGATGGCTCCATTTGCTTCCAGCCCTTCTTGCTTAGCTTCAAAGAGAAGTGATGCTGGCAGGAGGAGAGGAAAGGAGAGGAGCAGGGTCCGGTGCAGGCAGATTGGGATGCACCCATATCCCCCCCAGGCTGAGATTTAGAGGTTTAGGAGCAGGTTTAGAGCAAAGACAGAAACGCTGACTTGGCCAGAGGGGTAAGATCCATTGAGAGCTATTGATCACTGAAGTAAGCTCAGCTGTGACACAAACAGCTGCCTCAGCAGAAGGCCATTTCAGCCTGGCTTTGGGGAGAGGCTATAGAGGGACCGCAGGGCAGGCAGCAGTGGGAACACGGCACCCTGCTCTCCTGGAGCCAGCTGCCTGCTCCCGGTGGCACCAGATAAGGGGTGCAGACACACACAAGGCAGGCTCCGGTTTGCATCCCTGCCAAAGGAACAAGGAAGCATCGGCTGCAGCGCACTCAGGACAGACGCTGGAATGGGAAGCACTGAGACGTCTCCCAGGGCCTGGCTCAGCTCCCAGGGCCCTCTCTGGACACTGGCACAAGGGCAGCTCCTCCCTGAGGCTCAGGCGCTGCAGAGGCTCTCAGCTCCCAGCCTGTTTTCCCAGGAGGGTTTGTGCTGGAGCCAGCACCCGGCAGAGCACTGGTTCCCATTTACTGCCATGTTCCTGCGTACCCAGAGTGACACCTCCCAGGTAACGCAGCAGGGAACAGGCCTGCATGAAGGCACTACGAGCACGTCAGACCCAGCTGCTTCAGCTGATGTGCAGATGCCAGGCTATGATCCCATGATCATCCCTTTTGCAGTGCAGGCAAGTGCAGGGGGAGCAGCAGGGAGAGCCAATGGGGCAGTGCAGAAGGGCAAGAACAGGAGGGGTGACTTGGCCCCGCTGCTGAAGGAGCTCCTGGTGCCATTCCCCCCATGGCTCCCTCCCAGCGAGGGCTCAGAGCGCTGCAGCCTCCAGCCCTGCTCCCACACAAGCCCCACAGCAGCACAAGCTGTTGCTGGTTGCAGTTACCATCACCCAGCACACCAGGCCCCTGCCCAGTGCCCCCCCATCGACCCAGCAGCATCTGTGCCTTCATCCCACAGCAATATCCCTCCCTAAAGCATCTTTCTGCTCCTGACTGCCATTCTGCTCTCGCATGTACTCTCAAGCATTGCTGGCTGCATTTCTCCATGGCCACACTGAGCCCCCAGCCCTTTACACGCCATGGGAAACACGGGAAATGTGCTGTTTCCCAGCAGGGTTGTGACGGGAGCATCAGCCTCTCCCTGCTCTTGGATTTCAAACAAGGTTTCTGCAGCCCTCCCCAGCATCTGCTTTGTGCCTCTGTCACCTCCAGCACAGAACTGCTTTCTGACCCCCACAGCACCGGGCTTTGGACCCCAATGTCCTTTCCTCGCTCACATACACCTCAAGGCTGAGTGCAAGTCAGCTTAGCACAGAGGGAGTGGGTGCTAATGAACCCCCTTTCTGCTTTGCTATCGCTGCCTGCGTGTAGGGCAGAGTCCACACACCCCTGCCATGGAGCTGTAAACCCAGCAGCTTGTTCAAGTGTTCAAGCCCAGCTTTAGGCTTAGGAAGAGCTGAAATCCCACCCCCGGGCCCTGGGCCAGCACAGGGGTAGTGCAGGGATGCTGCAGGGCACAGAGGTGACCGTCACCCCTTGTTCTCTCCCCTCACAGACCAGATCCCGTTATGCAACCGCTAAAAGGCAACACAGCATCCAGAGTGGATCCAAGCACTTTGGTTTGCCTTCCAGATCCCCCGGATCCGCATCCAGAGCGCTCCCAGCACCAACTGTGCACCCTGGCTGCCTTCCCCACAGCCACTGCCTCCTGCAAGGGCAGGGTAAGTGCTGAGAGCTCTGGAGAGCTGCAGCTCAGGCTCCCCACTGCAAACACACGCTGCTGGGCTGGCTCCCAGTGCAGCAGCTCAGGGGCTGCAAGCTCCTCGTTCCTTTAACCAATGATTCCAAGCGAGCGCCTTGATCCCCTGCTGCAGAGAGGGACCAGGGCTGCTTCCCACTCCCTTCAGCCCACCCCGCACAGCATCAGGGACACACACTGCTACACTGGGGGGATGGATTCGCCCAGCCAGCGCATTGTGTAACGCTGCTGCTGCCCGAGCGCCATCAGAAAGAAGCCAGGGCAGGATGCGATCCCAGCAGATCCCCCCCTGCTGCCCCCGGAGCATCCCTTACCTCTCCCGCTGCAGCTCTTCCTTCCCTCCGCAGTCTCTCCCCGGCTCTCCCTTTCCCACTCGCCTTCCCCCTGCGCCACCTCCCGGTGTGATGTCAGCCCGGCCCGGCCCGGCCTCCGCAGCCGCCCCATCACACCCCGCTGCTGCTTCCCTTCCTTTCCCTTCCCTTCTTCCCCACCGTTGCCACAGCGACAGGAGGGGGAATCCCGGCCCCCGGTCCTCCACCTCCCGGCGCCTCGCTTGGTATCACCCACTGCAGCTCTTCCTCAAGAGCCTGGGGAGCAGGGGAAGGACACGGTGACAACAGGGAGCAGGGGCAGGCAAAGGCTAGGGACAGATCGTGGCTTAACCTGCCTGGAAGGGAGGGCAGAGGCAGCCATGGGAAGCAGGCCCAGGCAGAACAGGCACTCACCTCATCCACAGCCATTCCCACCCGTGTCCCTGGTGCTCCTTCCCCTTTACACCCCTTCCATTCACTGCTCTCCACAAGTTCTTTGCTCCTCAGCCCCTCTGCTCTTCCCATCTCAGGGCTATGCCCATGTGCACCATGATACAAACTGTACAGACAGGGGCTCTGTGCTGCTTGCCCACAGCAGGTGCCCTTCGGGGTCACTTCTCCTTCCGAAATCAAGGTCAGAGCTCAGGTATGGAGCAGAAACACAAGCCCAGCTCCAAACCAGACCCTCAGGAGTCATTGGGCTCATTCTTACTCCCCACAAAGGTTTTCCTGCGCTCCCATTGCCACAGATGGCTCCAGCAGCAGGAGGGGAAAAGGGCAGATCCTGTATTTTTAGGACTGCAGCACATTTTTAATGGGAAGCAATGGCCCAGAGCTTCTCAGCCCTCCCCCATCCAAGAGGCTGCTTCTTTTCAGCAGAAATCTCTCTGCATTAGAGAACAGGTCACTTCCTCTATCAGCGAGAATTCAGTGTCCTATTTGATGCTGGTCCTTGGGCTATAAATAGGATTTTTCCCCTTTTATAGCTGCTGAATAATTGTGAGGCTGAAACATGAGCAGAGTTTTCAAATGAGTGCCTGATAAGCAGCTTGCTGGAACGGAATGGGGGAACAGAAGGGAGCTGCAGCACCTGCAGAGCAGCATGCGCGGAGGGAGAGTCAAGGGCAGCATGAGAGAGATGGGTCACAGAGCAGCTACAGAGGATGGAGGCTGGAGGTAAACAGCCTCCCCACAGCTCATTCCATGCTCCACACTTAGGTAACGATCAGACAGAAGCAGCCCAGCTCAGAGGAGCCAGGACTCTTCCATCCCACGTACTGGAAAGCCAGGAGGAGCAGGCAGAACAGGTTTTAAACAGCAGCAGGCAAGCAGTAGAGGACACAATCCCAAACAATGAGGAAGAGCCTGGCTTAACATCCATCAATGAAAGAAACAAGGGAAGGACACCACAAACTTGCCTTCAACAGGGAGGGAATGCTAAGTGGAGGTAGAGAGGTGCTAAACCCCTCAGAGCACAGAAACAGGGTAAAGGGAGGCGAGGAACTGCTCTTGTTCTGTGTGTCAGAGCAGATTTTACCCTTGGTACTTCAAGAAGCACCAGTGGAGGGGAACAAAGAGACACAAGAATCTACAAAAGGCAGAAAGCAACCGAGCAGAAGCAGAAGATAAAGCATGAGGCTTCCAGTTGCTGCAGGAGGAGAGAAGGAAATGACATCAGCTCCTGCATGCACTGGCAGTGTGAAGGGAAGGTAGAAAAGGTTTGGAATTCCATCCCTGAACAGAGCTTTGGCCAGAAAGGGTCAGGATACAGAGAGGTCTCAGTGCTTTCAGTGCCATGCCTGATGAAACAGGAGAGCGAAGCAGAAGACACCACTGCTATGGTGATAAAGCATTAGAACACATCCAACAGGGGAGAGGAAGAAGAGGAATCCCAAGCCACAGTTCCAACTGCACAGAACATCCTCAAGAAAGGATCAGGCCCAGTGTTAGTTGCCTACAGTGGCATCCAGCTCCTCTCCCATAGCCTGCAGGGCAAAGAGGACACAGCAACAGGTACAAAAATGTAAAGGGGTTTTTATTGATTCAGAGGTTAGACAAAGGCACCATTTGAGCTCAAAAGAAATGCAAAACCAGCCCCACTCAGTGTTAGCTCTGCAATCATCCCAGGAAGAAAAAAGGCTCTTTTGCATTTCTCCAGCATTGTGAGAATTCCAGCTTGGTCACAGTGAAGCCACCCCATTGCCAAGGCAGGCACAGAGCCACAGCCCCTCTGCTCAGCCCAGAGCAGTCCCTGTGCCAGGGCTCAGGAATGCAGCAGAACAGGAACAAAACTTCCAGGAAAAGACCTGGCACCTTTTGTTTTCCCCTTGGCCTTTCCATGAGTCATTTGCTCAGTTTGGTCCTCGCTGATAGGAAATCACAGCAGTGGCCTCAAGGAGAGAAGCCTGGGACAGCATCTACCTCTCCCCTCCTCACAGGCCAGGGACCTGGTCTTTGCTGGGGATGCTTCACCCTGTGCCATGGTTTTCCCTCCCCAGTCAGTGATTTGAAGGAGAAGCCCATCTCCTCTTCACAAGGATTGTGCTGAATAAGGAATCCAACCAAAAGCCAACCAAATCAGCCCCCAAGCCCCTTGTCTACCACCTCCTTCCCTCCCCTCCCATCAGTCATACCCCCCCTTCCCTGCTGCAATGGGTGTTGTAGCAGTGTGCAGCGTGTGGTGGTGTCTCATCTGCTTCGTGGAGTCACTCAGCTGGAATAAATGGGAACAAAAACATAGATTTAGGGAAAAAAAATAAAGAAAACCCCCAAAGTAATCACGGTTTAAGGCAGGAAAAGGCTGCGAGCTGGATGCAGAGTGAGCACAAAGGGAGGAAAGAAGAGTGAAGAACACATTGTTCTTGCTGTGGAGGAAAACCATGGCCAGATCCAGGAATGTCAACTGCTTGGGAAGCCTTCCCTGGATCACAGCAGCGTGCAGGGAGCTCTCTCAAGATGCTTTCAGCTAAAAGCTGCTTCCACTCAGACCTTCTTTATAGTCACAGGGACGCCAGGGCAGCTCTAACACGCGTTCCCCTAGAGCCCCACAGTCCTATGCCACATACTAGGGCTGCCCTTTCTCTCTCTCTCCCCATCTAGGGGATCCCAGTGGACCCCGAGGGCTGCTGAGGAAACCAGCACCATTCACTTCCAACCCCTGTCTCCCTGCAGCCACGTGCTTTCAAGAACAATAAGTCAAGTGCTTTCAGTTCCCCATGGTATTCCCAGTTTACTGGAAGAGGTGGGTTTCCATGAAAAGGATGCCTGAAGAGAGTGATTCTCAGACAAAAAGAGAAGCTCCCAAAAGCAAGGGATTCCAGAGGATGAGGCATCCAGAGCAGACACACAGTCCCCAGGGCTCAGTGTGGGAGGGAGACAGCTCAACTCCTCCAAACAGGAGGGGATTCCACCACCAAATCACTCCATAACACATGGAAGGCTAAAGGCCAAAGTCTCATCTGGGTCAGTCTGCACTGACAGCAGGGTCCTCCAGGCCAGGCTGGAGTCCTACATGGGCAAAGGCCACTGGCAGCCCTGCAGGGTCACCACAGAGCAGTATAATGGCACTAGGACACCGCACACAGTATCCTAAGGGAGCAGCAGGATGTGCCCAAGGAACAAAGACTTTTCCATGAGCTCACAACGAAGATGGCTGGCTCAAGGGCACATGAAGCCAGTGGTTAATAACGCTGTCTCAGGCCTTGAGAAAGCATCTGTTTGGCAATAAGGCTTTATTTAGGCTGTGGGATCAGGAGCAGCTCAACACATCTTCATCTCCTTGGCCAAAGCCAAGGCAAGAGTGAAGAGATAAAGCCCATGTCCTTTTCTTGTCCTCAGATCACCACACTGACTGTTAGGCTCTAAAGACTTCTAAAGCAGAAAGCACCTCACTAATATTTGCCAGATTAGGGCCCACAGAGGAGAGGCTGAAACCTCCCCAGCTCTTACCCCCCCTCTCCTGCCCTAAAACCCCAGCAGAATGGGAGGAAGATGGGCTGAGCTCTCAGGTAAACCTGCCCCACAGAGAATAACACCCCCAGAACCAGGACAAGCTCTCAGCCAGCCCTGAGCAGCAGCACTCAAACTGTCCCTCCCCAGATGACACACACCAAAAGCCCTTCACTGCTTCCTAAAGTAACCCTGTGTGTCATTGCCTACAGAGCATCACCTACCCAGCACCCAGGCCTGCTCCCCAACCTCCTGCTGGGGAGCAGCCAGAAGTTCAGCTCCTTCTAGAGTGAAACAAAAGCCTTTAGAGCCGGAGGATGCTCGGGCTCGCCGCGACCTCTAGAGGCCAAAGCTCCGGCATCCGCAGACACAGATCCCGAGATAGAGACCGTTAACAGCTCCTTTAATAGGGAATCAGCACAGCCCTGCCTTGGGCCGCATCCCCTCTTCTACTCTACTCAGCTCTTCACCCTCCCTGGCCCCAGAGACAGAGGTGGAGAGACAGAGAGAAAAGCGAGAGAGCTCCGTCCTGGGACAGAGCCCTAAATGAACATAACCAGGTCTTTACATGTCGCTTTTGAGAAGGCTGCCAGGATGCTGGCAAACACCACGTCAGGAGACTGGGAGGCATCCACGGCCGTGTGGATCCCACGCTTGCTGTAGTAGGACACCAGGGGGGAGGTCTGGGTGTGATAGGCCTTCAGGCGCGTCCTCAGGGCTGTTTCATTATCATCTGAGCGGCGGATCAGGGGCTCTCCAGTGACCTGGGAGAAGCAAGGGGACAGTCTCCAGCTGGCTGCAGCCTGGCACACTGCCCCCTTCGCTCTGCAGCTCTCACAACCCATGCTCCCCTCCTCCAGACACAGCCCTGAGCTGCAGGAGCGATGCCCGCGTCTGCAGGGCGAACCCAGCACAGCCAAAGCAGTCCCAGAGCAGTCACTGAAGAGAGGAGGATCCAGCATCGTGGCCGTTCCCCCACACACCACTCTGCTTGCTGAAAGCAGCCAAAGGAGCCTTAAGAGCAGGCTACAGTTGCTCCCCAGGAGGGAAACGAGTCACAACCCACTGCAACTTCAGCTATGGACAGAGTCCTGCATGGCTCCATGGAACAGCCATTCCCTTCACTCATCCCGTGCCATCACCTCAGGCTGCCCAGGCAGATCCCCACGCTCCCCAGAAAGCCAGGGCAGGAGGCAGGAGAGAAGGAAAGCAATGAGGTTTTTTCCAGGGATGCTGCAAAGCATCAGCTAAACCCAAAGCAAGGGAAGCTGCAGCCTGGGGAGCTCACATACATCGTCCTTCATGTGCTCTTTCGGGGGTCTGAACTCCTCGTGATAAGAGCGGCCGCTCGCTGGGTGAATCAGCCTGAGACAGAAAGCAAGAGTCAGCAAAGGACAAGCTCTCCTGAACCTCAGACTCAGCAGCATCTGAACATCTGCAAGAGCAGCCCCATCAGCCTCTCTGTGCTCAGAAAAAAGCCCTGCTGGTTATTTCTGTACCAAGGGCCTCTTCAGGAGCACAAAACCAGCAGCTGTGCTAAGAGATGGAGCTTTTACTTTATGCTCTCCTGGGGAAGAGAGCCAGCTCCTGGAGATGAGAGGGTGACACCAGGCAAACAGGGGCCATCATGGACCACAACTGACCCCAGACAGGATGCTCAGCAGTGCTAAAATATAGAAACACAGAATCACAGAGGGGTTTGGCCTTAAAGCTCCTCCAGCTCCAAACCCTGCCACAGGCAGGGACCCCTTCCACTGGAGCAGCTTGCTCCAAGCCCCTGTGTCCAACCTGGCCTTGAGCACTGCCAGGGATGGGGCAGCCACAGCTTCTCTGGGCACCCTGTGCCAGCGCCTCAGCACCCTCACAGGGAAGAGCTTCTGCCTAAGAGCTCAGCTCAGTCTCCCCTCGGGCAGGTTCAAGCCATTCCCCTTGGTCTGTCCCTACAGGCCCCTCTCCAGATTTCCTGTAAGCCCCCTTTAGATACTGGAAGACTGTTTTAAGGGCTCGCTGGAGCCTTCTCCTGTGTAAAGGAGCAGCAACACCTCCAGAAGAGCAAGAGCACAGCCTAAAGGCTGCCCTGGGTCACCACACAGAGCAGGAATCCCCACATCCCGAGTGGGAGAAAAGGATTTACCGTCCGGTGATTCTCCGGATCAGCAAGGAGTCAGGAATGCTGAACTCGATGACTGAGTCCAGCTTCTCTCTCCTCTTGTCCAGGAGCTCATCCAGCTGCAACAGAAAGCACCCAGCTCAGCAGGCCAGCGGCAGAGGAGCCGGTGTCCAGGGAGGGAGGAGATGCTCACACGTACCATTTCCGCCTGCTTCACCGTGCGCGGGAAGCCGTCCAGGAGGAAGCCGTTCTTGCAGGGAGGGGAGTCCAGGTTGTTCTCGATCAGCTCCACCACCATCTCATCACTCACCTGGGAAGGGGGCACAGGAGGGATCTTAAAGGTCTTTTTTCACCCCAAGTGATTTTAGGTCACCCCGATTTTACACACAGCACGTCCAGAGCTGCTCTACTCACACCAGGCTGTTTGAACAAGCATCCCTGGTGCCACAAGACAGGAGCTAACAGGGTGGAAGCTGCGTGTTCAGACCTGAAGCATTCCCTGCCATGGGTGTCACCCACCACCATGCAGCCACCACCACATTCCACACCAGGGACTTGGACCAGTGCTACCACATCTCTGTTCCAAAGGTTGCTGGGTGTCAAGGGACACCAGCAGCCTGAAGGCAAACTGGAGATGAGGGAGGTCACAACATAACCTCTACTTCCTGCTACTTTGTACCTTCACCCACAGGGCCCTGCGGAAGCCAGGAAGGGTGAAGCAGTTGCTCATTGACTCATAAACCTGGTGTGAAGGTAAATGCCTTCAATGGCTGACAAGCTCTGCCCTGGCAGCCTGGTTTTTCCCACATACCGGCAGGATTAGCGCCCTTTGGGAGGCACTAACAGGCACAGCAGCCCCAACAATAGCTGTTTATACAGGAGCAGAGCTGTTTTCTCCCAACACCCGCAGCTGGGACCCAGCAGGATCAGGGACCAGGCTGTGCCAACACACAAACAAGCACCCTGGGATGGGAAGCGCTGGGGTGGGGGGGAGCCTGGGGGAAGGACCAAGCCCCTTCTGTGTGTTCCTGATTACTGCCTTCAGAGGCAGGGGTTCTGCTTCCCCATCGAGCCCAAAGCCCCATCCTGAGGCCATGCTGTGGCCCAGCCATGTTATCACAGAGCCAGAGCATGGTGCTGGGCCGTACCTGCACAGCAGCCCTGTGGAGCTGCCCCACACACACGTGGCAGATAGCACCAGCAGTGCAGATAACAGCCCTATCTTTCATAACCAGCTGGGCTATTGCAGGCTCGGTGTTGCAATGCAAGCCTGGAGTGAAAGCTGGAGCTACGCCACTTTGTCCTCCCAACCTGTGGCCTGCAAAGTCTCTGTGGGGGGCTGTGAGCCCATGAGCCAGCAGCAGCGCCCAGATCTGCCCCATACCCCTTTGTTTTGGGGCAAATCACTGCAATTTGCTGTCCCTAATGAGGTATTTCAGTCACTTTGGCAAGACCCTTGGAAAAGCAGTGTGTCAGAGGCCCCAGCTCTTGTCCCCTGGGGATCCAAAGCATCTCTCTTGCACGGCATTACCCAGTGCCCACTGTAACTAGCTCAGCAACACCCCTGCATCTATTTTTGCCTTACAATTACAGACAAATGGCCTTCATGCAGAGCTGGGACCCTCTGAACAAGGTCATCCAGCCCAGAGGAGCCCAGGTACGATGTGAAGTGAGACCAGAGCTACAAAGCCTGACTGTAACAGCCTGCAACTTCAAGGATAAAGCTTCACCACAGTGCTGAGGAACTAGGGAACCCCTTGCACCCCACCCTAGCACAAAGAGGGACACAGGCTGCTGGTAAGCAAGGAGCAACTGTGGAGGGGAGGTGTTTAGAGAGGGTGTTTACTCCTGCAGGATAATGAGAAGGGAAACCCCCGCCCTGCAATCTGCCTCCTTCCCCTTTGTCACCGAGGCTTCTAATTACCAGGTGGCTTTGGGCTGCTCCCATTCCAGCACACCCCCGGTACCCACCAGCTTCCCGGCGTCCATCGTCTCCTTGAGGCGCTTGCCCAGGTCGGAGCCCGAGGCCACCATGGCCCGCAGCATGTCGCCGGTTGCTAGGTGGCACACGCAGTAGGTCTCTGCCAGCTTCGGGGCCTGCGGGAGGACACAGACACACCGGGGGGTGCTCAGCGGGAGGGCTCCGAGGGGCTGAGGCCCAGCCACAGGACGGAGCCCCAGCGCGGCCTTGTTGCCGCTCTGCGCCCGGCAAACACGTGGCAGGGCCCGCGGAGAGCGCCGGTTTCGGGGCCCGGATACCGGGTCCCCGCTGCCACCCGTAGAGAATGGACCGGGACAAAGAGCCCCAGTGCACGGGTACAGGCGTAGGGCTGAGCCGGCAGCGGAAAGAGGTACGGAGCCCCCGGGTCGGGTCAGGGCAGGCCGCCCGCCCCGCTGCCTCGGCGAAGGGAAGCGAAGCCGGACACCGGCGTCACCCCAGAGCCGAGCGGGCCGGTCCCGCCGCCGCTCCGGTTAGCACCGCCCGCCCCCCGGTGTCCCCTCACCTGAGTGCCCTTCCCCGCGCCGGGCGGGCCCAGCAGCACCGCGCGGATGCCCCGGCGGAGCCCCGGACCCGAGGCCTGCCCGCGGCTATCGCCCGGCTGCGCGCTCGGAGCCATGGCCGCCGCCGACTGCGCGCCAGCCCCGCCCCGCGGCCAATGGGCGGGGACGCCGGGAGCCGCGTGACTCATGGGCGGGCTTCGTAGCCTATGGGCGTGGTTTAGCGGCGAAGGGGAGGGCTTGCAAGGGGGAAATGGGCGTGGTCTCGCTGCAAGTGGGCGGGGTTTCACTGCAAGTGGGCGGGGTTGAGCGGCACTGCGTGGCGGGAGCGCGCCGCGCCGGCCCGGGTCGCGCTGGCCGCGGGCTCGGTGTGCTCCTGGCGCTGCAGGCAGTGCTGGCCGTGTGTCACGGCACAGCCCGCACACTGCTGGGCTCCGCAGCACGGTGCCCTGCTCTCTGCGCCGCTCCCCCCGTCCTGCGCGGCTCTGGCTGCGGTCAGAGCCAGGATCCTACAGGAGACAAGAGCTCCCTTGGCCCTGGTTGCCAGGAGAGCTCATGGCAAAGCCAAGACCACAGCGTTGAGTATCCAGGATAAGTGGTTCCCTTTCACCTCCTCTGCAGGGGCAGCTGAGAGAGAGCATTGTCTCCTCAGTGACACCAGAGAGGGAGCTGTAAATGAGACAAGAAAGAAATGCCCTGCTCAGCCTGCAGTGTTTGCGGGATGGAGCAGTGGAACCGATTCCCAAGTGCGCAAATGCAGCCAAAAGACAGGACTGAGGGACCAAACGGGGCATGTGCGTGGATGGGATCCGCTGCTGGGGAGCCCACCGAATCTGGCAGCAGCAGCACCAGGGCACAATCAGTCCCTGTGGGCTTCCTGATCCAGTCCCTCCCAGTCAGTGTCCCAGTCAGACGGGGTTTCATCTGCAGGAAGCCTCCTTCCCCTGGCAGCAGTATCTCAGAGGTATTTTGGGCTCTCTTCCCCTCCATGGTCCTTGTGCACACAGTGACTGGCTGCAGGAGGGCTGGGGGTGAGCTGCCGGTGCGGGAAGGGGGCTCGGTGGGGATCGGGGTGTCTGCTGGGGGCAGCCCCAGCCCTGGATAAGGTGGGCGAGGGGTGGAGCATTCCTCAGAAGGGATGAAGGATGCTCCGAGGCAGCTCAGCCAATGGGGTGGCTGGATTTGGTTGCCATGGCTATGGTTGGGAGGCAGAGCTAGGAGGGGGGTGCTGGCATACAACGGGTGCAGGGCCCTCCAAACACAGGGTCTGGGGGCCCGGGGCAGGCGGAGAGTTGGGGCAGGACAAGAGGCACCGCTGGGGCCACTCCATTCTCCTGCGAGACCCATGGGCAAAACCTGTTTAAATGCTTTCTAAGGTAAGTGCGGGAGGACGACGCGGGGCTGCCGGGAAGCACAGCCGGGAGGGATGCCTGTGCTTGCTGACTGTTGGGAATGATGGCTCAGTGCCCCTCACCAACCCCTCGCACTGCTTCTGCCCAGAGACCTCGGACCCCCAGCAACAGCAGCGCCTCGGGGTGCAGCGGGAGCTCGGCGTTCCTTGGGGACCCCCCCTGGCATTGTGCCTAGGCACTGGGAAGGAGGCATCAGACCTTGGGAAGGAGGGATAAGACCTTGGGAAGGAGGCATCAGACCCTGGTAAGGAGGGAATGTCTGTCTGTGGCATGGGCTGGCAGGAATGACCCACTTAAATGACATCATTTCTGTGCCAGCCGGGGGGGGTGAAGGGCTGGTTGGGGATGGGCAGTGAAGGGCAAGGCTGGAGGAGTCACTCTCCTTTCCCAAGTACGAAGCTTTAAGAGCCTCAAACCCCATTTTTTTCACCCCATTCCCCATCTCTGGAATTCACTGGCAGTGCTTGCTCAATGCATGGCACCATGCGGCTACTCCGGGTCAGCGTGGGCCTTCCCTAGTGCCCCTCCAGAGTGCTGTAAGGTCTCTGCAGGGGAAGAGGTGCAGCTCTGAGGTGTGAAACCTCTGCCTCTC
Source organism: Neopsephotus bourkii (assembly GCF_033783945.1). NCBI lineage: Eukaryota > Metazoa > Chordata > Aves > Psittaciformes > Psittacidae > Neopsephotus > Neopsephotus bourkii. The sequence continues at coordinate 177,953 of NW_026901453.1, read as the reverse complement.
ACTCACTACAGGTCAGGGAGACCCCTAAAAGCCCTGGAGCTGGACCTGGAGTGGGGATGTTCCATGTGAGCTTGCGCTGGGTCGTCAGCTCCCTGGGTTATGGGATGGACTGGATCCAGGGGAGCCAAGTGTGTGAGCTTAAAGCTCAGTGTGCGAGCCAGGAAACACCCTGCAGCTTAACTTGTCCCCTAGCTGCACACCCAGTATCATGGGAGGGAAATGAAACTGGGACCACAGCAGGGATCCAGACCATCCTCAGCGAGTGGCCTGTGCTGTGCTCTGTCAGGGTGCCTCTTTCCATGGGGCTGTGTGCCTGGGTCCATGAGACAGGGAAACCACAAGGGATCTTCACCCCATGCAATGTACAGCAGATCCAGCTACATTCAAGAGCGTGATGGGATGTGTCCTGGCATCTATAGGCCATCTGCTTTGCAGTGAATTTGGCCTTGGTGCTAAACTTGCTTTGGGTTGGTGCTGAGCTGCAAGGTGGGGGCTCAGAGTGTACTGGTGTACACTGGTGGAGCTTCTGGACCTTGCTATTCGCATCCCTTTCCTTGTTTTCCCACTGCGTTGCATACTTAGAAGCTAAACCCTACTCGAGAAGGCCTCAAACTCACCTCAGCCATGAACGGGTACCTGAATGAGTCCAACTTCATGATGGTGGAGGAGGGCTTCACCACCAGAGACCTGCTGGAGAACCTCCTCGTGGAGCCGTGCCAGGCGGTGAGGGCCGATGCTCGCTGCTCCCTTGGCAGAGGTTGGCACGGGGGGGGCCAGTGCTGCTCACTGCAGCTTTCCCCCAGGGTGCCCAGCAAGCCTTCTTCGTGGCAGACCTGGGGGACGTCGTGAAGCAACACCTGCAGTTCCTCAAGGCCCTGCCCCGTGTGAAGCCGTTCTTCCCAGTTAAGTGCAACGGCAGTGAAGGAGTGATTCGGCTGCTGGCGGAGCTGGGGACAGGCTTTGCCTGTACCAACAAGGTAGGGCTGTGGGAGGACAGCTTGGGGGAAGCATCCTTTGGGTATTTCATAGCAGGGCTCCATTGTAAAGGTCGTTTCCAACGTGGTTGCTTCTGTGATGTGTGAGAGAGCGGCAGGGCGCAGGTTCCTCCTCCCAACACAGCTTGGAAATCCATGTTCATGCTTGTTCCCTCTGACCCTCATTCCTGCCTCTGGAACTGGTGCCCTGCCTGGCAGCAAGGCAGGTCCCTGGGGTGCTGCTGCCCCAACCATCCACCTCCTGATGGCTTTAAAGCTCCCTGCTCCCTCCTGCAATAGCCAGATTCCAGGGAGGGACCAAAGACTGAGACACTTGTACATAGTTAAACGGTACCAGGAGGGGAAAGTGCAGGGTTGTGACAGGTCAGACCAACGCTGCCACTGTCACCCTCGCTGCAGCTCACAGGGGACTCATGCACCAACCCCATGCTAAACCCACTCGTTTCCTCCCCTCCTCGTCTCATTCCACTCATAAACATCTTGCTGCAACCTGCCCCTATGAGGACAAGGTCCAGCGTGATCCCTTTGAGCTCTTATGGCTGTTCCCTGCCAAAGCCCAGGCTGTGATGCTGGCCCAGGGCTCAGCGCGGTGCCGACGTGTGTGTTGTGTCCCTGCAGGCAGAGATCGCACGGGTCCAGAGCATCGGAGTCCCCCCTGACAAGATCTTCTACAGCAGCCCCTGCAAGCAGGTTGCCCACATCAAGTATGCAGCGAGCCACGGGGTGCAGCTCATGGCCTTTGACAACGAGGTGGAGCTGAGCAAGGTGGCCCGGAGCCATCCTCGGGCTCGGTGGGTGCCCAGCAGCATCACTGCACTGGGAGGGGGGGGCTGGTGTGGGAGCTATGGGGTGGCTGTGGGTCTGAAACCCCTCAGCACCGGGTGGCTTTGCTCTGCAGGATGTTGTTGGGTATCGCTGCTGATCCCAGCCCTTCTGCCCATCCGAGTATGGCCTTTGGGACCACGCTCAAGTCCTGCAGGCACCTGCTGGAGATGGCGAAGGAGCAGGCTGTGGAGGTGGTTGGCATCAGGTACAGTGCGTGGTCCTTTATCTATAGGGACCGCATGGAGGTTGACAGAGCCTCCAGTGCCTCTGGTGGGGAGTGAGGTGAAAGCAGGGACCTGGGGAGGTTGACCCCTGTTGGGACCAGTTTGGGGCAGGTCTGGACCTCAGGGGGGCTCTGAGGGGCCGGTCAGACACTCAGCATTGGGATGGTGTGTGGGGAGCCTGCAGGGAGCGATGGTCCCAGCGCTGTGTCCCCTCCCTGCTCTCTGGGGGCACAACCCCTGCTGAACCAGGGACCGTTCCCCAGCTTCCACCTCGGGAGCCGTGGCCTGGAGCCTCAGGCCTTCGCTCAGGCTGTGGCTGCGGCACAAGTGGCCTTTGACATGGGCACGGAGCTGGGCTTCAGGATGCACCTCCTGGACATCGGAGGGGGATTCCCTGGCACTGAGGACACCACGGCCCGGTTCAAAGAGGTACGTGGCTCGGGTCAGCAGGCAGAGAGTGGAGGGTGCCTGGGTCTGGCTCCTGCAGAGGGGCTGAGCTAACCCAGGGGGAACATCTTATCATGGAGTCATGGGATGGTCTGGGTTGGAAGGGACCTCAAATCTCATCCAGCTCCATAGGCAAGGACCCATTCTACTGGAGCAGCTTGCTCCAAGCCCCTGTGTCCAACCTGGCCTTGAGCACTGCCAGGGATGGGGCAGCCACAGCTCCTCCGGGCACCCTGTGCCTCAGCACCCTCACAGGGAAGAGCTTCCTCATCACCACCCTGAACCTGCCCTGTTTGGGTTTGCTCCCATCACCTCCAGATGGCTGCTGTGATAAACTCTGCCCTGGACTCGTACTTCCCGGACGGCTGCGGTGTGGACATCATGGCACAGCCCGGGCGATTCTACGTCACCTCTGCCTTCACCCTGGCTGCCACCATCACTGCCAGCAAGGAGGCCCCCATGGAGCATCCCGGCTCCGATGGTGGCTGGGATGGGACCAGCCCCACCGAGTGCCCGAGCCCCACTGAGCCCTCTCCCTGCTCCTCTCCGGAGGACCCTGCCAACAAGAAGAGCCTCGTCTATCACCTCAGCGACGGCATCTACGGCGCCTTCAACTGCCTCCTGTTTGACAGCCCCTGCCCCACACCTCAGCTGCCCAAGGTGAGGATCCACCCTGGCTCGCTCCCTTGCTGTGGGTGGCATCGAGCCCAAGCCCTCCTCTGTGCCCCAGGGCTCCATAGCAGAGCAGAGCAGGAGCCCCGGGGCTGATGCTGCCCTGATGAACCAGCAGAGCTGCAGCCCCCCCCCGGGCTCATAGGGTGATGGTGATGAACCAGGTGCCTGTGGCTCCACAATGGCCTCATTCCCAATGGATACCCCATTGTTTCCCTGCAGAGACCCTGCCCTGAGCCCCCCTCGCACAGCACCAGCCTCCGCGGCCCCCTTGGCCATGCAGAGGACCGCCTGGCCGACGGCCTGGCCCTGCCCCAGCTGCACGTCGGGGACTGGCTCATTTTTGAGGACATGGGTGCCTACAGCATCAGCACGGCCCCCCCCGGGCAGCCCCAGCCCCACGTCACCTACGCCATGTCCCGTATGGCCTGGTAAGAGGGACATCACCCTGCATCTCCTGCGTGAGGAGGGTGCCGGGGATGGGGTGAATCCCATGGGAAGCGCTGCTTTGATTTCCACCTGGGCTCTTTGCCCATGGGAAGGGGTCAAATCTGAGCACCAGAAGCTGCAAAAACCTGGTTTCAGAGGCAAAACTCTGGTTTTTAAGCCTTTGACAGGCTTGAAGCACTTTGTTACTGGGGAAGCCACCTCTGGCTCCGGGGGAACCCGGAGCTCCCCCATTCCCAACCCTATCCTGCAGCATCCCACAAGGGGCTGCTCTCTGCCGTTGTCTCCATCATGCAGGAAAACCGTCCAGCTCTTCCTTGGGAAGCCACCACAACCCGGAGACGACCACGAGAGCATCTGCACCCCTCTGTCCTGCGGCTGGGAGATGGCAGAGTCCCTCTGTGTCACCCCGGTCTTCGCTCCAGCCGGGATCATCTGATTCCCGGGAGCACCGGAACCATCCTGCCCGCCGCTGGCATCGCCCCATGGGGAGCCCTTTGAAGCCTGTGCCATAAAGCCTGTTTCTCCTGCCCGTGTGCTGTGTGTGCCGCCGGGGCAGCGATGGGGCCGAGCAGGTTTGGGCTCTGGGAGTTATGGAGTTACCGGTTATCCAGAGCTTCCAAGGAGGCGTTTCCCAAGTGCGGATGGCTGGAATCAGGCTGCAATAGGCAGCTGGGTGCTGTGCTCGTAGGGAAGGTGGGGCTGAGCACCCAAGCCTCGGGCACTGCTGGGGTATGGGGATAGGGAGGGAGAGTGCCAGGATGGGGGGGACTTGGGGCTCCCACCCTGGTCCCCGAGCTCTTGGCAGCCCTGATGGGAGCTCTGCCCTGGGGGGGTGGTCCCGCAGAGCACCCAAGCTGCTGGGGAACCGGGACATGGAGAGAGCCCAGGGACTGGGAGCACTGGGGGCACTGAGGAGGACTGAAGTGTGGGGATGGGGTGCACTGGGAGCACTGGGAGTGTTGGGAGCATTGGGAGCACTGAGAGCAGTGGGAGGACTGGGGATGCGGGGAGCACTGGGAGCATTGGGAATGCTGGGAACACTGGGAGCACTGAGAGCACTGGGTACCCTGGGGACCCTGGGAACACTGGGAGCACTGGAAGCACTGGGAGCACTGGGAGCACTGGGGACACTGGGAACACTGGGAGCACTGGGGACACTGGGAACACTGGGAGCATTGGGAGCATTGGGAGCACTGAGAGCATTGGGAACACTGGGAGCACTGAGAGCACTGGGGAACCTGGGAACACTGGGAGCATTGGAAGCACTGGAAGGGAGGACTGGGGACGCTGGGAGCACTGAGAGCATTGAGAGCATTGGGAGCACTGGGAGCACTGAGAGCACTGGGGACCCTGGGAGCACTGGAAGCACTGGGAGCACTGGGAGCATTGGGAGCACTGGAGACCCTGGGAACACTGGGAGCATTGGAAGCACTAAAAGCACTGGGAGCATTGGGAGCACTGGGAGCACTGGGTACACTGGGAGCACTGGGAGCACTGGAAGCACTGGGAGCACTGGAAGCACTGGGAGCACTGGGAGCATGGGGGACGCTGGGACAGCCTCTGAGGCAGCCACAGCCGCCGGCAGGGGGCGCTGGGGCGCGGCGGGAGGTCTCTCCTCCGCCCCGCCAGGGGCGCTCTAGCGGGAATGATGCCGGTGCCTCTGGTCCACCTCATCTCCCTGGCTCCACTGGAGCCTCTCAGCCGTAAAGCGCGGGGCGAGAGTCGTGGTTGCGGTGGCGCTTGACGGCGGGCAGCGTCGTGAAAGGCCCGTGAAGGACAGCGGCGGCGGCTCGGCCCTGTCCCGTCCCGGCGGTGTTAACGTCGTGGCCGTGAGGCCGCAGGCCCGGAGCCATGCCGTTCTGGGACCTGCAGCAGCAGCTGGGCATCGATGTGGACAAATGGCTGCTCCGGCAGAGCATGCCGCAGCCCCACGGCAACGCCGGCTCTTGTCACGCCTTCGAGCGGGAGTGGGTGGAGTGCGGGCACGGCCTGGGCCAGACCCGCGCCCGCCGCGAGTGCCAGCCCGAGTACGAGGACTTCATGGAGTGCATGCACCGCACCAAGCTGGTGAGTGCTGCGGGACCCCTTGCTGCCCGCACCCCCCTTTGCAGTGCTCCGCAGCGGTGGGGAAGCTGCTGCTCCCCTGCGGGCTGGGACCGCGGTCATTCTCAGTATTAAACCGTGTTGCAACAGCCTGGAAGTGTTGCAGGGCCTGAACCCCAGGGAGGGGGGGCTCTGCATGGACACAGCTTTGGGGACCCCTTGAGTGCTTCCCACCCCCACCCCCCCCAGCCCCCTTCCATGTGTGTGTGTGCTCGGCCAGGCTGTGCGGCTGAAAACCATCCTGGAGCAGCGGGACAAGATGATCAAGGAAGGGAAGTACACCCCCCCCGACTACCACAAGGGCAAAGAAGAGCCGCGGCCGTGATCCATAGGGATGTGGCTCCGTGGGGAGGCGTCGACGTGGGATTCCTGCGGGAAGAAAAGCCACGGTGCAAGCGGGTGATGCTGTGGGGCTTCTGCTGAAGTGGGGGACACCACAGCGGGCACCTCTTGGGGCAGTAAATGTCTCTTCCCAACAGCCTTTGGCTCTGTCTTGGCTTTATTTCCCGAGTGAAGCACAGCTCAAGGGGCTGTGCTGGGGAGCTCCTGAGACACCCCAAACCCCTGCAGTGGTGGGGACCTGCCCTGGAGGGGGTCAGCTGCTCATGGAGCCAGCGACCTGGTGCCTTTGTGCTTCCAGCCCTGCACTGACTGCAGGAAAACCATGAGGAGTCAACTGAAAGTACAAATCCCCCCATCTCTCCAAGCTTATCCTGCAGAACCTCATCTTAAACCCACCAGCACGCAGGACTGGTGTGTACTGGGCTCCTTCCAGTCACTCACCAGGCACCGGAGTGGTGGATGAGGGGAAAACCCGGTACTAGCAGCTCATTCCCACTGGGATTCAGAGCAGTAGTGGGTGGGTTTAGTTTCTCTCCTGCCCTTCCAAGGTGTTGGTGGGGGCTTTGCTTTGGAATCCTGTGTCAGTGGGATCCACTTGGCACGTTTGTACCTCCCCAAGGCAGACGTTTCCCCCATTCCCTTCAAATCCAGCCTGGATTTGTAAGGGCATTGAAGCAGGTGAGTCCCTGGAAAGGGAGAGGGGAGTGCACTGAGCTTTAATCCATGGGTTTAATACTGGTGATTGTGGGTTTAATGCTTAATCTTTGATGCAGGTTCTGAGCTCCCTGATCCTCACAAAGCCCCACGCTGGGATGACCAGCTCTGCCCTGGGGTGATGCTGCTGGTCTCTGCCTCCTGCCCTCCTAATACATGCCTTTCTCCATGGATCGTCCCTTTGGGCACACACCTCTGTCTCCGGCTGGGAAATGGCCCCTCTCAAGGGCTCCTGTTTCTCCAGGCACCCTGTGAATGATTAACCAGGTGGGGGAAGAGCCACTGGTTCCAGGGCAGTCAGAAATTAGAATCAGCCTAAAATCCTGTAATGGTTTGGGTTGGAAGGGACCTTAAAGCTCCTCTGGCCCCAACCCCTGCCACAGGCAGGGACCCCTTCCACTGGAGCAGCTTGCTCCAAGCCCCTGTGTCCAACCTGGCCTTGAGCACTGCCAGGGATGGGGCAGCCACAGCTTCTCTGGGCACCTGTGCCAGCGCCTCAGCACCCTCACAGGGAAGAGGGTGCAGCCCAGAAAGCAACCGTATCCTGGGCTGCATGAAAAGGAGCGTGACCAGCAGGTCGAAGGAGGTGATCCTGCCCCTTTATTCTGCTCTCGTGAGACCTCACCTGGAGCATTGTGTGCAGTTCTGGTGTCCTCAACAGAAAGAGGACATGGAACTGTTGGAACAAGTCCAGAGGAGGCCACGAGGATGCTCAGGGGCTGGAGCACCTCCTTTATGAAGATCGGCTGAGAAAGTTGGGGCTGTTCAGCCTGGAGAAGAGAAGCTGCGGGGAGACCTCAGAGCAGCTTCCAGTGTCTGAAGGGAGCTATAAGAATGCTGAGGAGGGACTCTTCATTAGGGACTGTAGTGGTAGGACAAGGGGTAATGGGTTAAAACTGAATCAGGGGAAGTTTAGATTGGATATAAGGAGGAAATTCTTTCCTGTTAGGGTGGTGAGGCACTGGAATGGGTGCCCAGGGAGGTTGTGAATGCTCCATCCCTGGCAGTGTTCAAGGCCAGGTTGGATGAGGCCTTGGGTGAGATGGTTTAGAGCGAGGTGTCCCTGTCCATGGCAGGGGGGTTGGAACTTGATGATATTAAGGTCCTTTCCAACCCTAACTATTCTATGATTCTATTCTATGATTCTAAGAGTTGCTGCCTAAGAGCTCAGCTCAGTCTCCCCTCTGGCAGGTTCAAGCCATTCCCCTTGGCCTGTCCCTATAGGCCCTTGTCCCAAGCCCCTCTCCAGGTTCCCTGCACCCCCTTCAGGCACTGGAGCTGCTCTAAGGTCTCCCCTTCAGGAGCCTTCTCTTCTCCAGGCTGCCCCAGCCCAGCTCTCTCAGCCTGGCTCCAGAGCAGGGATGCTCCAGCTCTTACAGCAGCTCCGTGGCCTCCTCTGGACTCACTCCAGTGGCCCCCCATCCCTCTTGTGTTGGGGTCCCCATTGCTCAATGCAAAGAAAACCTCAGCATTGGAGGGTTTGACCTGAAGGTATCAATTCGGGTGGACTGTGCCAGGAGTGAGCAGCCAAGATCCCCCCACTGGGACCCTTCCCTGGCCACAGAGCAAGTGCTCTCAGGCCTTGACCTGCGTATCCTGGAAGTGGGAAGACTCCAGGCACAGCCCCTGGGAGAGCCATGCCAGCAGGTTCCTCCCGTCCCCCATTCCCAGATGGATCCATTGCTCCAGCCCAGATGGGTTCCTTGTGCTGGGGCTGATTCATGCCTGCATGTGGAAACATTCCCCCTGGTTGGGGCAGTGCTGGGAGGGGGCAGCAGCCACAATCCCAGCTGCAATCCAGGTTGGGATGCTCTGAGCTCGAGGCACGTCTGAGCCCCAAGGCTGGCTCCTCCCTGCTCCTCCCTTTGCCTGGGATAGGGTTGGAATGGTGCCACCCCAGCCCTTTGCAGCAGGGATGCCCATGAGGAGGCTTTAGGGAGGGGGAGAGGGCAGTGGGGCTGGGGCTGTGCCCATGGGGGGGACAGGGACCAGCATCACCCCCCTGGGAAACACCGTGTGGGGCTGAGCTGTGCGGGTGCAGAGGGAAGCACCCACGTTGCAGAGCTGCCCTTCCCAGGGGCTTCACCCACGGATGGGAATTTGGGGAGTGGGAGGTCAAATCTTAGGGACTCTGGGTGCATGCACCCCAACCACTGCAACTGCTCATTAGGACCGGTGTTAATCACCCTGCCCTTTGGCGGTGGCATGTTGTGCAGCTTTGCTGCAATGGCTGTGGACACTTGGCCCATGGCAGCATCCATGGGAAAGGCTGGGAAGGGAAACCAAGGAGAAGGAGAAAGCTGCTGTGGAGTGATCCAGGCCATGGGGCTGAATCGTGCTGAGTGGCTCTTTAGAGCCATCAAAACCTGATTGTTCTGGCAGAGGCTGCTAAGGCAGGTGGGGATGGCCGGGGCTGGGACCAGTGGGGCTGCTGCAGTTAAAAGCTCCAGGAGAGATTTCGCCTGATAAAGAGAATAATCCAAGAGCTGCTGCAAGCAATCGGATTCCTGGAGAGAGAAAACAGCCACCCCGGGAGGAGCCTGGGCAGCGGCCATGGGAACCGGGCTGAGCATCCTGGAGCAGCCTCTGCTTCCCACTGTTGATCCCCACGGAGCCCTGCATCCAAGATCCTGCAGCAGATCCAAGTTTCCAGTTTGCCGGTTGCCTTTTGGTTGGTTTCCTGCACCCAGCTCCCCCATTCCCGTTGTCCCATCGCCCTCCGGGAGCAGGAGCTGGGCTCTGAGCGAGTCCCCCTCTCCTGCAGCTGCAGCAGCGTCTGCAGCTCTTCTGCCTCCTCGGAGAGGGGGAGCAAACGGCTCTTGGGAGATGAATAATTGATCAAAAGTCAAGGGAAAAGGCACATTCCATCTCTGGGTTTGGGGGGGATGGAACGAGGGACAGCGGATGGATCCTGGAGCATTTCCCTGTGCTGCTGCGGATGCAAAGGGAGACCCCAGGGTCCCACCGTACAGCACGGCAATGGGAAGATGAAATGATTTCGGGAGGTAGGAGCTCCACTCCACATCCCCCTTTCCTCCCAAAATAGCAATTCCCATCTCCACCAAACAACGCAGGATCTTCACCTGCGTTCACAGCACCAACAATCCGGCGCCGCCAGCACTGGGGGCGGATTCTGGGGAGCACGTTCCGGGTGTGAAATCCACAGCGGCTGGAGCCGGCGCTGTGTCCCGGCTGCTCCCCAGGGCTCCGCACAACCGGGATTGGGCTGCTTTGCTCCGAGGGCACCACAAGGGACGAGGCCGGAGCCGGGCCGTGGCGCCGCGGTGACCAAGGGATGCATCAGCGTGCGGTGAGCAGAGTGTGAGGAGCAGCGTGTGCTGCCCCAAGCGGGGTCACCAGGGAGTCCTGCCCATTGCCCTGCTGAGCACCGGGGCTGAGCCGCCCGACCCGTCTGGGAGCTCTGGGGTGGCGCAGGAAGCGTCTGCTCCTGGGGCGCATTCCTCCTCCCAGCACGCCTGAGGCTGCTGCTCCGCTGGGATGAGCCCTTCTGGCTCTTGGGGATGGTGGGATCCGGGACCCACAGCCCCACTTACAGGATCCCAGAGTGTTTTCAGTTGGAAGGGACCTTAAAGCTCCTCCAGTTCCAACCCCTGCCACGGGCAGGGACCCCTTCCACTGGAGCAGCTTGCTCCAAGCCCCTGTGTCCAACCTGGCCTTGAGCACTGCCAGGGATGGGGCAGCCACAGCTTCTCTGGGCACTTGAGCACAGCCGTTGCATTTATCCACCAGTGCCATCTCTGGACCCCACAAGGGTGCACATGGGGGGAGAGAAGACAAAGCTGTACCAGGGCAGTGGGTACTGGTTTCCAGTATATCCTTTATTCCCACAGTGCCCAGCATTAGCCTGGCCCGGCCACAGCGTTACTGAGTGCTTTGTGCCCTCATCCCAAGCCAGTGCTCACATCTTTGAGGCCTTGACTGCTGCATCCATGGGCTCTATGAACCCCAGTGTCCAAGTGCTTCCTCCTGCCCTGCATTCCCCACGCCTGGATCCGGCCAGGCAGGGCTGCAGGGCAACACGTGCTCCTTTAGAGCCACGTCCCAAGTGTCCATCCACGAGTGTCACCACACCCCGCGCCGTGTTCTGCGCTGCGGCACACCCCGGCGCTGGAGGTGCTCCTGGAAACAGCCGCCGGGAAGCCGGGAGACGCTTTGGGATGAGATCTGAAAACTGGGGGGGGAGAGGTGCCCGTGGGGCTGCCGGGACCCCGGGCCGACCGGGGCGACGGGCTCGGATGAGCCTGGGGCCCTGGCCCGGCGCAGCCGCTCCCCGGGTCCCGTCGCTGGTGCGGGGCGCTTGGCTGTGCCGTCGGCCGGAGCGGTTTATCCTGCTCCGCTCCTGCGGGGCGGCCGGGGCTGTCCTGCAGCTCCAGCACCCCCAGGGGCTCCTGCTGGTGACCCTGCCTGCACCTCGGCTGCTGCTGGGACTGAGTCGGCTGGGGCTCGGATGCCTCCTGGCCCCGCAGGTGAGGCCCTGGGCAGCGCACGCTGTTCCCACTCTGCCCTTTCCAGCCTTTTTATTCCCTGCTCCTGGCCTCCCACCCGCGCCATGCTCCCTGCGCGGCTGCTGGCCCCGATCGATGGTGTTCTCATTACCCTGCGCCTAGAGGGCATCCGGAGGATGGGGTGGAAGGGGAGGTTATGGGGAGGCAATGGGGTGCCCGGGGAGGAGGGGGGGGCGCTGTATGGGCTATGGGAGGCTGATGGGTGGTTTGGGGGTGCAATGGGGGTGCGGGGTGAGGTAAGGAGGTGACGGGCACCGGGGTCAGGGAGAGCCGGGGGGGGAACCCGGGCAGGCGGGTGCCGGTGCCCTGAGCTGCGCGGGGCGGGAGGCGGCCGGGACCCCCCCGCCGCTCCGTTGCCGCCCCGGTGGGCAGGGCCGGGGGAGGCGCCGCGGCGGCGGGAGCGCTCGGCGGGGCCGGGAACGGGACCGGGAGCGGCTGCGGGGCCGGGAGCGCCGCGTCCTGCCCGCGCCGAGCCGCCGGGGCCGGTGCTGGGGCCGGGGCTGGAGCATCGGCGGGGGGTGAGCGGGGCCGGGACTGCGGGAGCAGCGGCGCGCACCCCGGGAAGGGCGGCGGATGGAGCGGGGATGGGCAGGATCGGAGCGGGGGATGGAGCGGGAAGGGAAGGAGACAGGGATGGAGCGGGGAAAGGCGGCGGATGGGGATGGGGATAGGGATGGAGCGGGGAGGGGGGGCAGCAGCCGCCGGCGCTGTGCTGGGGCTGCGCGCACCGGACGATGCTCGGGGGGGAGACATAGAACGGCGGGGGGGGGGGGGGCGGGCCAGCGCCGTGTGCCCCGCAGCGCCGTGCCCGCATCCGCTGCTCCCGCACCTGCTGCAGCCCCAGCCCCGCACCCCCGGCCCTGCACCCCCCCGAACCCCCTCTCCGCCCCCCTAAGGACCCGCATCCCCCGCATCCCCACATCGGCGGGTCCCCAAAAGCAGGGCGAGGGCTGAGCCCCCCTCAGTGCCGGTGTCGGGGGGGGGGGTGCGCGGGTTTGGGCCGCGGTTCCCTTTTTGCAGCTTTTCAATGGGGGGTGAATGACTCATGGAATCCTTTCTCCCTCCCTCCCTCCCTCCCGACGGGTTTTTGGGTCTCTTTGTTCCTGTTTTGCCGATTAAAATGATGCTCATCGGGAAGGGCTCGGCGCGATGGAGGCGGCTCCTGTGCCGCCGCGCATCGGTTGTAGGAGTCTCAGTCATTTCGTGTGCATTTTTCCTGCTGGAGCTGGAGGACACAATGAGAATGGGTTTAAATATGTCTCACGCAAGGTGCTCATTTCCCAGCGTGTGAAAGCAACGCAGCTCACCCCGGGTACCACAGAAAACCCGACCATTCCCCCCCCCTCCACCATTAATGGGCTTCCTTAAAGCTATTCCCACTCGGAGAGGGGGAAAATCCTGTAGGTACAAAGGGCAGCGCCGATGCGGTGGCTTCTTGTACCGAGCACAAAGAAACCGAACCCGAAAGGTTGGACTGTGCTTTGTGGGGGTGAGCTGGGGATGCCAGCGTGAGCGTTGCTGGCAGACGGGTGCCTATGCCATCATCCCTGGGATCCCCACCAGTGGGGAAACTGAGGCAGCAATGGGGAGCTCCAAGAGCCAACATTCACCTGCCCAAGAAGATGCTTGAGAGGCGTGAGGGTAGAGGCGTCCGCAATGGGACGATCCCTTCTCCATCACCACGGGCACCGATGCGCTGTTTCCTCCTCTGCAGGGTGCTGCCCGTGGGGACGCGCTGCCCGTGGCCCTGCCCGCGCTGCTGCCCGTGCCCGGGGCCATGTCATCCTCCGACGAGGAGACCCTGAGCGAGCGGTCGTGCCGGAGCGAGCGGTCGTGCCGCAGCGAGCGTTCCTACCGCAGCGAGCGCTCGGGCAGCCTCTCGCCCTGCCCCGCCGGAGATACCCTGCCCTGGAACCTGCCCCTGCATGAGCAGAGGAAGAGGAAGAGCCAGGACTCGGTGCTGGACCCGGCCGAGAGGGCGGTTGTCAGGGTCGCAGGTAAGGCAGCGCCACGCTAGGGCCCTCCAGGGATGGGCAATGGGGGTTCTTTCACTGCCCCCATGGTGGCTGAGGGTCTGGGGGCATCGCTGCTGCTCCTTGGGAAGCTGGGTATGCATGGGATTGACACGGACGGGATGGGGTGTAGGGAAGGATGGATGTGGCCAGGGTAAACACAGCTCTGTGATGGCTTTGTCCTGCTTGGCCCCGGGTTGCTCATACCCTCAGCACGCTGGAGTTAAGGGATGACTGGGCACCTCCAACGCTTGGCTTGGGTGACATTAAAATGCTTAATGAAGGCCTAAATGGATCCTTGGAGGAACAAAGCCATTGGCCAGGCTCCCGGGAGGAATTTGCCCTGGGAGGTTTGTGACTCCCTTGGCTGGTGAAGCTGGAGCTGCTCCTTTGTCATGGTGGTGGTGCCCGTGGGCACCCCCATCATTGGTCATTGGGGTGATCTGGGGTCCCTGCATTGTGGAGGGGACCCTGCCCATGCGATGCCCACCCTGGGGGAAGGGGCAGGGACAGGAAGGAGAAACAAAGGCAGGGATAACCCCGCCGTAGCTCATGGCTCCTCCAAGCACCGGTTGACGGGGCTGGCTGTTGTATTGGGAGGATGGAGAAGCTTTGCCCAAGGTGGTGGCTCCACCACTGGGATTTGCTTCTCCTCTCAAGGCAAATGGACACCGGAGGCTTTGGTTTGTGGCTGATGGGTCTGGCCCCTTCTCCTCCTGCTCTGGGGGGTCTTTGATCTGCTCCTGCTGGAGCAAACAGGGATTTGGGGCTGTGCCCGTGGGCAAACGTGGGATCCCCAGGGAGCAGGGGACCTGCACACGGGGCAAGGTTGCTCCATCCCAGCTCATGGGTGGCTCGGGGCAGGAAGAACCAGTTGATTCAAATGATGCTCCTCCAAAGCGCCCCGGCTGGGGCTGGGAGAAGCAAATGCACAGGGTGCGGCCGGGCCTATCCACTGCACCCACCATGCCCCCCCCCGCTCAAGGACCAGCTCTGCCCCCAAAGCCCCATCCTGCTGTGCTGTGTCCTGTGCCCCAGAGCTGGACCCTGCCGGCACAGCCACATCCCAATCCATGTGTTCCCTGGGATGCTTGTTGTCACCGTGGCTGTCTCCATCCCATGATTAAAGCCTGGGAGATGTCACCAAATCCAGTCTCACGCAGCTTCCCCATTAAAAATAACTCTGGAGGTGCAGCTCCACAGTGCTGAGTTGGGAAGAAAGAGTTTGGAGACAGTTTTGTGTCACCGGGTTTGAAAACGAGCTGAAATATTGATTCAGATCCTGCATTATTCAGTGGGTCTGTCTGCAGCATGCGGTCCTGTCCCCACCATGGGGCTCCAGCACCTGGAATGCTGCTGGCGGGATGTCCCATGGGGAAAGGGCACTGGGAACCCAGAGCTTGGGTTTGGGGGACACATGGGTGTGGGGTCTGGTGGTCTCTGCATCCCTCTGGCCATCAGAGCCAAGGGATGCTGGATGTGGTGGTGCCGTCCTGCAGCGCAAGGGGCACCTCGGTACCTCTGTGCTGGGCTCCCAGGCAGCCTCTGGAGTCGTTCCCTGCGTTGCTGGCACATCCCTGCAGGCTGTGGCACAGTGGGGAGCAGGATGGGGGGTGAGAGTCGCTGGGTCTCGCTCCAGCCGCTTGGCAGAGGGTGAGAGGGTGGTGGTTGGAGGGGGTTTGGAAGAAAAGGCTCTTTTACCCCAAACCTGTTGGCACTTGATCCTGGTGCTGGGGGGTGCTGGTGCAGGAGGGACCGTGGTGATGGAGAGCCAAGAGCTGTGGCTGGGGCTTGCCAAGGGCTGAGCTTGCTCCCATTGCAAAGGCTCCCGGGAGCCCTTTGTCCCCAGGAGCGTCCTCCGGTGCTTGGCCCAGCGCAGGGACATGTTCTTCATCCTCGGGACGTGGGAACAAACCTCCTCCTCCTCGGGATGGGGCAGGGGCCCAGCTGCTGTCCCCATGCCCAGCACAGGGATTCAGCAGTGCAACAAGGGCCTTACCTCCCAGTGCACCCAGTGCGACCAAAGCACTGTTTCCCACTGTGCCCAGAGCGCTGCATCCCAGAACTCCCAGCTCATCCCAGTGCATCCCAGCACAGCTCAGTGCAGCCCAACGCATCCCAGTGAGCACAGAGCGCTGCATCCCTGTGCATCCTTGTGCAACCCAGTGCATCCCAGCTCATAAGATCTCACAGGGAGCCAGTCCCCTCGGCCTGGGAGGGTCTGGGGGGAATTGGGGGTCCCCCCAGTGATTCCAGACGTGGCAGAATGAAGCCTCCCACAGAAATGGGGGCACGGGGGGGGCGGCATCCCCAGGATCCCCCCTCGTCCATCCCCTCCCCTCATTGTCCCTTCCCCCCCTCATCCCAAGGGCACCCGAGGTTGGATCCATCCCCCTTCACTCCCCCCTCCCCGTTTTTTGGCCACCACAAGATGCTGCTTTTTCACCCCGTTGCCATGGCAACCGGCGGGCCGGGCTCCCCAGCTGGGTTACCATGGCAACGAGAAAAGCCCCATCCTGCTCAGCCCAGACATCAGGAGTCTCCCACTGTCACCCGGGGACCCCCAAACTCTCCACTGGCACTTCAGGGATGCGCTAGGATGCAGTGCCCTGGGCTCATTGGAATGCACTGAGATGCCAGGGCTGTGCTGGGGTGTGCTGGGATGCTCTGGGATGTGCTGGGATGTGCTGGGATGCAACTGGGATACACTGGGAAGCAGAGGGATGTGTTGGGATGCAATGTTCTGGACTCACTGGAATGTGTTTGGCTGCACTGGGCTACACTGTGATGAGCTGGGATGCACTGGGATGTGCTGTGCTGTGCTGAGCTGGGATGCGGTGCTCTGGGCACAGTGGGAAGCAGTGCTTTGGCTGCACAGAGTGCACTGAGAGCGCTGGGAGGTAATGCCCTTGTTGCAGCAGGATGTGCTGGGATGCACTAGGATGCAGTGTGCTGGGATGCACTGGGATGCAGTGCACTGGAATGCACTGGGATGAGCTGGGATTCACTGGGATGAGCTGGGATGCAGTGCTCTGTGTACAGTGGGAAGCAGGGCTTTGGTTGCGCAGAGTGGTAATGCCCTTGTTGCAGTGGGAGTTGCTGGGATGTGAGGGGTTGCATAGGGATGCTGTGCATGCAGTGCACTGGGCTTCACTGAGATGTGCTGGGCTTCACTGGGATGTGCTGGGCTGCACTGGGATGAGCTGGCTTGCACTGGGATGTGCTGGGCTGCACTGGGCTGAGCTGGGATGAACTGGAATGTGCTGGGCTGCACTGGGATGAAGTGCTCTGGGCACAGTGGGAAGCAGTGCTTTGGTTGCATGAAGTGTACTGGGAGCACTGGGAGGTAATGCCCTTGTTGCAGTGGGAGGTGCTGGGATGTGAGGGGATACACACGGGATGCCATCCATGCAGTGCACTGGGCTGCACTGTGATGAGTTGGGATGCACTGGGATGTGCTGGGCTGCACTGGGCTGAGCTGGAATGCACTGGATGTGCTGGGATGCACTGGATATGCTGGGCTGCGCTGGGCTGCAGTGCTCCGGACACAGTGGGAAGCAGTGTTTTCACTGCACAGAGTGCACTGGGAGGTAATGCCCTTGTTGCAGTGGGAGTTGCTGGGATGAGCGGTGATGCACGGGGATGCACTGGGCTGTGCTGTGATGAGCTGGGATGTGCTGGAATGCACTGGGATGCCGTGCATGCAGGGCACTGGGATGCGCTGGGCTGCACTGGGCTGCACTGAGATGCACTGGGCTGCACTGTGCTGGGCGCACTGTGCTGCAGCACCCGTGTCACCGGGCTCGCTGGCAGCTCCGGTCGCCGCCGTGGAGCTCGGCGGGGCAGAGCGGCCCCGGGCGGCGGTGTCGGCCCCGGGGTGTCCGCCCGCCAGGAGGCGCTGCAGGGCCGGGGCGGGTGTAAGGGGGCGGAGCCACAGACGACAGGAGGGCGGAGCCAAACTATAGGCGGGGCCTCTGGATGTGGGCGGAGCCATCTTTAGTGGGCGGAGCCGCGGGTGGGGCGCGGCGCGGGCGGAAGCGGTGTCGCGCAGACCGGCCCCGTCCGCCGCGCCGGCAGCAGGAGCACCGGGGCCACCGGCACAAAGGCCGCCATGGCCGGGTACGTGCCGGGGCTGCTCCCGGTCGACCGCAGCCAGGAGAAGGAGTTCGTCCAGGCCTACGAGGACGTGTTGGAGCGCTACAAAGGTACCCGCGGCCGACGGGGCCTGGAGCGAGGCGGGGGCTGAGCCGGTGCACCCGGTGGGGCGGGATGGCCGGGCCCGGCGTTCCCGGTCTCCCCTTGTGTGGGGCCCTCGGGGGTCCCCGGCACCCCAGCACCTCACGTTCCCTCTCAGAGCACCGCAGCATCCTTCATCCCTGTGCCCGCACCCAGGGGAGGTGTGAGCCGCACGGGAGCCCCTCACCCTGCCCCGGTGTCCCCGCAGCCCCCCGCGGGGCAGTGGCTGGGCAGGGGTAAGGACTGATGCTGTCCGGGGGCTGTGGCGGTGCCGGTACCGGCGGTGAGTGTGCAGTTTTGATGTCAGCGGCTCTTCAGCAGGACTTGAGTTCCATTCCAGCCTTGGTGGTGGTGGTTTTCCCTCCTCGCTGCGGAGGGAGGCTTGTGGAGCCCACATTCAGCCCCACAGGGCTCTCTCTGCGCGCTCTGGTTTGTGAGCTTAGCAGCCAAGACTCTGTGAAATGCGGATGGCCGAGGCCAGCGGAGCCAGGAGCCCGTTTCCTTTTCCTTTCTGCCTGCGGGGAAAGGGGAATAATGGATTCCCTGCTTCAGGGGGTGCCACTCAAACCTCCCAGAGGTGGAAGCACGGCGCGGCCTCGCTCCGCTTTCACAGGGAGGAAAAGCCTCGTCGGGTGCCTTGGGAAAGCGCTGGGTAACGCGGCTCGGGCTCGGCCAAGGGCTTGACAAACTTTCCTATTAATAAAAAGCCTTTTGATGTCGCTGGATCCAGCGTAGAGCCGTGGAGGGGGAGCGGTGCGGCCGGTGCCAGCGCCTGGCAGGGAGCGAGCTGGCGTTTGCAGCGGGGTTTGCTTTGTTCCGCAAGGGGAATTGAAATGACAGCGCTGGATGTGCTGGTCCAGGCGGAACCGGGCCGGGGTCCCCTCGCCTGCCCCCGGGATGGAGAAGGTTTTAGGTAGTAACGCCGTTTGTTCACTGGGTGATGGTGGAGAGCTGGTAGTCGCTTGGAAATACCCCGCTGGGTGCTGTTTGATCCTGTTTGTGGTGTGGGGAAATGAGTGTTTATATTGGAGCTAAGCTTTCCTTTGCCTTCAACCCGTTCCCAGCTCCCGGGATGTCCTACCCAGGCTGTAAGGTGGGGAGCCCGCAGCTCCGGTCACTGGTGGACGCGTTGCCTCTTCCCTGCTTCCCCCCTATTGCAGCGCCTGTCAACACTTTGGTTTTTCCTGTCCGGAACAAGTTTTCCACTGGGCTCGTCCCCTCCCCCTCTTAATCCTGCTCGAAATGAAGCGTTTTCATTGAAATGGGGGTGCGGAGACACGCGTGGTGCTGGTGGTGGTGTCCGGCTCATGGTGGCCACCCTGGACCTGTTGCATCCAGGACCTGGTGCCGTTGGAGGGCAAGGAGGACGCTTGGCTCAGGGATTCCAGATGCTCCCTGTGGTTTCGTTGGCTCCACTTTGTTCCCAATGGAAAATAGCCTAAAAACCCCCACTCAGAGCAGCGTGGCCTTTGCTGTGGAGCAAGCTGGGGCAGGTCTGGAGGCAAGGAGGTGCATGGCACGGGAAGGGTCCTGGAGCAGCATGGTGAGCTCTGATCCTGCCTTTCCTCACCGAGTGGCACCTGGCAGAGCCCCGTGATGTGGTTCTGGTTATAAAAGCACCAAACCCACCCACCTGAGGCAGAGTGGAGCTGCCGGGGTGCCGGGTGGGTAGGTGTGCCGCATCGCTGCGGTGCTGGTGCTCACCGGGGTGCTGGCAGAGGAGGAGGAGGATGATGAGGGTTGAATCAGCGCCATGAGCTGCTGTAGGTGCTGCGGGGGCACCCGGCCCTGCTGCTGATGGGCCTGGTGCTGGGTGATGTGTGATGCTGTGCACTGGTCCCCAAGGGGTTGGTTGAGCAAGGGAATGGGGATCAATGTAGGGTTTGGGGGGGGGTGAATCAGTTTATTGGTGTTTCTTTGTGAGAACAGGGTTATCGAGGAGGGGAAGCAGCTTCTGAGGAGAATATCACATGGTTAAAAGGTTGAAAGGTGTTAAATACATGGTTAATCACATGGTTAAAAGGGTGCTGGAGCTTCCTTCAGTACCCTCAAGGGCACAGCACGGGGCAGAGCCTGGTGCCTGCAGCTGAAGGTCTCCAGCACCAAGGCCTTCACCAGTGTGGCCCAGTTAAAGCCAGCAGGCTGGATTCCCAAGGCCTGGCACAGGGCAGCTTCCAGCCCTACTTGCCTCATCACTGGATCATGGTGGTGCCGCGGCACATGCAGGGATGTGCCGTGTGTGCCAGTGGGACTGATGGCTGGGGTGCCAGTGGAGCCTTTGGGGACCCCGCTGGGTGCTGTTGTTGGGCAGAGGGGGCAGCCCTGCTCCATCCACACAGCACTCTGAGTGGGGCTCAGTGTCCAAGCACTGCTCTCCATTCCCATGGTGTAGCCCTCCCATTTTGCTGTCCCTTTGGGAAAGCCGGAGCTGGCCCATGGAGCCCCTGGCAGCACAAGGGTGCAGGCAGAGCTGCTCAAGTCCTGTAAACATTAACTAATGGATCTCTGTGAAAGGCTTTCTTTTTGGTAATTAACTCTTTTTGGGCTTTGTGGGGGGAATCCTGGAGCTTCAATATCCCAAAAGCTTTTTCTCATGCTCGGTGCTGTCTGTGCCTGCTCCATGGTGCCCAGCACGTGGCCTGGCTTGTTTGAACTAGGGCAGCACAGGGTGGCTTGTTACCTTGTTTGAGTGACCTGGCTCCTGTTAGGAAGCAAACCCCCTTCCCAGGGACTGGAGGAGACCTTGGCCACCTCCTGGTTTCATCCTGCAAGGATAAAAGTCATTCCTGGGCTGTGCTGAGTGATGGCACGAGGTCTCTGTGGTCTCTGATGGGGCTGATGGCGTGGTGGTGACTCCTGGCTGTGAGGAGGAAGCCCTTCTTCCTCTTCATCGCTTGCATGTAGGGTGGTCAAGTGTTGCTGTTGGAGTGGAGAGTCCCTGGTTTGAGCAAGCATGAGGGGAAGCTGTGCTGGGAGCCATGGGGCTTTCCATCATTGCACCGGATAGCACTGATGCACATTGGAGTTGGTGGCTTCCCTGGTGAGCAGAGACAATGGGGGGGGCTCAAGGAGGTGGCAGGAGCCCAGGTAGCAGAGGTGGAGGGGGGGGAAAAGTGCTGTTTTGATCACGTTTGTTTAGGGCTGTGGGAGCTGGAGCTGTGCCTTGTCAGGTGAGAGGATCCACCCAGCCTCGCCCCACTGCTGCCTTCCCAGTGGAGTCATCGCCCTCCGCGGCACCCAGTGACGGACGCCTCGCCCCCAGCCTCCCCAGTGCCAGCAGCCCCCCTGCTCCCAGTGCCAGCAGCCCCCCTGCTCCCAGTGCCAGCAGCCCCCCTGCTCCCAGTGCCAGCAGCCCCCCTGCTCCCAGTGCCAGCAGCCCCCCTGCTCCCAGTGCCAGCAGCCCCCCTGCTCCCAGTGCCAGCAGCCCCCCTGCTCCCAGTGCCAGCAGCAGCGGTTGCCATGCTCACCCCATGCCCTGCCTTCAGCTCCCGGGGCTGTTGGCTGCTCCTTGCTTCCGTGCGCTTCGTGGTACCAGGGATGCTGGGGGTGCCTGCATCCCTGGTACCGGGATGTGGTGCTGTGCCAGCAGGCTCTGATCTTGTTTTAGTGTTGGGAAAGGGGCCGTGTCGTTCTCCTGCTCCTCTCAGCACCGCCTGCATTCCCATCAGAGCCTTTTCTTTCCCAGCTCATGCTTTGGGGTGAGACCGGAGTCTTTGACCTCCGTCTGCTGGTTCCTGGCCAACCTCCTTTCCAGGCTCGTCTTGCTTGTGTCAGCTAAGTTTAGACTGCTCTGGACATACAGTGGCTGATGCCAGCAGCAAGAAACCTCCTAAAGGGAGGAAGAAACCTTCCCTAAAGGGAAGCAGAAGAAGAGCTTTTATTTAAATGTAAAGTGTTTAAACACTGTTGTTTGAGTACCAGGGTGATAAATCCCTTTCTGTGCACCTAAACCACATATGTGTGGAAGCAGCAGGCACCTCAGTTCCCAGTTTCTCCTGTCTTGGTGCAGGGAGAAGCAGCACCGGTGCTTGGGGTGGGTGTGAAGAAGTTGCTCTGTGTTGGGGCTGCTGGATCTGGCTCCATCCCTTGTGCTCAGAGGTCATGGGCTCAGCCAGGCTGGTTCCTGCACGGGGCAGTGTTTCGCCACCGGCCGGAGCACAGGGGCTGGGACAAGCATGGGGCAGCTGGGAGCGTGCACCAAGTGATGCTGGGAAGCTCTGGGAGGGATCCTGCTCCTGGAGCTCAGATCCAGCCCTTCCCTGCTGGATTTGCCTTGGCCATGCCCAGGGTGTTGGTGGCTGCCTCTGTGATGGGGATAGATCCTGGCAATGCCAGCTCGGTTTTCCAGGGTGGATGAGGCAATCGGTGCCCGCGGGGCGAGGCGGTGCCGTGGTGGCTGTGATGGCGCGTGGCACACCGGGATGGGGACGGCAGCACAACAAGAGCTGGGCCATGGTGGGAGCCCTGGTTTCTGGGGCTGGAGGTGACCATCACCCGTGATGTTCCCCTGCCTGGTGGTGGATCCATGAAGGATGCCCCTGGAACCGGCTCCTCTCCACACCCCGACTGGTTGCTCACACCTTTGCCATTCTGTGACTGTGGGTGGGGTGGGAACCAGTGGAGCTGGTGGTGGGAGAACAGGGCTGGAGGCAGGATGCTGCTGTCCCCAGCATGGGGAGGAGAGCTGCTTTTGCCTCCTGTCTGCAGGTGCTGCCTGTCCCACAGTGTGGTCCCCTGCCTGGGCATCCCGAGGGTCAGGTTTGCTGCATCCTTGCTGGATGCTGACCTTGGGCTCCCCCTTCTTCTTCCAGACCCTCTCGGGGCTTGCTGGAAGCTCCAGATTCAACATCTTAGTGCTGCCCTTGTCTGGGGGGTCAGGGCCCACTGCTGGGCTTTGGAGGTGTTCAGAGAGGGAAGCCATCGAGGAGGTCTCCTGCATGGTGAGGTTTGCAAAGCATGGAGGATGCCTGTGAATAAGCTGGAAAGTTTCCTTTCCAAGCTCATGGCATAGTGTTTGTGTGTTTGGATGCATCCCACTGAGCCTGGGGAGCTGGAAGGGGGATCCTGCAGCATCAGCTTCCCAATGAGGACATGTGTTGTGGGATCCTGGCTGATCCAATCTGGTGCATATCTGGCTATGGGCACAGTAAAGTGAGTCCTTGGGTCTGATCTGTGTGCCCTGCTTCTGAGACAGATAAGCCCAGTGATTCCTAGAAGGGGGAAAGTGGGGAGGGCTGTTGGGCAAGATGGTTTGGGAGATTTGGGTTAGGAAGCAGGATGCTGATCCTGGAGCAGAGCTGGCAGAATGGGCCAGGGCTCCCTCTTGACAGTGGTGCTGATGGGGGCCTGGGTGTGTTGGTGACACAAGTTGGGCTGTAGGTCAGGGGAATGTGTCTCGTGTTTAGGATCATAGCGTAATGGAATAGTTAGGGATGGAAAGGATCTTAAGATCATCCAGTTCCAACCCCCTGCCACGGACAGGGACACCTCACACTAAACCATGGCACCCATGTACCCAGAGCTGCAGCCTCAGCCTGGCAGTCCCCTGTCACCCCCATTCAGCAGTGACCTGGACTGTGGGTTCTGGCTGCCTGCTGCCAAGCCACAGTCACGCTGTTGCTGTCATTTCCCTGTTCATTTCCATCTTTCATTTCCTGCTTGACCCTGTTTCCCTCCGGTGAATCCCAGCCTCTGGCATGCTCCGGGGGGGCCGGTGCTGTGCCCCTGTGTGGCTCTCTCTTTAACCCATGCTGGGGAAGCTTTGCCAGCGCCCCAGGGGTGATGGGTGCTTTGTTCTGCACCTCTATGGCAATGGGTTGGTCTCCTCCTCTCCCAGCATCTCCTTTTGCCCACCTTGAGCTCTGCTGTGTCCTGGCACAGTTGGGGCCAGAACCAGCTCTGTCCCATCCTGCCCCCATCCCCTTGCTCTGCCCTTGCTGTCTCCCACCCAGCATCCCATGGAGCCGTGCCCTGATCCCAGTGGGATGTTTGTGCTGACTTCTCCTTGTGTCAAATAAGGGCATCACTTCTATCTTGGGTTATATTAATTGCTCTTTGGGTCCGTTGTGGCCTTTCAGAAGTGCTTTTGCCAGCAGCTTATTTTTCCCTGCAGGGAACTATACACAAGGGCTCCCATGGCTGCGAGATTCACGTTGACCTTGGGCAGTTTTGCTCCAAGAGCTGGAGTCCTGGTGAAACCATCCAGTGGGAGCAGCTCCTTTCCCTGTGGAGCAGGCCCTGCACTGCACATGGTGCCCTGCCAGCTAATGAACATGAATTAGCAGCCCCTGCACCATTCCAGCACCATTCAGCTGACAGAGGATCGCTATGAGTGATGCTGGGGACAGCTGGTGTGGCCATGGACACCACCATGGCCCTGCTGGGGGCTCGCTGCATGGTGCGAGGGTCTCCTAAAATAAGAGCATCCCACATCCCAGGCTTTGTCCCATTGCTCCCATGGGTCACGTGTGTGTCCTGGCTCTGCCAGCATCCTTGGCATGGTGTGAACACACCTCTGTTCCGGTGGTGGTGGTGGTGCCCCCCATCACTTGTGTGCACATAGGGGAGCAAATCCTGCCGTGGGGCTCTGCCATGGGGACAGCCGTGGCGCAGGAGGTTTTATTGCAGGCAGCTCCAGACGCTGCACGTGGGGATATTTCATCCCCACCGGCTGTTTGGGATGCTTCTCGTTCCTGCTGCTGAGGGCAGTTGCTGTGCTGGGAGATGCTGGATTCCTTGGGTGCGCGGGGGCCATCCCGGGAGCTGGGTGCTCCCCCCCCCCCCCCATCCCCGATCCTCCCTGCTCTGGGAATTCCTGGCATTCCTGATGAGGAGAGAGGGAGCTGGGATGCTTTTGGATGGGGTCTGGTGGTGTCAGACCTTAACCCTCTTGGGATGGGAGGAGGGAAGTGCTCGTCTCCCTGTGGTGCCAGGCTGGTTCTGACACCACTGCCCTGCTCTGGTGTTGGATGGCACCTTAGGGAGTGAGGCAGGAGGGAACGTGGGGTCACCCTGGAGCTACAAAGCCCTGGTGAGTGCCTGGGCAGCCACATCTCCCTCTTGCTGTGATGCTGGAGCCGTTGCCTGCGTGCTGTGTCCGGTGTCCATCCTGGGTCTCTCCCGTTGCTGGGAAGGGGAGGATGGAGATGGATAAACCCGGGATGTTGTGGCGCTGCCCTGTGCCAGCTCCACTCTCCGTGTGCGGGTGATAGCAGGGATGGGGATGGCGTCCCCTGTTCCCCCTTTGCGGGGCTGTTCCCGCTTCCTTCTCCCAGCCGCTTTGTCAGCAAGAAGCAGGGTTTTTCCTTTCTTTTTCTTTAGAGGAAAATTCCATTGTGCTATTTATAGTGGTGACAACTTGGCTGCTCCAACAACTTCATTCTGCTCCCGGCTCCGCTGGCGGGCGCAGGGGGATGATGTCTGCAGGACAGGCTCCGGCACAGCCAGGATGCTCCATGTAGGAGCCGTTGGATCAGCTCCCTCTCACCAGGGTGAATGGATGCGCACCCCGACTGCTGCAGACCCACGCATCCACAACTCCCTTTGATGGCAGCGTGTCCTTTTGGGTGTCACCTTCATCCCACCGGAGCCCAGTGCCCCCCACTGGGGTTGCTTGGTTGAGGAAACTGGTTTTATCAATGGGTAACATTGGGCACTGCCATGAGACCTGCTTGTCCTGGGGATGGGTGGATCCGCTCCGCCAGTGGATTCATGTGCTGCTCCCTATGGATGAGGGGAATCTTGTCCTGCTGCCATCCCTGGCTTTGGGGGTGATTTGGCTCCTGCCCCAGCCCCTCGCTCTGCTTTCTCTCCCTTACCCCTGGCAAAGCTCAGCCGGGTGTGCCGGGGCGGCTCTGCTGAAGCCGTGCTGTGGGTCTTGCTCAACCTGCTGGGATCCCTCTGGAGAGGCAATGGGATGATGGAGGCAGAGCAGCCCTGCTGAGGAGGGTGATATTCCCTATTGTGTGCTTTGACACAGGCCTGGGATGTGCCTGATGGGCACCATCCAGCTGTGATGGGCAGCGATGGGCAGGGTGGGTGCTCGGATCCCTTTGGATTGCACTGGACTGGGTCCTGCTGCCAACAAAATCCTTTTAAACCAGTAAATCTCCGTTCTGGCTTTGTAAGCGCCTCGCTGCTGGCTGCGGGGATCCATCCCCTACCATCTCCTGGTCCTTTTATCCAACACTTCGTGGCATTTCCCTGTTGGCTTCTCCCAGGCTGGTGTCCGTGTCACCAGGGTGGCTTCTCCCAGAAGGACCCTGTGCTCTGCTCACTGACTCTATTCTTCCTATCTTCTCCCAGTCAGTCTTAAAGCCTGTTGGGGCTTTTTCCCCCCTCCTTCCCCTCCCAATTCCCTTGCTGGAAATATCTCCAGGACATACAATCCCTGCCTCCTCCAGCGTGGAGGGGTGGGGTGAGGGGTGCCGGCAGCCCTGATGGTGCAGGGGCGTTTGCCCTTAGTGCTGGGCTCATTTGCACAAAGGGGGGTGGCCTCGGCCATGGGAGGTTTTAGTGGGCTTCATCAAATAAGGGAAGGCGAGGGCCGTGCTGCGGGGTGGGCAAAGGGCTGGTGGGTGCCCTGATGCTGCCCAGCTGAGGAGCGGGGTCGGGATGAGCTGGAAAATGAACCCGGAGAAGTACAAGAAGTTCCTGGATGGACTTGGTGCCCTGAAAGGTATTTCTCACCTTGTGCAGCACGGGGGGAAGCTGAGCTGCTCCTCCGAGGGCTGGGGCAGAGTCCGACCATCTGCCATGGACGGTGAATGGAGCACCCCTGGGATGGAGGAGTCGGCAGCTTCCCATGGAGGCAGCCGGGAGGGGTGGTGCTTTCCATGGCTCCGCTTCACTTCCCTCTTTTGTCTTGTACTTGGATGTGGAGCGGTGTGTGTGGGCACAAAGCACTGGGGCAGCGGCTGACCCAGCCCCATCACTAGCACAGGGAGGCAGGGGAAACAACTGGGAAGGGAGCTGAGCTCAAAATCCCGCTGAAGGCAGCGGAGCTGGATGCTCTCTCCATGGGCTTGGGGCTCCTCTGGTTCTGGTTGAGGGTGCTCCCACCCAGCTGGGTCCCGCCGCCGTGGGTGTGCTTTGCTGGTATCTGGGTGCAGTTTGGTGCCTGTTTTCCTCCTTTTTTCTTTCCAAAGCTCCTTCCCCAGGCTCTGCCCTGTCCCTCGAGAGCGGCTGCGACACTCGATCGCGCTGGCAGGTGGCTGCAGGCCGGTGGCTGTTGTCCTGCAGCCGGCAGCGCGCCTGGGATGCGGGGCCGCAGCGTCAGGGAATGCTTCTCTTCCCTTCCCTTCCTTTCCTTTCCCCTCCTTTCTTCATCTGTTTTCCCCTCTCCTTGCTATCAAAGGAGCTTTTTGCTCCAGGGCTCTGCTCCTTGTCCTGCTGCAGGGTGGGAGTTCACCTCCTAGAAGGACGATGGAGAGGGATGCAGGAGGCAGCCGGAGTCACCGAACAACACTTCTGCAGCCCTGCCTTGGCACGGCCGGGCTTTACCAGCCCATGGCTGAGCTTTACCAGCTGATCCCACTGCCTAACAAAGGTGGATCCATTCAGTGTTGAACTTAGCAGGGAGCCAAGGGAGTTGTCACCCGCTGGCAGGCTCCCCACCCTGCCGTGAAGGGTTAATCCATGGCTCTGTGGCTGACAGCTGCCCTGACTTATCGCGTCCGGCAGTAACATAATTCACTTTCCTATTGCTGGCGCGGTGTCCATCATAAATTTTTCCTGAGCCTCGCTGCAGCTGGCACTGGGAATCAATGTGAGAGGAGCCCTGAGCTGCTGCGTGCTGTGCTCCATCCCATAGCCACGCTCGTCACCCTGTCGGCAGCCCCGTGGCAGCCGGAGCAGGGATGGGGTTGGGTGCCTGCGACCCTGCTCTGTGTTTTGGGATGCTCCTATGTTGGGATTTCAGGCCCCACTTCCAGCTGCAGCCTGGCACGTTCCACTCCTGCCTGTGAGAATGAGGTGTGAGGAGCCGAGATGACATTATTAATGGCGTTTACAAGGTGACTGGCTGCAGGAGCTCATCTGGCAGCATTCCCCCTTCCAGGTGCTGCCCAGAGCCCTGCTGGGAGCACTGCCTCCGCTGGCTCCCATGGCCCATGAGCCTCTAATGGCAATGGGAAAACATGGGTCCCCACAAAGCCAAATGTGCAGGTTTTGGGCTGTTTTCTGCCTGTAGCCCGAACGATGCCACCTTGCTGGCTGCCACCTTGCTGGCTGCCACCAGCTGTGTTCACCGCAGCCCTTTGTGGCTTTAATTCAGAAAGTGGGGCAGGGAGATGGAGGAAATGGTGTCACAGGCAGAGGATGCTCAGGGGATGCAGATGGGTCTCTGCCACCCCTTTTGCACTGCTGGGGCGCTTCCCTGTGTGCCTTCCACCTGGTTGTGCTTTGCTCCGCCATTCCCACTGGCATGGAGATGCTGTGCTGTGCGTCTTGCTGTCACCATAAGCTAAGTGTGCTCTGGCACTGCACAGGGCTGCAGGGCTGGACAAAGCTGGAGGAGAGGAAGGGTTTATTGCTGGAAAGGTTTTCTTCTGCCCCCCTCTCTCCCCCTCATCTCTATTCATCTCCCCAGGGAGGTGGAGGCAGCAGCGGATATTGGAGCTGGGAGCATTTCATATGTAAATGCCCGTGTGTGCAAGTCCAGGCCCCTGACCCCCGGCGCGGTGCCAGCATCCATCCATGTCACCCCGCTGGGTCTGGGAGAAGGGCCTGGAGCGCATCCTGGTGCTGTGGCTGGGATGGGGGCCGGGAGGCCCTGCCAGATCCCTGGGGACAGAGGATGCTGCTCTGGGATGGACCCTGCCCCAGTGGCTGCTGCCCCGGTGGGTTTGGGGTCAGTGACTGTTCCATTCGGTCTCCAGCTCTGGTTTCCCAGGGCAGCCCCGCGGTGACACGAGCCTTGGGCTCGGCTCAGGAAACCCATTTGATTACACATTCATTGCTGGGTTCATTTTCCCGGCGGCACGGCCCCAGTTTCGCTTTCTGAGGAGTTGTTGTTTTCTTGGCAGCCGCCTGAAATCCGGCGTCTTCTCGGCCGTCTCCCGTGCCGGTTAATCTCCTGCCTTCATCTGACCTTGTTGCTGCCGTCTGCTTTCCCCAGGGGAACAGGGCTCAGATTTTCCCTGTGCTGGGAGTGGATCTGTGCTTGTTCCCGCAGCATCACGCGTGTGCCGAGTTCCTGCTGCTCAGAGAGATGGGTTTGGATGGAACGTGCTGGCCCTGCTGCCGGAGCGATGGGGGGATCGCAGCAGCATCCAGCCCCGGTGCGTGCCGTGGAGCTGACGCTGGAGCGATGCCACAGCTCATCCCTGTGCCCTGTGGTCGCTGTTTGCTGTCGTCCCATCATGTGATGGTTTCCCCCAGGAGCAGCCCAGGCCGGGGCCGCCCAAGGTGGCCGGGTGCGATAAGAGACCCAGGGCCTCCATCTGCCCTGGCCACTGCGGGTGGAGGCCGTGGTGCGTTGCGGTTCCTCCGGCACCGTCTGCCCATGCCTGGGGAGGAGGATGCAGCCGGTTGCTCCTGGGGACAGGGGTGAACACTTCTCCTCTGGCACCGCCACCCTCTGGGGTGTCCCCCAGGGGTACTCATGGGTGCTTGGTCCCACCATGAATATTCCCATCTCTGCAGTGCCAAAAGATGGTTTTTGCTCCGGAAAGGTCCATCTCACCCTTCCTAAGAGGATCTGATGGGCTTGGGCCAGGCTGGTGGGATCCAGCAGGTCTGGTGCTTGCGCTGGTGCTTGAATGAAGTGGGCAGATTGATGTTAGCAACTGGGTTATTTCATTTGTGTTTTGATGGGGATTAAGTTTCTCTGTTGGTCTCCAGGGAACAGAGGTGTTTGGCTCCTGCCTTCCCCTCTTTGGTTAGTTGGTTTTAGTCCCAAATTCCTCTTTGCTGCTGCACACCAGCCTGGCCAGGAGCTGGCGGCAGAGATGGGGTGAAGCATCGGGTCAGAGCATGGCACAGGCATGGGTAGAGCCTTGGCCTGATCCCTGTGAGCGTTCACGCTCTGGACAAGCGAGTGTGGAAGGACCAGGGCCACATCCAGACCCTGGGCAGGCACAGGGTGCTCTGGGGGTCCTGCTCTTCAGCACTGCCATCCTCAGGGACCAGGACTCCCCATCTTTGCTCCAATGGAACAAGCTGCCTGCCCTTTGCTCGCCTCCCGCTCGGCGCTAATCAGGTTTCACACTGCTTAGTTTGGGACATCTAATGAGATCAGGGCTCAAGGTTGCTGCCTGCCCTCCATTTGCAGAGGGAAACAGGAGAGTTGTCTCCTTCCTTCTCTTTCACCTCCATTTCTTTGCGCATCTCCTGTCCTGAGCAGGCTGCAGGTCCATGAGCCACCCTCGTGTTCTCACCATGGTTGAACCCTGCGCTGCTCCGTGGAGCACGCCAAAGGAACTAAAGAGAGCAAAAGGGGGCACAGAGCTTCCTACCAGCAGCTCTTCTGCAGGGAGCTGGGGATCATTCCTGGTTGGGGGGGATCTGGCCCCGACACTGCTGTGTGGAGCCTGTGCAAACACGACTCCCAAGCGCGCCCTGAACAAAGCACGGCCAGTTCCCACTAGCCTAACGTTTTCCTACTTCTCCCGCTGCCAAGCAGCCTTTGGTTGGCGTTGGAATAACAAGCCTCTTTGCCGAGACACCGGGCCTTTTGTTAGCTGCTAGAAAAGGAGGTTTGATGCCCATGATCCCTCCACCCCCTTCCCCAGCTTTCCTGCTCCCTGCTCTGCTGCTGTGGGAAGTGCAAAGCTTGGCTGTGAGCGGCCGATGGTGATGCCACCACCGTGGGGCTCAGCTCTGCTGGGGTGCAGCTCTGCACCCCAGTGGGATCTGGGGCTTCCAAGAGGCTTGGGGGCCTTGTTTGGGTGTATTTTCCCAGGATTTGGGGCATTTGCTCCTGTGAAGGGGGTGGGAGTGGGTGCAGGATGCGCCCAGTGCTCAGGGCTCTGCTGCTGGGGCTTCCCTAGACCTCACGGTGGGGGTTTGGTGGGGTTTGGTGTGGTTTGTACCTGGGTTTCTCCCTTGTGCTGCTGTCGGGGCGTGCTGGGAATCACGCAGAAGGTGTTTACCCAGCCATGGAGACGGCGGGATGTGGAGGTGTGTGCGGCGTTGTCCCGGTGGCCGGAGGGGCAGGGAGGGACCCGGAGATGCCATCGCCTTCCTCCTCCTCCTCCAGGCTGGGAAGGATGCCACGTTGCCGTGTCAGCACAGGCCCTTGGGAAAGCGAGCAGACGTGTGTGTCCTCTCGCACGTGGGGGTGCGAGCGCACCTTCCTCTATGCTCAGGGCTGGGGTAATGTTCTTCACTCCCCAAAAGCTGGAGTGCTTCCAGCTGGGAGACCTTTGCTGTTCCTCCCCTTGTGCATCTCCATCCTCCTCACCTCCAGCACTGGCTTCGTGTCCTTCCTCTCACCATGTGCACCAAGAGCTGCCCTCTCCTCTTAGAATGGTAGAGTCATGGAATGGTTTGAGTTGGAAGGGACCTTAAGCTCCTCCAGCTCCAACCCCTACCACGGGCAGGGACCCCTTCCACTGGAGCAGCTTGCTCCAAGCCCCTGTGTCCAACCTGGCCTTGAGCACTGCCAGGGATGGGGCAGCCACAGCTTCTCTGGGCACCCTGTGCCAGCGCCTCAGCACCCTCACAGGGAAGAACTCCTTCCTTATCTCCAACCTGAACTTCCCCTGTTTCACTTTAAACCCATTATGGGTTTAGGGCCCTCTTGGCCATCTGCCTCCTGACGTGCAGCTTTGATCTGTGCCCTGGTACCCAGGCGCTGCCTGTCCCCATCCCCTGCAGGATGATGCCACCGGCTCAGTGCTGGCTCAGTGGGGTTTGGTGCTTTCCCGGAGCCCGTGTTGCATGGCCATGAGTTTCATGGCATCATGCAGTGAGCCAGCGCAGTCGGCTCCCTGCCAGCGTCCTCGGGGGGGTGACAAACCAGGGCAGGCTTCTGAGAAGTAGGAAGGGATGAAATAATGCCTGAAATGCTGCTTCAGCATAAACCGCATGGCCTTGCAGTCATCCAGGAGGTTTGTAACACTGGGGAGAAGTGGTGAGATCACCCTGGCCTCCTCTCCAGCCTGATGCACTCGCTTTGGGGCCAAAAGGGAGGGATCAAAACCCTGGGAAGTGCTAGAGAGGGTCTGAATGAGGATGGTGTTGGCAGGGCTGGTGCTGGGTGTGAGGATCCGCTGGTCCATGGGGTATGGAGGGGATTAGGTCACTGTTGGGGACACATGGAGAGGTGGGCACCCTGCCCATGCTGGGGCAGTGGGGCTGGGAGTGCTGATGGCTATGGATGCCCCTGGGAAAGGTTCTAAATCTGGGTACCAAAAGGGGAGCCCCACCAAGGACAGGAGTTTTGTGTGGGACCAGGCAAGGCTCCCTGCTGTCCAGGAAGGAAAATGGGCTCCTTTGGGGTTATTTTAGAGATTCTTTAGGTTTGGGTCCTCCTGTTGGTTCCATCCATCCCGTTTGAGTCAGTCCCATTGGACAGCCCCATTTGGGATGTCGCATTCCCATAGATCCCATAACTACTGGGGCTTTTCCACTCCTCCTG
Source organism: Neopsephotus bourkii (assembly GCF_033783945.1). NCBI lineage: Eukaryota > Metazoa > Chordata > Aves > Psittaciformes > Psittacidae > Neopsephotus > Neopsephotus bourkii. Next base: position 145,826 of record NW_026901453.1, on the reverse strand, counting down.
CCCGGGAGCAGGAGTTAATCATTCCCCAGCAGCAGGCTCAGCATTAAGCTGGGAGCAGGTGGCTCCGGCTCAGCTGTTTGCTTTGCACAGTGAAACCTGGCAGGAATGGTGTTTGCTTCCAGCCTTACCTCCAGCCATCCACCTCCACCCTCCACCTACCAGCAGCAAGGTCACCCCAGGGACCCCCTGCCACCCCACAACAGCTCTGTTGGTGCTTTGTGGGAAGGAAGTCTCCTTTTTAAGCTGTGGTTGTTATTTTGGTGCCCAGACGTCTGCTGGAAAGGGGAACATCTCCACCCTTATCACCAGCACTTCCTTCCCCTGGTTCCTTGGAGTCCAGGCTTTACCGCGGATGGGATGGGTCTAAGCTTCCCCTGCGCCCCTTGTCCCTCTGCCCTTGTTTGCTGTGTCCAGCTGACCTTTAGCAGCTCCTGTGCTGAGAGACCTGCAGTTAAACATTCACTTGTGCTGCCCTTTTAGTGCAGACTCTGGCCTGAGCAAAGCCACCCTGGTTGCGGTGGGCGAACCCCCGCAGTTCCCTGTGCAAACAAGGGGGTGATGATGGGGCGCTCAGAGCCTCAGACCCTTGTCCCCCACCTAAACCCCTCTTTGCACAAACACCGCTGTCCAGGACGTTGTTTTTTCCAGGACCACGAGGCACGTCGGGATAAAACAATCCCGATTTTTCCAGCCCTTTTGCAGCCCTGCGGCTGGGAGGTGATGCCGAGGGGCCCGCACAGCACCCGCGGCCGCTCGGGGATGATGAAAGCCAGAAGGAAAAGTTTCCCGTAGGGAATGCGCCCGCTCTGCCAGGAGCTGGAGGCACATGGGCAGGGCCCGACGGCAGGGCCCTGTGCACGGCGAGGAGGGATCGGCGGCTCTGCCCGCACACGCACGGGGAGGGTGATTCACACGCAGCACAAGGGAGAGGTTTGTGCCGGAGCAGAGGAGCTCGTCCCGCAGGGATGCGCTGGGCAGTGCCGGGAGCCGCGACCTGCCTCGTTCCACCTCTGTGTTTAATAGCCCAGATCACAAGAAATGTCACCTTTGTTCTTGCTTCCCTTTCCCATGGCTGCTGGCGCCGCGGGCAGGGTGGAGCGAAGCCTCCGCGCCCCGGCAGCTCTGCCCGTGCTTGCCGGCAGGACGGGGGTGCGAGGGCAGGACGGGGATGCGAGGGCAGGACGGGGATGCGCGGGCAGGACGGGGATGCGAGGGCAGGACGGGGATGCGAGGGCAGGACGGGGATGCGAGGGCAGGACGGGGATGCGAGGGCAGGACGGGGATGCGAGGGCAGGACGGGGATGCGAGGGCAGGAGGGGGATGCGAGGGCAGGACGGGGATGCGAGGGCAGGACGGGGATGCGAGGGCAGGACGGGGATGCGAGGGCAGGACGGGGATGCGAGGGCAGGACGGGGATGCGAGGGGGAGGGGTGCGGGGGGACGGGGATGCGCGGGCAGGACGGGGATGCGAGGGCAGGACGGGGATGCGAGGGAGGACGGGGATGCGAGGGCAGACGGGGATGCGAGGGCAGGACGGGGATGCGAGGGCAGGACGGGGATGCGAGGGCAGGACGGGGATGCGAGGGCAGGACGGGGATGCGAGGGCAGGACGGGGATGCGCGGGCAGGACGGGGATGCGAGGGCAGGACGGGGATGCGAGGGCAGGACGGGGATGCGCGGGCAGGACGGGGGTGCGAGGGCAGGACGGGGATGCGAGGGCAGGACGGGGATGCGAGGCAGGACGGGGATGCGAGGGCAGGACGGGGATGCGAGGGCAGGACGGGGATGCGAGGGCAGGACGGGGATGCGAGGGCAGGACGGGGATGCGAGGGCAGGACGGGGATGCGCGGGCAGGACGGGGATGCGGGGCAGGACGGGGATGCGAGGACGGGGATGCGAGGGCAGGACGGGGATGCGAGGGCAGGACGGGGATGCGGGGCAGGACGGGGATGCGAGGGAGGACGGGGATGCGAGGGCAGGACGGGGATGCGCGGGCAGGACGGGGATGCGAGGGCAGGACGGGGATGCGAGGGCAGGACGGGGATGCGAGGGCAGGAGGGGGATGCGAGGGCAGGAGGGGGATGCGAGGGCAGGACGGGGATGCGAGGGCAGGACGGGGATGCGAGGGCAGGACGGGGGTGCGAGGGCACATGCGGATGCGCTCGGGCACATGCGGATGCGCTCGGGCACATGCGGATGCGCTCGGGCACATGCGGATGCTCTCGGCAGCTGGCGGTGGTGTTGCTGAGCTCTCTCTGCCCACCCGTAGCAGCGTTTGCTGCTGTTTGCAAGGAGGAGGCAATGATGGGTTTAAACTAAAGCAGGGGAAGCTCAGGTCAGAGGTAAGAAGTTCTCCCCTGTGAGGATGCTGAGGCACTGGAATGGGTTTTCCAGGGAAGCTGTGAATGCTCCATCCCTGGCAGTGTTCAAGGCCAGGTTGGACAGAGCCTTGGGCGACCTGGTTTAGTGTGAGGTGTCCCTGCCCATGGCAGGGGTTGGAACTGGATGCTCTTAAGGTCCTTTCCAACCCAAACCACTCTTTGATCCTGTGTGGATTTAGCCAAGCTCTGGGTTTTACTGGGGGAAGAGCTGTGGTCCAGAAGGGTTGATCCTGGTTGAGTGCTGGTGTGGGGCATGTGCTCGGTTCCCCAGCTTGGGGTTGAGGTGCAGTGGCTTTGCTGGCTGCAGTCCCTGCCAAGGCCAGAGCCAAACTGGGCTCCATAGGGAGCCCTGGGACAGTGGTGGGTGATGTGTGTCTGTGACTGACCTGGGCATCCCTGATCCAAAACCCGGATCCAAAACCCGGATCCACCCCTTCCTTTGCAATTCACAGCAACTGGGATTTGCCCTCAAAACCTTCCTCCAGAAAGGAGGAAAAAACAACAGAAAGATGAAAGCATTGCAGAGGAAGCACAGCAGGAAACCTGGCCCCTGTGCTGGGGTTATGAGTTTGTGTGTGCTCAGCACTGCTGCTGAATGGGCTCTTTACTCCGCTGTGGGGAGCAGGGTTTTCCCTGCCCAGTGTGGGGTGGTCCCACTCCCCATTTGGGACAGAGACCCCCCTTTGTAACACCCCACAGGGTTCCTTGGTGCGCTCAGAGCCACTTCTTCCTTATCCGGTGGTAATTGATGGGTGGGACTGTGAGGGGCACTGGCAAGCACCCCCTTGTGCACAGAGGGGTGCAGGCAGCGCCCTGGGGAGATGCTTCATGCAAGGTAGGGCAGCAGTGCCGTGCAGTGACACTCTGGTGCTTCCACAGTGCCACCTGGCTGCCACCTCCCTGGTGGGACATGTGTCCCTGTTGGAGCTCATGGTGGGCTCCCTGGGATGCACAGACACCCGGGGGGCTGAGGAGCATCCCGGTGGCATCACCCACCCGGTACTGGGAAGCGTGTGCCGTGCCCGGCAGCTTCCCCAGTCATATAAGGAGATGCCGGAGCCGGGGCTGTGTCGCCTGAGCATTACTCACCAGGAGGCACATGGTGGGGAGGGAGCAGGACCGGCCCTGGCCCTGGAATGCTTGGCCGGAGCCAGGGGTGACTCAGCTCCGGGTGTGAGGAATGGCAGGAGCGAGTGGGGAACCTGGAGCAGCCCATGTCCCCCGGCCCATCCATGGGTACCCTCAAACCCAGGCAGGGCGCTGGGGGGAAATGGGGGTGCTGATGGAGGTGATAACCCCACTTTGGGTGGTGTTTGGGGCTGCAGAAAGCACGTGGTGAAGCACTGCAAGGTGGGGATCCCCCCACAAAGGGGCTCAGCCTCTCTGCGCCCCAAATTCGTGCACAGGCAGGAGATCCATGGCCCTTCCCTACCCGTTTCCGGGGTGAGGTGACTGTTGGAGCTGAAACAGGCGCCTTGCAAAGGACTGAAATGAGCTGTTGGTGTGGGTGTGTGGAGGGGTTGGTGGCTGCATCCGGGGCTGGGGGGTCCCCAGAGCCCCAAAAGCACCCTGCACCCCGAGTCTGCCACGTCCTGTTTGTGGCTGTTATCAGCTTCCTGCAGTGGCAGGAGGCTTGTGCTGGTGAGGGGAGTGTGGAACGGGGAATGGAGTTAAAGTGAGTGGGATGAATCATAGAAGCATAGAATGGTTAGGGTTGGAAAGGACCTTAAGATCATCAAGTTCCAACCCCCTTGTCATGGGCAGGGACACCTCGCTCTAAACCATAGCGCCCAAGTGGGGGACCACTGGTGTCCTGGCACAGAGGAGGGATGTAGTTATATATATATATATATAAAATATTGTTTTATATATCTACACATATAACATTCATTATTTTATATATATGCACATATAACATTCATTATTTTATATATACATATAATAGTCATTATTTTATATATATATACATATAAATATTCATTATTTTATATATGTTTACACAGAGATAAAAATATATATGGTTATATCCATTCAAAGAGTTTCTTTTGCCCAAAGGCTTGTCCAGCTGGGGATGGAGAAAACCAGCTCCTGCTTTCAAAAGCCTTTTCCACTGGCACATCCCAGCCCATCCCCGGCAGCAGCAGGCGCCTGCCTTGCAAGGTGCTATTTGCCCCGCTGATGGTGGCCCACGGGCCCATTTATGGTGGCCTCATGCCTCCTGCAGCACTTCCCCTGCCTTAACACAAAGCAGATTGCTTTAGATGAAAGCTGTGCCGGGATATTTTTCATCCGAGCAGGGATGAGGCTGTGGAAAACACATTGCAACAGCGCCGAGCCCCGGGGTAACTCGCTGTGTTTTCCATCACCCATCCCATGGGGGATGTCTGGAGGTGGTGGGTGGTGCAGGTCCCTCGTGGAGCGATGCAGTGGTTGAGGCTATGGAGTTTTGCTTGATGTAGTTGACCAGGCTGTGGTGTTGGGTCTGAGGAGCTGCTTAGGGGGGTTAAATACAATAGAAATCTCTGCTTGTGTCTGGGTGACACCCTGGAGGGTTTCACCATCCCACACTGGGGAGCACTGGGGGCACTTGAGTCTGGTCTCTTGCCTCTCCCCATCAGGAAAGCCTGAACCAGGCTGAGGTTTCTCACCTGAACAGCTGCCCCAGAACAACCCCTCTTGTCTGAGCCCCGCTGGAAAGGTAAAGGCCACAAATGAGTGTTTAATTCTGCACAGTTTTCTACCCAAGAGTAGGTTTCTTCTCCCAGGAGCTCGTGGGTGACGTGATGGGCTCTGAAGCCAAAACAGGCTTCGTGAGGAGCTTCTTCCCCCTCTCTGCTCATGGTTCAATGGCAAACGGGCCGGGGGATGCTGCGGCCGGTGCAGGACTCACTGCTCTCGGTTTCCCTGAGCTGTTTCTGCACCTTCACTGCTGGAAACGGTTCTGAACAGAAGTGAAACTGAGAGCAGCGCCCGGCCCGGCACTGACTGTCAGTAACCGGGGTTGCGCTGCCTGGTCTTGCCGTGCAGGATGCTGGGGTGGCAGCAAGCGCAGCACCCGGCTGTGGGAAGGGCTGGGATGTGGATGAGCATTTGCCTTTTGTGTAGAGCATCTCTTATGGGTATTTCCCCATGTGGGTGACCTGGCAATTAACACACGGGCATCCAGGGAGGGGAGGGAAACATTTTCGGGGTTCCCAGCTCCCATGAGCCCCAATTGTGTTGCCTTCACTTGTGGGGAGGTGGGTTTCCTGCAGGCAGATGGGCACAGAGTGCCCGCATCTCCCAGCTGCTGTCCCCTCCATCCTGGCTGCCCTCTGTGTTGGCATCACCAGGCTGCCCACCCTCACCCATTGGGGTTCATGCCTCTCCCGAGCCCCCGTGAGGAGCGGGGTGCCGCGGTGATGCCACATGGCAGCTGCTCCCACCCATCCCACCCTCACCGCAGCCGCCTTCCAGCGGGGCTGGGAATGGAAAGTGAGGAGATGACGTCTCTCCCCCCTGGAGCCGGAGGGGGGGGACAACGGACAAAGTTTGGCAGCGTGAACACCAAGGAACGATGTTGGAGCCGGCCTGACGCTTTCTCCCTTTACCCCCCTCCTCCTTCTCCCTGAGCTCCCAAATCTCCCTGTTCCCGTCCCGGTGACGCTGGCTGTCCCCAAGCCCTGCCAGCGCCGGGGCTGCAGCCAGCTGGAGGCAGAAACAGGCAGGAAGTTTCGGAAGCAGCGGTTCACCCTCCCCGTCCCCTCACCCTCCCGGCGATGCCGGCCCTCCTTGGGAGGAAGAAGTTGGGAGCTGGGCTCGGGATAGCGGGACGGGAATAGGAGACGATGCCTCTTTCGGAGAGCTCCTATCTGCCGCCCGCCGCCTTTATCCTGAGCCACGTCCTGGGCATCGCCGGCGTCCTGTACTGGAGGAGCCGGAGCAGAGAAGGTAGGGGCAGCCCCCGTGTAAGATGGCCGGCGGCAATCCCGCAAGGAGCATGGCTTGTTCTCCCTCTCCATAAGCCGTGGCAGCGGCACGGGCAGGGATGGACGTGGCTGGAAGGGAGGAGGATGTGATGGGGGGGGTCCCCATGCCGGGGGGGCAGAGGTTTCGGTGCCTAAATTTGGTCTCGCCACCCGTTCCCGGCCCACGTTGGGGTGGGAGCGGCTGGGATGGGGGTTGTCCCACTGGGATGGGGTTGTCCCACTGGGGATGAAGCTGCTTTTTGTCTCGGCGCAAGCCCTCGACACGTGGCTGGTGTTCTGCCTCCCCATCTCCTGCCCCTCGCCATCGCCCTTCGCCACCAGCACGGGCAGGATGTGGCCCCGGAGCTGCTCCCGGTGCTGGCACGGGTTTGCTGAGCAGCTGGGGCTCACCCTGCCTCAGTTTCCCAAAATAGGGCTCGCACATGACCGCTGCCCGGGGAGGACGAGGATTCGTTACAGGGATGTGCGACAGCGCCGGGCCCCGGGCGAGCGCTCGGCAGCTTCTTCTCTGTCCTGACCCCTTTCTCCTGGGATTAGTTTGTTTTCATTCCCCCCTCTGTTTTTCCAGCAGTGCTCGTTCTCGCCTGTGCCTCCGCATGGGGCCTTTTCCCTGCATCCGTGACCAATTCCCCCTTTTTCCCCCACTTTTCCCATGCAAAGGAGCGAGGCTGCAGAGCCTGAGCAGCGCGCAGGGACTTTTCCCCAAATATTGCTTTTGGGATATTCTTCCTTTCTCCTTCAAAACTGCTTGGGAGACCAAGTTGCACAACTGTGCTGCTGTGCAGAAATGCACCCGCTCACCCAGTAAACCCAGCCTGGCTGCAGCTCCTCCTCTTGGTCCCCCATCCCCTGTCCACTCAATCTCCATGTCCCTTTGGAAGAGCTCCCAGTGCAAGTGTTGCAAGCAGCTGGTATATTCCACGTTGGTTTTCCTTCATCACTCCTTCCTGGAAAAGCTCAGGTAACAGCCACCCCGCAGGCGCAGCATCCTGGAAGCTGAGGGTCATCTCACAGCAGGTTCTGTTGCCCTGTGATGCTCTCCCACCTCTGCCCAGCGTCTGCCTGGGGCTCCTTTGCATCACTTCTCAGGTGCCTTCCTCATTGCATACCTGGCTGTTGGAAAGTTTTCCACTGCAGGTATCTCCTGTGCATTCTTCCAGGCTGAATCAGGCACCGTTTCCTCTCCCTGTTTTGAAAGGCTCTGTAAATCCTGCCCGCTCCTGGCTCTGTTGTCATGGGGGATTATGTCAGCAGCAAGTTGGCAGCCAGCATATTTGAAATACCTCCTGCTTCTCAGCCAGGCAGGTTCTTTGCATATCCCCCATCTTAAAAGCACCATGTTAAGAAAAAGAAGGCACATTCCCATTCTTTGCCTGGAAGGAGTTCAAAGTGAAAGCGATGGGTTTCGCACTGAGCATGGGCTTGGAGATGTGATGGCATCACAGAGTGGTTTGGGTTGGAAGGGACCTTAAAGCTCCTCCAGCTCCAACCCCTGCCACGGGCAGGGACCCCTTCCACTGGAGCAGCTTGCTCCAAGCCCCTGTGTCCAACCTGGCCTTGAGCACTGCCAGGGATGGGGCAGCCACAGCTTCTCTGGGCACCCTGTGCCAGCGCCTCAGCACCCTCACTTGTGCCTAAGAGCTCATCTCAGTCTCCCCTCGGGCAGTCTGACACCTCCTGTGTTCCTTCAACTCTATCAGGAATTAATGAACAGGAGTTGAAAGCTTGGGAGATGCTTCCAGGCTCTGTTCCAGCAGGATGAAGGAGCTGGTGAGGGACTCTGAAAGCCCCCGGCTTACTCCCCGGAATGGTGAAGGTCTATCCCAAAGGAGCCCTGGAGAACCTGGTTCCAGCCCTGGGCTCTGGTGGGATGGGAGGTGCTTGGCCAGGGTTAGGATTAGGACTGGGCCCAGGCTCTTGCAGCAGCAGCCTGAGGCAGGAGGAGGTGACCAGTGGTGGAATCTGGCAGTGAGTGAGGCCAAGGATGATGGAGGAGAGATCCTTGGGGAGCGGCAGCTCCCGGCCGGGCGTGTTGGGAGCTGCTGGGAACAGGCAGGCTGCCAGGACAGAGCCTGCTGCAGGCAAACGGGGCAGGGAACTGTCTGTGCAGGGTGCTGTGGTGGTGTGGGAGGGTCCCTGGCACCCAGCGCTGATGGGAGCCATCCCAGTGATGATGGAAGTGCCTGGGGTCTATGGGTCTTTCTTCCCAGGTCCATCTCATGCCCCTGGTTTTGGGGTGCTGGAGACCAGCAATGGGGCAGGATGGTTTTCCCCTCCCCTCCTTGCTAGTTGGGTTCACTTGAGGGACTGACAGTGGGAAAACCTCAAACCCCACCTCCTGCCTCTGCTCCTTGGTCCTTGCTGCTTCAGGCCCCTCTGCAGGGATGGAGAGCAGACAGTGCCCCGGTGCCTTTGGGATCCCCATTCCTGGGGATGCCGTGGGCTGTGCCCTGATATACAAATGGGGGAGGAGGGAATGAAGCTGCATGCGTGGTCCTGCAGAGATGCAGGCACCATGGAGCAGATCTCGGAGCACTCCGTGGCTGTCCCAGGCTGGGCTCTGCCTGGGCAGGGATGGGGATGTCCCAGGCTTGGGTGTTGCTTGGCTCATCCTGGTTTTTGTCTCTGTGGGTCTGACCTGTCTTGAGAAAGCAACATGAAAGTGCTTCCCATCTGGAGCATCCTTACAGCTCCAATAGCATCGGCTGTGCTGGAAGCCATGGGATGGTTGTGTGGCACTGCTGGCTTGTGTGCAGAGAGGTGCAGGTTCCACCTCTGCTCGCTGCCTGTGGCTGGGGTGAGGCTCTGCTAGGGGACAGGACAAGCATGGAGGGGTTGCAATGGGTTGCTCATCAGGGTGACTCTGGCAAAGATTAGCCAGGGAGAGATAAGCCTGCAATGCCTTAATATCGTTAGTAAGCAGTAACTGGGCATTATTATTAGCTCAGATGATAGCAGGAGCGCAGGGTGGGGAGGTGTAATCTGGTGAGAGCCCAGGAAGCACCCAAAGTGGTGCAACAGGGCACAAAAGGGGGGAAACCCCCCTATTTCTGCTGGGAAAGAGGGAGCACACCGAGGAGCTGCTGGCCTCAGGGCACCCCCGGATCCAGCACCAGAGACTTGCTGCAGCCTTCCCACGTGGGACTGGGGTGATGTGCCTCCATCCCCGTTATCCATGTGGTGCTCCTGCCTTTCCCCAGCAGCAGCCCGGCTCCTGTCACCCTCCTGGCCGGGTTCCTGCCGGCAGAAGGTCTGCAGGGGGATTATATTTAGAAGAAGAGGAAGAGAGGTGGTGATAAGGAGGCCCCCGTTATCTCCCCGCGTGCCGAGCGGGGCTGCGGCCGGGTCCCGGCTCTGCTTTGGACCCGGGGAATGGTTTGGGAAGGATCAGCAGGCGAGAGCGGAGAGAACAGCCTGGCATTGTCCTGCCCGTCCCTGCTGCAATTAACTGGAAAACAAGGCGAGGGAAAACAAGCCAGGAGCCTGCTGGTGGGGCAGCAGCTCTGCCCCTTCCTCGCTGGGAGCTTTGCGAGCGCCTTTGCCGGCCGTTGGGATCGCGGTGGTGAGGCACTGGGCAGGCTGGGAGCACCGGGTGAAGCACAAGGAACAGCGGCTGAGGTGATGATGGGGTTTGGGGCGATGCCCTGCAGGAGGAAGGGCTGGTGCCCGCGCCGGGGGTAGGAAGTGGCGCGGTGGGAGGAGCTGCGGCTGAGAAGACACCCAAGGTCAGTGAGCTGGTGGGGCCACCAAAGACCCTTCCCCAGGAGCCTGGAGGCTGCTTTGCCAGGACCCTGCACTCCCCATCCCGGGCTTGGGTGATGGAGAGGAGGCATCACCCCAGGGAGCAGCGGCGGCTGAGCGCCTGCCTCGTGTGCCGGATGTGCTGCATCGGTCAGTACCCACTGCCGTCTCCTTCCCAACCCGCAGGAAGCTCCCACCATTGCACCAGGGCACGGCTCCAGCTTTACCCACCCCGAATTAACACCGGGGTTGGGAAGGGACCTGGAGGGGTTGGGTGAAGGAAGGGACCTTAAAAACACATGGGGGTGACGCAGCTTCCTATGGCAGGCGGTGCCAGGCGGCAGCACCGTGGCTTGGCCGCGTGGTGGTGGGGAACCAGAGCTCAGCCACTGGATGGATTTGGGCACTTGGGTTCCGTGCTGTGGCTGGGGGATGGAGCGGGATGTGGGATGTGATGTGCCGGTGGCGTGCTGCGTGTTCTGATGGAGGGCTTTGGGATGGGGAAGCTGTGGGGTGGATGGGGAGGAGATGTGGTGGTAGGTGCTGCGTGCATTGGGATGTGGGGAGGTTTTCCCTGGGGTTGTGGCTGCTCAGATAGAGAAGGGACCCCCCCACCAGTGACTCGCTGTTCCAAGAAGGGGGACATGGGCTCAGATAGAGAAGGGACCCCCCAGCCAGTGACTCCCTATCCTGGGAAGGGGGACATGGGCTCAGATAGAGAAGGGACCCCCCCACCAGTGACTCCCTATCCCAGGAAGGGGGATATGGGGCCATCCAGGCAGGACACACCGTGTGTCTGGGGAGCTCGAGCCATGGGGTGTTGGTTTTCTCACTTTCCTTGAGTTTTTGGCTTCAAATGAAAGCAAAGGCAGCTGCTGCCGGGCAGACTGATGGCAATGGGGTATCTTGGGCTTGTGGGGCTTGTCCTTCCCTGCTGTACCCCAGGGGCCTCCTGCCTGCACAGGGTGGGACTTGGGAGCTTGGGTCGTGTTTGGGGGTCAGTACTGAGGCGCCTTCTCCTCCGAGGTGATGCTGTTAAAACCAGGTGATCCTGTTTGGCACAGGGCTGGCTGCTGGGGTTACCCTGAGCCCTCCTCATGCACCCCACCTCCTGTCCTCTCCTTTGATAACATGTCCATTATACTATGTTTTTTTGCACCAAAACCAGGCAAAGCAAAGCTCCTGTACCCCACACTGCCACTTGGCATTGCCATCAGTGTCCCATCCTGTCCCCTCATGGGGCTGGCAACCCCCCCCCCCCCGGCTGCTCTGTGGGGCTGGGACCCCCAGGCATGGGACCCCCGTTGTCACCCCTGCTCCCAGCATGCGCTGGGCTGAGCCATGGGACAGAAATACACATTAAATCCTGACAATCCAATGAACCAAAATACAGCGACACAATAAGCTGCTAATGGCACCGGCTGGGGCTGGGTATGGGGCATCTGGGGTTTATCTCATGCACTAAAGCCTTCCGGGAGCAGGCAGGGGAGGGGGACACCCAATTCCCTCCCTGTGCTGGTCCAGGAGGGATGCAGAGGCACAGGGAGGACCCATTCAGGGGGTTCGGATGCCGCTGCCAGCTGCAGCTGTACCTGTCCCAATCATCCACGCTGCTTTTGTTCAGATAACACTGTTCTGTCCCCAAACCCCACCTCTCTGTCTGGTTGTAGCTGTGTGGATGCTCCTGGTGTTCCCAGAGCTGCCTGTTCTGCACTAACCCATGAACAAGCAGCCTCTGTATCCCCTGCATGGGCACAGGATCCACCCTGGCACCAGCAGTGATTCCTCTTTCTCTTCCCCTCATTTCAGTGTCCTGTGAGTTTCTGCATGAGAAACACTGACCAAGAGCCCCCTTTTGTCTTCTTTTGACAGATGAACGGGACAGAGTCCAGAAGAAAACCTTCACTAAATGGGTCAATAAACACTTGATGAAGGTAAGGGACATGGAGTTTATTATAAGGCTGGTTCAGTGACCATCTGTGTGTCTGCTCTGGCTCAGCACTGGCTGCTGAATGCCTTTTCCTTAAGGAATTTGGGTTTTGTCTAGGACTTTGTGCATGCATTTGAGTGTTCACACCCATGTCTGTGCTCAGTGGTTGCAGTGGGAATGTGCTGGTGCCTTTGGAGGGCACTGTAACATCACCACACAGCCCTTGTGCATGTGCCTCCTGAGTACCTGATCCTTGCTTTAACACGAGGCTTGTGCATCATCAGGGTGAAAGAGGAGATCCCAGGGCCCCATTGCCGGGCAAAGGGGCTGCATTGTCTTTTGAAGGATGCTCCTGTGTGGAAATGGGCTGCAAAGGGAGATGCTTGCGGTTGCAGGTAGCTAAGCAGGATTAACGTTGCACTGTGAGGTGCCTAATGCTTTTCTTGGCTAATGCCAGGTGTCTTGTAATTAATTCTCCATTTTCCAAACAGAAAAAGCAGGAGCAAGAAGGGGTTGTCTGGGCATTAGGTGTCACTGTGTGTTTTCCTGCCAGCTCTGCTGAGCTCAGCGTCAAGCTTTCGGCTACTTGCTTGTTGTGGGGAAACATCAAGGGATGCACCCAGCTCTGGGGCTCCAGTGTAAGGATGTGGACCTGTTCGAGCACATCCAGAGGAGGCCATGGAGATGCTGTGAGGGCTGGAGCATCCCTGCTCTGGAGCCAGGCTGAGAGAGCTGGGCTGGGGCAGCCTGGAGAAGAGAAGGCTCCTGAAGGGGAGACCTTAGAGCAGCTCCAGTGCCTGAAGGGGCTGCAGGAAACCTGGAGAGGGGCTTGGGACAAGGGCCTGTAGGGACAGGGCAAGGGGAATGGCTTGAACCTGCCCGAGGGGAGACTGAAATGAGCTCTTAGGCAGCAGCTCTTCCCTGTGAGGGTGCTGAGGGCTGGCACAGGGTGCCCAGAGAAGCTGTGGCTGCCCCATCCCTGGCAGTGCTCAAGGCCAGGTTGGACACAGGGACTTGGAGCAAGCTGCTCCAGTGGAAGGGGTCCCTGCCCGTGGCAGGGGTTGGGGCTGGAGGAGCTTTAAGGTCCCTTCAACCCAACCCAGGCTGGGATTCCCAAGTGGGTAAAACCCCAGGACAGGGTCTGGGTGTCTGGGAAGAGCAGTTCCAGAGGCTGCTCTCACAGCCTGCAGAAGCCTCCTCTGCTCTCAGATGGAGCTGGGTGCTGTGTTTTGGGAACTGCTCCAGGGCAGCCTGAACACTTACCCAACTGCTTCAGGACCGAGCACCCTTCCTGCAGAGCTCTGTGTGCAGTGTTATGAATGCCCCATCCCTGGCAGTGTTCAAGGCCAGGCTGGACAGAGCCTTGGGTTACCTGGTTTAGTGTGAGATGTCCCTGCCCATGGCAGGGGGTTGGAACTGGATGATCTTAAGGTCCTTTCCTACCCAAACTGTTTTCTGATTCTCTGATTCTATTGCCTGGAATATGGGTGGTTTAACAGGCTGGTTCCATGTGTATAAGTGGCAGCAGGTTATTTGGGAGCCAGGAGACCACTGTCCTTAGCCATCATTCTGGAATCACCATATAAAGTGATGGCTGTTCCTCCTGCAGGTGCGCAAGCACATCAATGACCTCTATGAAGACCTACGAGATGGCCACAACCTCATCTCCCTCCTGGAGGTGCTGTCCGGGGTCAAGCTGGTAAGTGCCCAGGGCTGGGCAGTGATGCTGCTGCTACTCCCCATAGGTCCCCTCCATCCTTCCCTCACTCCCTTCTATCATTTCTTACGCCATAGTTTTGTTTTCAGATGTCTGTCCTTATTCCTTGTATTGTATTAGTTATCATTTTAGTTGTTTCCACTCAGACCCATGTTCCCCAGGCTGATCTGAGAACCCCTGGTGTGCGGTGCCCTGGGAAGAGCCCTCTTTTTGTGGAGGCTTCAAACTTTTATCTGCATTTAAAATAACAGATACTGATGGCTTTGACTCAATCCCTTTCTGTGAGAGTTTGCCCAGTGCTTTAGCTCAGGTTTGATGCTCCTGCCCCATGCTCAGCTCCTGCCCGAGCTGCATTTGTGGCGTGCAAACATTGTTCTGCGTCATGAGCATCGTAGAGTCCCCCTCTTTCCTCCTCCTCCTCCTCAGACTCACACATTCACTCAGCTCTGGGAAGATCCCAGTGCCTGCCACAGGGTAGCACAGCAGGAATTATTTTAGCTTTCCCCTAAAATAGGATCTGGGTAAAGATCTCCCAGCTCCCTCCGTTACCCTCCAGAAGATGCCAAATCAGGTTTTTGTGGGGGCTGAAAATTTGGATCAAGCTACTTGTGATCCAGACAGCTTCCTTCTCTTCACTCCGGCTTTCAAATCCAAGGGATGCCGGCACCCAGGGAGTGCCACAGATCCAGCCGCCTTCATCCCCACTCTTTTGTTCTCCCTTTCACCTGGGTGTTGCATTTTGGTTTCCATTGTGTCTCCCTGTCGTGTCCCCCTCCTGTCGCCGCCGTCCCTCCCGTCCCCATAGCAAATAGAGCTGCCAGCTCAGCGGAGCCTTCGCCTGGTGAGAGCGCCGGCCTGGTGCCGTGCAAGCAGCGAGGAGCGGGAGGAGGAAGATGATGATGATGAAGAAGTAGGTTGAGCCTGTATCGCTGGCAGGCACTGGAGGGCCGGCGGATGGTCCAGTGCAGCCCAGTGGCTCCCACCTTCCCTTCTCCTTGGGTTTGGATGAAAGCCACCCAGGATGGGCCCCCTGAGCGAAGGGAAGCAGAAGGGAAGCTGCAGGAGCCCTGGCTCCTCTTTCCTGGGCTCTGCTCACCTGAACTGGATTATCCGTGTGCGCCCTGCAGTGTCAGCCTGCACACAGGGCACAGCACCCACATGGGGTGACAGCATGTGTCCCCCCCCACGGGGCTGCAGTGATGGCTGCTCACCTCGCACTGCATGGACAGGGCACAGGCACCTTCTCAGGGTGGGAGGGGGCTGGTGCCACTGTAGGGTCCAGGGCACAACCAGCAACCCCATGCATGTGAGTGGAGGTAGGAGCGAGCACAACTGAGGGTCCCAGACCCCAAAGCCTTACTCAGGGTAGAAGCTGTGTTTCCTAGCCCCCTTTGCTAGGGGTGATGCCTCCTTTGTGCATGGTGGCACCTCCACCTGGAGCATCGCAGGAGGAGCTGGGGCTGTAGCATCTTCCCAGTAGGTTCCAGTCCCTGCAGCCCTGGAGATGTTCCCCTTGCAGGGGCAGCTCTTCCCCTTCAGGCTGGGGAAGGAAGGGGGCTCAGAGGAATTGGGGTGTCCCAGCAGTTCAGAGCATCCTTGTGATACCTCATTGAGGCTGGGATCAGGATTTGAGCATCAATCCTTTTCCTGCTGTATCAAAGCAGATCCAGCATCCTGTATCCCATACCCATCCCCTGGCCACAGCTCAGCTTCCTGGTACCTTGGAGAGTCCCCTGCCAGCATCAGCAGCAATGAGCACAGCCCAGGGCATTCCCCAAGGGTTTGGAAATGGGGCCTGGAGCCCATATGTGGGAAAAGCCAAGCTGGGTCTGCAGGGGCTGAGGCTGAGGTCGTGGCTTCTTTGCCATCAGCGGGGACCTGCCTGTGTCCCCATGTCCTGCTGTGGGGCAGACCCACCTCTGCTTCCACCTGGATGGGTCAGACTCGTGCACATCTCTCTTTGCTGAGCCCTCTTCCCAGTTTGTCTGACTTTGGGATAGGTGGGATCCTGCCTTGGGATCTTGGAGGCTGCACCGGTCCTGCCTGCAGCTGGCTGAGCACACAGCTCAGAGCCTGGATGCCAGCCCTTAGAGTCTTGGAGGAGGTCAAGATCTTGGGGTCTTCCCACCTCCATGCCCCACCGTGGCCTTTTTGCTCTCTTGCAGCAGGATCATGAGTAGCAATGCCTTTATTTGCCTCCAGAGCAAGAGGATAGAGCAGGATGTGTGCAGTGCACGGGGTCACAGCAGCACGCTGGGCACGGGGGGGTGGTTGTGCACGTGGGGAGCTGCCAGCCCGGCTCCATGACCCCTCCTGAACCTGCTGCCTCTCTTGCAGCCGCGTGAGAAGGGGCGGATGCGTTTCCATCGCCTGCAGAACGTGCAGATTGCCCTGGATTTCCTGAAGCAGCGACAGGTAAGGGCCGAGCTGGGCTCATCCAGAAGCAGAGCTGGGTGGTTCGTGGTTCTTTCCCCTGGCTGGGACTTGGGAATGGTGTTGAGAAGCAGCACCATGGTGTGCCCATCCCCGTAGTGCCAGTGCTGGTTGTGATGGTGGCTCTCAGGGGACATTCCCCTGTCATCCAGAAGCAGAGCTGGGTGGTTCGTGGTTCTTTCCCCTGGCTGGGACTTGGGAATGGTGTTGAGAAGCAGCACCATGGTGTGCCCATCCCCGTAGTGCCAGTGCTGGTTGTGATGGTGGCTCTCAGGGGACATTCCCCTGTAGGTGTTCGCTCTCAGAACCACCCATGCAGCACAAAAAACCAGTATCAAAATGAGGAACCAGACTGCACTTGTGGGAAGGGGATTGCAAATGTCACAGACAGGCACTTGTGTCCCCCAGAAAGCCTTAGATCCCAGCACGGGGCTGTGGCACATGCCATGGACAGACAGCATCACCCTTTGGCTTTCAGAGGGCAGGCTTTTGGGAGGCGCTGGCCCTGCAGTGCCTGTGCAGAGCCCAGGCATCCTCCGCACCCCTGGGCGGGATCCGCCTGGAGCACTGGGATGCATCCCCAGACTTGTTGGCTCTGTAGGTGGAACCCCCGGGGCCATGTGTCCCGTTCTGCCTGTTGGGTCAGGTCTCCCCACCGAGATGCTCCCCAGATATGCCGAGGTGATGATAAATCCGAGCAGTTCCTGCTGAAGCAGGGTTCTCTGCTGGCCTGGGGGCACTGAATAACCGTGACTGTGCCCCTACTCCAGGGAGGGTGAGCTGCTTCCAGCCCCCTGCTCCTCCCAGCCCCTTGATAGAGACATTTTGCTGGGGGCTCTTGGGAGCTTGTTTCTCTACTTGGATGAAACAGCTTTTCCTTTGAAGCAGGATGTCTTTTCCCATATGCTGGAGACTGAGCCTGGAGCCTTATTGAGGAGTGAGGACCCTCCATAGGGAGCCCACCAGGGAAAAAGAACCCAAAGCATGTGGAAGCTGCAGGGAGAGCAGGAGCAGTGGCCAGCCAGCTCTGGGACTGTGGGGCTGGAATCTGCCTGGATGGGGCTCTTGGTGGGTGCTGAGGGAGGACCCTCAGTGCTGGTGTTTCTGCTTCCTTAAAGTTGAAAACCAACCCAAGCAGCCTGGTTTTGAACCTGGGAAGGAGCTGTTAAAGCTCAGCCATCCTCTTCTACCCGTGCTCTGTGCCTGTTAAATTATGCACCAGTGCTCAGGGCTTTGGGGACCAGACGCTTCCCTGGGTGAGCTAAAATAAAGCCATTAAGTGCTGGGAAAGCAATTCCAGATGGAGAGGGCTGGAGATGTGAAAAACCCCTCCTGAGACAGGGCATAGCGTGGCCTCGCTGCTGCTTCAGACTGGGGTCTTGTGTGTCCCCAGTGAAGTGCTTGGTGTGGCCATGGGGACAGCGTGGTCAGGGACGTGTCCCCCTCCTTCCTGTGGGTGAGCTTTGACCCCAGTGCTTCTCTTTCAGGTGAAACTGGTGAACATTCGCAATGATGACATCACGGATGGCAACCCCAAGCTCACGCTGGGGCTCATCTGGACCATCATCCTCCACTTCCAGGTAGGTCATCAGAGCTTCTTGTGAAGGATGCGGGGTGGATGGGGTGGGATGGCGCTGGCATCCGTCTGTCCGTGTGTTCTGTGGCAATGCTGCTGCATGGATCGGTGTGGAGGATCCGCACCCGTTGCAGGATCATGGAGGCTGGTGCTGGAGAGCAGCAACACCCTTTTCCCATTGTTTCCATAATGGGATCATTAATGATGGGCTGTGTGTGGTGGCCTCCCGTTGGCACTGCGGTCGTTGGCGGTAGCTGTTTGCTCAGCTGATGTCTCTGGAGGAGAAGAGCAGATCCATGGGGGATCCAATGGGCTGAGCTCCCACCCCATGGGGCTGTTATCCCGAGGTGCTCCCAGCCCTTTGTGTGGTTGTTGGAATGGAAAATGTCAGCTGCATGACAGTGCTTCAGGACAGGGATAGGAGAAGCTCTGTGGCCCTGCTGGGGAATGCAGCCGGGACCGTCTCCAGCAATTGTGTGCTGTAGATGCTCTTGCAAAACAGGGTCTCAGGTCTTTAATACCTCCAATTACCCAGTTGTAGCTTTGAAGCCCTCAGGGCACAGCCCTAAATGCCACCAGTGTGCTGGCATGTTGGCTCACTGAGCACTGCTGCTGTCAGCAGCGTGTGAGCTATGTGGCATTAATGCTGTGTCCCAGCTCCCTGCTGCATCCCTGCTGGCATCTTCCAGATGAGGCTGGCGCTGGCTTTGGGACCTCGTAGGGAAGGTTTTATTTGTTGGAGGATGAGTGAGCAGTGCTTTTGGGGGGAGCATGGGGATAAGTTGGGTGTGAGGCTGCTGGGGAGGCACTTGGCTGGTGGTTTGCCCATGGGATCTAGCAGGATCTGGATGCTGAGCAGTCGCTGTTGTCTCTGGTGGGACCCTGGCTGGTGGCATCCCATACCTGTGGTCCTCATCTTTGGGTTGGTTCAGTCCTGGTGCATCCTCTGCTGCAGGAGACCAGCAAGGGGAGATCAGGAGGTCCTGGGTGCCCTCCATGCCCCATTGCTGGGAGGGGATGGTGCCACCATGCCGTGGGGGACAGGGTGGGTGACAAGGGGAGCTGGGCTGGTGCTATGAGCCTGCTCTCCCCACTGGGCTAATGGGATTGTTTCTGGGGTTGTGGCTCCATTGTGAACCTCTTAATCTCCCGTGTACCAGTACCACTGCCTGGGGGCAGGCGGCTGGGAGAGGTTTGGGAAGGGCTGGAGTCAGTGTGGAGCAGGGAGCTGGAGCAGTGAAGGTGTGGGGCCTGCCCCACATGCCCTGGGAGCCCTTGGGGTCCCTGGCTGCCATGGTCATCTCCTGCGTTGCTCCTCATAGTGTTTTTCTCCCCTCCCAGCCCTGCTTGCTGGGGCTGAGTTCCGTATCCCCATCTTTATGCCTCCCCTTTCCCCATTTTCTGTCTCATCCCTGCTTGTGGTGCATATTCCCTGCTCTGGTCCCTCTGAGCTGGTGAGAGCTGGAATGATCAAAACCTGCCCTTGGAACGGGTTGGACTGGGATGGGGTCGTTAGCACTGGTTGGGTCCCCAGGCTGTGCCTCCCTGATGCCAGGTCCCCGAGGTACCTTGTGCTCCATGCGCTGAGCTGGGTGAGCCTGGCAGGAGGGTGGGCACATGAGCCCACATGAGAGCTCTCGGGGCTCTCAGCATTAAGATTTAAGGAGCAAACCTCCCAAATGGGTCCAGGAGCATCCCTGTGGAGCCGGCGCATTCCCGCTGGTGTGCGTGCGGAGCCGCTCTGACTCCTCCCTGCTTCCCCCCACCCCGTTTCTTTCCCACCCCTTCCTTTATCCTACCTTTTCCAACGTTCCCCGCGTTTTGTGGGGTTTATCCTCCCCGTTCCCACCCGCCTCCCGTCTCCTGCTCCCTGTTTGTGTTGGCGAGGGCCGTGCTCCCATTACCTCATGTTTGGAGAACAGGAGCTGCAGCCAATCCCCGCTCCCTCTGCTTTTAGGTCAAGTGATTTCTGAACTGCAGTGAGATGCTTTGAATGTGTGTGCTGGCAGCGCAGGCTGTAAGATGGCTGTCTGGAGCGGCGGCGGGGCTGGCGGGAGGGAGCGCCGGGCACGGGCACCCCGCGGCACGGAGCACGGCACGCGTTGGAGCCCATGAAGCCCCATTCGGGATTGATTCGGGAGCCGGCGACTCGCTCCGCTGCGGTACTGCCGGCACCGGGGAGGAGATGGGGAATTCTCTGGGCTGCGTTAAGGAGCCGAAGGAAAAAGCAGTGGGAAAGGCACCCCTGTCTCCTAAAAAAAGGGTCCGCTTCAAACGGAGGCGGAGGGGGAAGAGGAGAGCGATGCCGGAGGCAGCCCCGCAGCAGGAAGCCCCAGCCCTGGAGGTGCGTGAGGATGAGGATGCGCTGAAGTCGAAGGCAGCCCCTTGGGAGGGAGGAGAGGAGCTCGCTGGCTGCGGGGACCCCAAGGCAGCAGCGCTGCACCCCGGGCTCCTGGTGCAGGTGAAGGAGCGGTTCCAAGGCGAGGTGCAGAAGGTTCTGTTGGTGCCGGAGCCGCGGCAGCCGGGCGCAGACACTGCCGGGGATGAAGGCACCACCGTCATCGCCCGCTTGCTGGACAACCCTGCCGAGGAGGGCTGCGAGAGGGCGGTGAGCCGCCTGGTTGAGCTGCAGAGGAGCGGCACCGGCAGCCGCCGGGCTGTGCTGCTGCCCCTGCGCCCCAATGGCCACCCCGGGGGGCTCCTGACCCCGATCGGTGCTGAGGAACCAGCGAACAGCAAGGAGCTGGGAACCAGCAGCCCCCTGGATGCCTGGGGGGAAGGAGGCAGCAAGGACCCTGGCTCCAGCACTGTGTGGACCTGCTCTTCCGCAGCAGAGCCGGGCACCGTTTCGGAGCTGTCGACGCCGTCCCCCATGGTGGATCAGCCAGAAAACCCCAGCATGGGGAGGACCTCAGGGCTGGCATCGTCTCGGGCTGGGGAGGGAGATGGGCACGGAGCGCTGGCATCCCGCAGCCCGTCCTCCTTCAGCGGGCGCAGTGGGGGTGCAGCCCGGAGCTCCTCGGGGTACGGCAGTGACCCGGCCACATGCACTGGAGCTGGTGGGACCACGGCGGCTCCCTCTGAAGGGGGCCACAGGCTTGGAGGGGCCCATGGGCCAGCCAGAGGAATGGTCAGTGTCTGCGTGTGCCATCACCCGCCTCTTGGACTAGGGTGGGGGGAGCTGAGTCAGTGGAGCCCAGATCCTGGTGGCTCTGGGGACGGTTGTGAGCATGGGTGCTGAGCATGGGTGGTGCAGAAAGCTTTTTCCTTCTGAGCATCTCCATTGGGAAGCGTTTCCCAGGGATCAACCCATCCCCATCCTGTGTTCCCAGTATGGGCAGGCAGAGAGCTGCACTCACCGGAGCCCTTGCGTGCTGCCACGGGTCATGGAGGCTCTCGGTGCTGTGTTGGTGTCACCAGTGACACCAGGGCTGCTGGGTCGCGTGTGAGTTTGGGGTATCCCCATCCTGCTGCCTGCACTAAGCTACCAGGAGCAGGAGCTGTGCCTGATCTCAAGAGGAAGAGGAGGGTATGGTGCTGTGTTGGAGCTCGTTGGTGCTGTTTGGAGGTCTCTGTTTAGGGGAGGGAGGGTGGGCTGAAGGAGCTCTTGGGTTTGGCCAAGCTCTATACGCCCTAGGAGCAGCATGTGATTGGAAGAGCAGGAAAGGGGCTGTGGCCCTGATAGCTGTGCTAGGCTGGGGCTGGTGTCACCATCTGGCCTTCAGCCTCCTGCCACCAGTTTGGTTCATGAGGCTGATGCTGGAAGGGTTTGGAAGAGGCTGAGCCCAGGTGCTGTGAGTTTCCACTCTCAATTCTTGCTGGTGCCTCCCTAAATCTTTGTCCTGACAGGGACATGTGAAGAAAGGAGGGTGGAGCTGGTGCTGCATCCTGCACCTCCGTATGCACACACGCATGTCTCTAGGAGGGTTTCCTGCAAGGATGCCCTCGGGGAAGGGCTCAGCGGTTGGAGCACCCCAGTGCTGTGGGAAGAGTTGAAACCAGAGGATTCATCCCAGCTGGGTGCTGTGAGGATGTCCTGAGGGGCACTGGGGAGCTCAGTGGGTGGCTCACAGGAGGTTTCATTCTGATCTTCATTAGGAATCGCTGTGTAATCAATAAGGGGGTGCTGGGCAGGTGAAGGTTTGTGGGTCCACCCCTGCTGCCTGCACACGTGGAGGGTCCCATTCTGCTGCTCACCTATGCTGTATCCATTCTGGCTGTGCTGCCGGGTCCCGGCATCCCTAAGGAAGCTGAGCCCCGGGGCTGGAGGAGTTAAAGGCAGCGCCGGCGGTGTGGCAGCGGCTGACAAAGAGCAGTTTTGTGTGTGATGAGCGGCTCAGGCTCAGGAGAGGGCGGTGAGCTGCAGCATACCAATTACACATCCTCCAGCCTTCCTCCAGCTCCCTGATCCTGCACAGGGATCTCCAGCAGCCAGGGCCTGAGCAGTACCAGCACCCACCCGGCTGTGGTTTGAGGGGGGATGAAGATGCTCGGGGGGCTCAGTAGGGCTGGGTCCTGGTACCCTTCTCCCTGCAGTGCTGGGAGGAGGAATCCACTGAGCGTTGCTTTTCCACAAGCACCCTGGAATATCCAAGCAGCTCCAGCCCTCCCCTTTGTCTGCCCCTTCATTAAGGGGAGTAATTGTACTAATTGGGGAGCTGGGGGGGGGGACTGGGTGAGGAGGAAGCTGTGCCAGGCAGGAATATGCCGGAATGTGGAGACACGTGCGTTCTGTCACGTGCAAGTCTGGGATCTGCAGCCAGGCAATGGGTGTCTGTGGCCATTGGTCTCTTGTTAGGAGGTGGGTGACAGCACCCCTGTCACCAGCACCCCCGTACTGCCTCTCCAGGTACCACGAGGCAGAGTGGGGATGCAACAGCCTCCTCCCCATCCCTTTCCCCCTGTGATGGAGCTGATGACCCTGCTGCAAACAGCTCCAAGCTGGAGGTCAAGGAGAGACCTCTCTCCTCTCCCACAGCACCTCCAAACGCTGTTTCCTGCTTCTTAAGTTGGTTTCTTGACAACATGATGCTCTGGGTGGAGCATCCCCCACCGTGTTGGCAGCTCTGATGAATGGTGGTGTTGGGTGCTCCTTCCTTGGGTGCTGCTGGATGGGGCTGTGACCGCTTCTGGTGAGCCCTGGGTATCCAAGGGTGCTGGGGCTCCTTGCCCTGGGTGCTGGGTAGGAGCTGGCAGTGGAGTGGGTGCACGAGCTGCCAGGTCTCAGGCGAGTTCATAGGAACCAGCGGTGCTGGTGGGGCCTTTTCCTGCTCCTGCATCACCCCAAGGCTGCTGCTTCCTTGCAGATCTCCGACATCTACATCAGCGGCGAGTCGGGGGATATGTCAGCCAAGGAGAAGCTGCTTCTGTGGACACAGAAGGTGACTGCAGGTTACATCGGGGTGAAATGCACCAACTTCTCATCCTGCTGGAGCGATGGGAAGATGTTCAACGCGCTCATCCACAGATACAGGTAGGCAGGGGCAGCGGAGAGCATCGTCTGGGTGGGAGGAAGGGCTGAGGACCTCGTAGGGGTCCCTGCCCACCGTTGCAGTCAGTGATGGTCTGGTGTGCATAGAAATGTGGGTGAGGCTTTTGTCTCTTTTACCTGGAAATCATCTCTTCAGCCAAGTAGCTGGGGGTGGATGCTGGGGAAGAGCCACGGTACATGAGGCTGCAAGGAAAAGCATTTTGAGGTTGGGGAGAGAGACAAGAAAAGCTTTTAGACTGGGAGTGCTGCAGCGTTTGATGTGTCAGTGCTGCCCTTCCTGCTCTCCATGAATAGCAACACCCATCCACGCTGTCATCCCAGGGTCTCGGAGCTCTCCCCAGCTGCAGATAAACCTCTCACAGTTCCTTTAGGGACAGGGCACCTTCTGCATGGGCAGGGAGGCAGTGCTAGGGCCAGCTTCTGCCCTGGTTGCTTTGTGAAGGGCACTTGGCCTTGGAGCCTGCAGGAGGACAGCAAAGCCCTGGGAGGAGGCATCTCCTGGGAGCTGGAAATAGCCCTGCCCTGTGCTGCTCTGGGCTTGCTTGTGGTGGGGAGGAGCGGGCAGGATTCTGCAGGCAGGAGATGGGTGCATGATGGGGAGCACGCTCGAGGTGCTCAGAGGCCGGGGTTTTCCTGCCTCCTTCATGCTCATTTGAGGTTCTTTTGTGCTGTGGTTTGCTGGTGGTTTTCTTCTGGTGCAGGGCTGGCAGCACCAGTGCCTGCTGCGTCCCCTCCACTCTGCCCATGTCCTCTGGAGAGGTTTAGCCACCCACTTTGGGGCTGTTTGTGCACCTCTGTCCAGTCCCAGTCCACCACACTGGGTACAGAGTGGGTGCAGAAAGGGGCAGGTCCCAGAGGAGCACAAGAGTTTTTCCTTCATAGCCTAAAGATCCCTTTCCCAAAGGGGATGAGCTGGGGAGGTGCTCCCAGCACTGCTTGGAGAGGGACATCAGCCCAAGACAGGAGTTCAGATAAGCCCTTGGGAGCTGCCTGGGCAGTGGGGCCCATCCAGGATGCTCCATCCTGGGCACCTTTGTGCTGTTTGCCAACATTGTGGCTGTGCTGCGTGCCTGCAGGCCAGATCTGGTGGACATGGAGAGGGTGCAGATCCAGAGTAACCGGGAGAACCTGGAGCAGGCCTTTGAGATTGCGGAGAGGCTGGGGGTCACCAGGCTGCTGGATGCTGAAGGTGGGTGCCCAGGGTGATGTGGGGTGATGCTGACCTCTGCCCACTCCCCTTCCTCACTGCCGTTCTCCTTCCCCCATGTCAGACGTGGATGTGCCCTCTCCGGATGAGAAATCCGTGATAACTTATGTGTCTTCAATCTATGATGCCTTTCCCAAAGTCCCCGAGGGAGGAGAAGGGATCAGTGCTATCGTGAGTTGGGATGCTGGGGCAGCGATGGGGGGTGCAACTGGGTGTTGTGGGGAGGGTTTGGAGGTTCCCTGTCCACTGCAGCAGATGGTTGATGGGTGGAAGAGACTCAGGCAGAGGAAGGAGCTTCCCTGTTAGTGTGTCTGCCTGTGAGCTGCTGATGTGCCTGTGGAGCCGTGGTTTCTGCCTTGTGTTTGAGCTCATGGGAAAGCAGAACTGGCTTCCAGGGAGCAGCTTATGAGGAGGATCTTCCTCCTCCTCCTTCCTATACCTGAGATGGCATCACAGGAGGGAGGCACAGGCAAACGATCCATCCCTTTGGTGTGACCATGGCACCTCAGTTCCCTCCGTGCTCTACCTCTCCCCATGGAGACCTGCCCGTGGCAGTGCTCTGCAAGGGCCCTCTCACCCCACAGGAGGTGGACTCGAGGTGGCTGGAGTACCAGACCCGCGTGGAGTCCCTCGTCTCCTGGATCAAGCAGCACACGATACTCATGTCAGATAAATCCTTCCCCCAGAACCCTGTAGAGCTAAAGGTAGGTCCTGCACGGGGTCAATCTGCAGTGTCCCATGTGCTCAGCATTGAGAGCTGGGTGGTTTCTGATGAGCTTTTCTCATCCCAGGCACTTTATAACCAGTACATACACTTCAAAGAAACTGAAATCCCAGCAAAAGAGCAGGAAAAAGGAAGGATAGAGGAGCTCTACAAACTGTTAGAGGTAAGCAGCATCATGGCTACCCAGAGGCTTGCAGGTGGGAGTGTTGTGCTTTGAGCAAGACTGAAGTGTGCTCAGTGCAGGTTTATTTTGGAAGGGAGAAGTAGAAATAACCTTCAGGGTAAAGGCTGTCGCAGGCAGCACTCTGCAGGAGTGATGCTGTTGCCTTTCAGCCCTGCTTTCCTTGCTGTGGTCTGTAGCCAGCTCAAGGAGGAGGGAAGGAGATGCCATTCTGTTGGTGTTTTCCCCAGGTGTGGATCGAATTTGGACGCATCAAGCTGCCCCAGGGCTACCACCCCAACGACGTGGAGGAGGAGTGGGGCAAGCTCATCATAGAGATGCTGGAGCGGGAGAAGCTGCTGCGGCCCGCGGTGGAGAGGTCGGTGTGGGGATATCCCCTGCTCCCCTGCCTGGGGGAGATGGCCCAAAGCCCCTGTTCTCATCCTGCTCCCCTCTGTCCTCACAGGCTGGAGTTGCTGCTACAAATCGCCAACAAAATCCAGAATGGTGCTTTGAGCTGTGAGGAGAAACTCACCCTGGCGAAGAACACGCTGCAGGCTGTGAGTCAGGGGGCATTCCCACCCTTCCTTCCTCTCCTGCGTGGGGTGGTTGGTTCTCCAGGACACCTCTCCTGGTGGGTCCATCTCCTGACAGTGCGGGGTGGTGGTGGATATCCACTGATCACACAAGGACCCTGGGGACAGCTTGTTGTGCTGTTAGGCCTAAAGTCCCCAGCTCTGTTTCATTTGTGTGACAAGGACAGCAAGTCCTTTGGCAGAAAGGGGCAGGCTGCAGCCACCTGGGTAGGGAGCAGGTATCTGAAAATGGTGCTTTGTTCTGGGAGAAAAAGATGTGAGGGTTGGGAGCTAAAAATAGTTAAGCCCAAGCAAGAAATGAGATGATTTAAGTGACTGTCCATGGGCCTAACCACAGGAACCCATCTGTCATTAGAAGCTTTCAGTTTATCTGCAGGAGCTTTTCTAAAGGGGGCATCCTGGGGGTGGTGTGAATGATGAACTCATGTTCTTCTGCTCAAGTCAAGCTTGCGGACCAAAAGGTCTCTTGGGG
Organism: Neopsephotus bourkii; assembly: GCF_033783945.1. NCBI lineage: Eukaryota > Metazoa > Chordata > Aves > Psittaciformes > Psittacidae > Neopsephotus > Neopsephotus bourkii. The sequence continues at coordinate 119,430 of NW_026901453.1, read as the reverse complement.
TTTGAAGTTGATGCTGGGCTCCTGTCCTGTCGCTGTGCCCATGTGTCCTCAGTCTCCTCTCTCCATGCAGGATGCTGCTCACCTGGAGTCAGGGCAGCCGGTGCAGTATGAGCACGACGTGGTCATGTACCTGCAGGAGTGTGAGGGGCTCATCCGCCAGCTCCAGGTGGATGTGCAGATCCTTCGGGATGAGAATTACTACCAGCTGGAGGAGCTGGTGTTCAGGTGAGACGGGCCCTGTCGGAATGGTCTGTGGATGGAGAAACATGGTCAGAGGTTGATGCATGGGGCTTCTCTGCTCTGCTGTGGGGAAGGGGCAGACGTGTGTGTGCATCTCCTAACCTGGGCCTTGCTCCTCCAGGATCATGCGGCTGCAGGATGAGCTGGTGACGCTGAGGCTGGAATGCACTAACCTGTACAGGAAAGGTCACTTCTCCACCCTGGAGCTGGTGCCCACTTCCACACTGAGCACAACGCACTTGAAGGGCGAGTCCCTGACCAAAGGGCTTCACACCTCCTCTGCCTCCTGGTTCCGGAAGCCCATGACCAGGACAGAGCTGGTGGCCATCTCCTCTTCTGAAGATGAGGGCAGCCTCCGGTTCGTGTATGAGCTGCTGGCCTGGGTGGAGGAGATGCAGGTGAGTGCTGCCTCTCTGGGGCTCATCACCCGCTCACACTGATGTGGGGAGGTGGGAACCTGCTCTGGGCTTTATCCTGCTTTATCTGTGAGTAATTGCTTTGGTGGTTCAGAGTTTCAGGGGAGCACCAACACATTTATCTTGGGTGGGGTTCTCTCTCTTGTGGCCCCTCTCATCAGCGGGTATCAGAAGATCCTTTCAAAGCTGGAAGCAAATCTGTACCGATGCAGGCAGCTCTTTTGGTCTTAAGTGGGTGTGAAGCTTGTGTAGGCTGCCCCAGCAATCATTCAGTGGTGGAGCACTGGCTTAGGACCTTCTGCCAGGACTGAAGTGGTGTTTGCTCCATCTTGAGTGACCTGGAAGGTTTTCTTGCCCTCATGTCCTGTGAGAGATGCTCCTGCAGATGAGGAGAGCTGACCTGAACCCCTTGGCCTGTTTCAGATGAGACTGGAGCGGGCAGAGTGGGGAACAGACCTGCCGAGTGTGGAAACCCAGCTGGAGACCCAGCGGCACGTCCATACCAGCGTGGAGGACCTGGGCTCCAGCGTAAAGGAGGCCAGGATGTATGAGGTACAGTGGCACGGGCTGGGTGATGCAGTGCATGGCACAGCTCCTGTGGGAAGGTGAGGGCATCAGGATGGGTTCTTGTGGGTAAAGGTGTTGTTTAAGGATGGAGATTCTGAACTGATGCTGGGTTGGTGCGAGGAGCTGCTGCCCTGAGCCATCCTTCCACCTCCTCTCACTCACAGAGAGCTGGGGAGGGATATTTGGAGGTGGGGTTTCAGGTGATGCTGTTCTGTGTTGGGTAACCGGAGCGTTTTTCATACTTCAGGGTAAAATGTCTCAGAACTTCCGTGCCAGCTACACAGAGACACTTGGCAAGCTGGAGACACAGTACTGCAAGCTGATGGTGAGTGGGCTTCAGGTGGGCTCTGGCATGGCCGGGGCAGCACAGGGTCCATCCTTGCTGCCCTGCTCCTGAGCATCCCTGCTCCGAGGCTGGGGATGGGGGGAAGAAACCATCCACTGCAGAGCAGGGGAGAGGAATCACCCTTCACTGTGTGCAGGAAACCTCGAGCTTCCGGCTGAGGCACCTCCAGAGCCTGCATGGGTTTGTGTCCCGGGCCACTGCTGAGCTCATCTGGCTCAATGAGAAGGAGGAGGAGGAGCTGGCCTACGACTGGAGCGACAGCAACACTAACATTGCAGCCAAGAGAAACTACTTCTCGGTGAGCAGGGCTGCTGGGATGGGGGCTCTCTGGGCTGTGCTGCTGCTGCTTTTGACCTGCTGTGGGTCCTTCAGCTACCAGCAGACCTGAGGTCCCCAGAGGTTGGATGTTCCCTCTAAAGTCATGGAGCTTGTAGCTCAGGGGTGCAGCTGATGAAGTTATTGATTCCATTGAGTTTCAATGGAAAAGGTGTCAAAAGATGATTTTTTGGCACTATGTGGAATTAAAGACATCTTTAACTAGTGGGGAGGAAGAAAAGGAAATTGATACCTCTTTAAAGCAGTATGAATAAACTGCTGTCTCCACAATTGCACTGCCTGGGACTGAAGGGGCTCCTGGGCAGGTTTCCAGTACCTGTGTTACATCTGCCCCATGGGTTTGGTGCCTAGGAGGCATCCTGAGGGGGACTGGTCGTGGTACTGTTGGTACTTACTGCAGTGCTTCTGTGCTGTGTTAACTGAACCCAGTCTGAGTGAGGCAGCTCCCCATAGCTGAGATTTGCACTTTGCTTGTGTCCTTCCTGCAGGAGCTGATGACAGAGCTGGATGAGAAGCAGGACATCTTCCGCTCCCTCCAAGACACAGCAGAGCTGCTGTCCCTGGAGAACCACCCGGCCAAGCAAACTGTAGAGGTGAGCAGGCAGGAAATCATGGAATCATGGAATGGTTTGGGTTGGAAGGGACCTCAAAGCTCATCCACTTCCAACCCCCTGCTATGTCATCTCTGTTTGGTCCATGGTTCCTAGGCCTACAGCGCTGCTGTGCAGACCCAGTGGCAGTGGATTAAGCAGCTCTGCTTGTGCGTGGAGCAGCACGTGAAGGAGAACGCTGCCTATTTCCAGGTACTTGGGAGGAACAGCCCAAATTCCCCTGGTCCCCATCCACTGCATGAGCTTCATATGCTGCTGCTCCCTCTGGGGTGAGGGAAGGAGGGATTTGTGGTGCTCATGGGGGCTGCTTGCTCCTAAAACATCTCATTCCCCTTAGCTGCTCTCTGGGGATGTCTCACTAGGGCAAAAGGGGTCTGTTTCCATGTAGTTCTGGCCATCCATATGGGATGCTCAATGCCCTCGCAGCCTTAAGACTGGAATAGCATTGGGATTTCCTGGTTGAGGTGCTGGGGGGGGTGGTGTGTGCAGTGTGCTGCTGACTGCTCCTGGGGCTTGGGCAGGTTTCTGTGACCCTCATTGCCTTTGCAGTTCTTCAGTGATGCCCGGGAGTTGGAGACCTACCTGCGCACCCTGCAGGACTCCATCAAAAGGAAGTATTCCTGTGACCATAACACGAGCCTGACGCGCCTGGAGGACCTGCTGCAGGACTCCATGGTGGGTTCTCCAACACCCCCAACACCCTGGGTGGGCAATGGGTGGCCTTCTTGCTCCGGTCCAGCAGCGTTGCTTGGGGCACCTCTTGCTTCCCAGGGAAAACTGGGTTCCTTTTATTCCCGCAGTGATGCAGGTTCATGTAATGTGATTTGTTTCTCCATCGTGGTCAATGTTTTGCTTCCCATTGGAGCTGCTGCACGTGTTTGTACGTGGCCGTGGAGTGCACGTTGTGCACCCCTGTGTGGATTTAACGCTGCTGATGGTAGCTGGGTCTCAATTACAACAGCCAATGGGTCACTGCAGCTTCGGGGTGAAGAGCAGGCAGCATGTGCTGCCTGTGCAAGCTCTGAGCTGGTTCTTCCCATTGGTGTCCATCCTGCCATCCTGGTTGGTTTCTACCAAGGGAGGCGCAGAGCCTGTAGGATGCTCCAGTTTCTGCCTTTGGGCTGGTGTTCACTAGGATACGGAGAAATGCCTGCTCTTCATCCAGACTAAATCCCATGTTAATCCATGGTGCTGTGCCGTTGGGGGCAGAGCCAGGGCAGCCTGGCTGTGCGTGGGGATGGGAGCAGTGCTGAGCTCCAGACACGTGCCCTGGCTTAGCTGCAGCATAGCAGGGAGGGGATGACCACGATCATGCTGTGATACCCTCATCCAAATTGGCCTGAAAGAAACACAACCAAAAACCAAACCCCAAGGCGCAAAGCATCGGATGGGGTTTGAAACCAGGGACAGAGGAGGGTTTGGGCTGTGGGCAACCACTGAGCCACTGCTGGAAGGGCCAGGAGGTGCCATTTGAGGGTGTGGAGGCAGGTGGCTGCTTTGGCTTTGCTCTTGGTGCACAACGCTGATCTCCAGCGTGTCCCCAGGGAATGGGGATGCCCTTAGGGGGTGTTGGCGATGGGTGCTTCAGCTGGGCTAGGACTCACTGTCTTCTCTCCTGGGGGCTCCCAGCCTCTCTGTCATGGTCTCGGGGTTGTCCTGGTCTGTTCTCCGGCACTACCAGGACACAGAGCTCCTGGTGTCCCTATTGGTGAGCTCTGCAATTCCAGGAGTCCGGCGGGCACTGGCCAGGGTGGGAGAGGCTCATCCGGGCAGCCGGAGCGTGGCCACGACCGCAGGGCTCAGCTCTATTACTCTTTCTTACCTGATAAGTTAAAGTTGTATTTCTTCCAATCATGCTCCCTGGGACAGGCACAGGTAGTTTATTTAATCATTTCTTCTTTTCTTTTTCCTTTTGTTTTTTTGCCATTAAGTTATCCTCCACTGTTGTTAGCAACTAACCAGCCCCGGGAATACCAAGCATGAAGGAGAACGTGTTCCTGGGGATCCTTTTTAAACCTCTGCAGCCAGAACAGCCTGAGCTGCCGCTAATCACACAAGCTGCCAGTGCAGTGATCCACACTGGTCTCTGCTGGTGCCAGAGGCTCTTCCAGGGACTTTGCCACCAGTGCCCTGGGTTGTCCCACCACCAAACCCAGCAGGGACTTGTGTGAATCAGTACCCAGCATCCTCCTGCACTTGGGAAGCTTCTGGCCACTGCCAGAGGCCTGTGCGATCACTCCATCATTAGCCCCTTCTCCCCAGATGTTTTATCCACGTAATTCATTGTATTCCCATTCCAGCCATTGGTTTTCACATTGCCTTCATCCTTTGCTTTAGAAAAGGGAGCATGCTTCTGTGGTTTCTCCTCCAGACAACTGAATGTGCCGGCTTTGGGCTGGAGCTTGTCCTGTAAGGACAGCCCCTTACAGCTCCTGGGATGTTCATTTTGGTGTCTGCTGTGTTCTCTTTCTTTCCCTGTTGAAAGAAAACGTGTTCTTGTCCTCGCAGCAACAGAGCCAGAGGCGTGCATGCGGCTTTGCAGGGCAGGGGGAGTGGTAGACGAGAGGACCCCCCCCGACGTGCAGTCCGTTCTCCCATCCCATCTCCTGACCCCTTTTCCCACCCCGTTAGGGCAGCAGGATCCTCCCAATGTGTTTGTTCAGCCCCTGAGATCCCAGCGTAGCTCCTCCAGGCCAGCGTTGGGGTGGGAGGTGCGGAGATGCCTATGAGAGACCTTCTCCCCCCTGCCTCGAGCAAACCCCCCCCGTTACCCTTCTCTCCGCCAGGACGAGAAGGAGCAGCTCATCCAGTCCAAGAGCTCCGTCGCCAGCCTGGTGGGACGCTCCAAAACCATCGTGCAGCTGCGGCCCAGGAACCCGGAGCACCTCGTGAGGAGCACGATCCCCATCAAGGCTGTTTGTGACTATCGGCAGATCGAGGTGAGGGCTGGGAGGTGTTGCTGAAAGGGACCATGGCCTCCTCGAAGGGCCTCATTAACCTACCCATATAAAGGGCCCCCCCTTCCCTCCCATAGGCACCGTGGGCTTACTTTACAAACTGTGTATCGGGCATTATAAGCTTGTCCCTTATACATTACATTCTTTTGTGGATTAGAGTTTTATGTTCTATTTCATATCCTATACTTGCAGATAGTTGTTGGAACAGCTCTGTTTTGTTTCTTGGAATAATGTCTCAATGGTTACTTGCAATGGGTCTTAATGATTTAGGTCAATGTAATGCTGCTCTTTAATTTCTATTGCTTAAGCATACAGAAGTGCCTTAGGATCAGCGACGCTGGGGGGTTGTAAGTCACATTTGATGGCTGGTTTCTTAATCAGACTCTTCAGTCAGTCTCTCTGTACTAGTTTCAGGTATTGGGTTATCTATTGATTGGGCTTCTCACGAGAGATCAGCAACCTGGTGGATGTAAGGTTTATCACGACCAGCTTCAGGATCATTCTTTCCCCCTACACCCTAGCACTACTTGCACTTTTGCGCCTCTGGTTCCTCGGTCAGGGCCATCAACTGTTGAATCTTGCACACTATTATCTTCAAAGGCATTGCCTCTAGTCTGCGTACACCTTGCCTTGTGATCACGGCATCTTAAAGCTCTGGGGCCTCTGGGTTGTTTTTCTGGGGTCTTTCACTCACCTGGGATAGTTTGGGATGAGCTCCATGGTGTCTGTCAGTGGAAAGCAGGAATGGAGGGGGAAGCAGAAGCTATTTGCAGGGCTGTTTTTCCTGGAGCAGATTTCCATGTCTCAGATTTATTCTGGGCAGGAGTTAAAGTCCTTTTTCCCCAAGGATGGGCTTCATCAGCCTCAGCCAAATAAGCACGTGGTGGCAGCCAGCTCCTGTCCCTTCCTCTCCAGACGTGAGCTTGATGCACCCTTGGCACTGATAGAGGGATGTATATATCATCCCTATATGATATGGTTTACAGCGAGGTGTCCCTGCCCATGGCAGGGGGTTGGAACTGGATGATCTTAAGGTCCTTTCCAACCCAAACCATTCTATGATTCTATGATTCTATATATCATAAATATATGATACAGGGATATATATTTATGGAAGCTGGCATCAAGGGAAGGTGTGTGCAGCCCCACTGCTGGGTTCTGACGGTGTTGGTGTCCCTGCAGATCACCATCTGCAGGAATGACGAGTGTGTGCTGGAGGACAATTCCCAGAGGACCAAGTGGAAGGTGATCAGCCCCACAGGGAATGAGGCCATGGTGCCTTCGGTGTGTTTCCTGATCCCCCCGCCCAACAAAGAGGCCATCGAGATGGCCAACAGGTAACTTGGTCTCTACTGTGGGGGGAGGCTGATGTGCAAATGGCAGGGAGGTGGGGAGAGGGCAGAGCTGGGGTGGGAATGGGAGAGGAGCTGGGGTGGAGGAACAGGAATTGGTGACATGGCTGGTTTGGGGCAAAGGAAGGAATCCCTCATGGTTATACAGCTGCAAACTCCATTGCAGCAGCTGCTATAGTAGCTTAGAGAAAATGAAGATATGGGATGGGGGATCCCTGCAGGGATCTCTGGCACTGGACAGCAGGAACAGGGCTTGTTGGCTTGGTGGGCTGCTGACTGGCAGCAATGGCTGGTGGATTAGGGTCAGGGCTGAGCGTGCTGCAGAGATGCAGCGCTGATGGATCTGCTCCTTCCCCTGGCAGGATAGAACAGTTGTACCAGAAAGTGATGGCTCTCTGGCACCAGCTGCACATGAACACAAAGAGCCTCATCTCCTGGAACTACCTGCGGAAGGACATAGCCCTGGTGCAAAGCTTCAGCATGGAAAAGGTACAGTAGGAGCTTCTCTGCCTGGATCTGTGTCGGTCACTGTCCAGGCTTCTTCATGAGGCTGAGGAGAAAGGGAAGACCAGAGACTGTGAGGCTGGGGAAGTCAAAGGTCTTTGAACTGCTTTGAATTGCTTGAAAGAGTCCAGCGCAGAGCCCCAAAGATGATGAAGGGAGTGGAACATCTCCCTTATGAGGAGAGGCTGAGGGAGCTGGGTCTCTTTAGCTTGGAGAAGAGGAGATTGAGGGGTCACCTCATCAATGGTTACAAATATGTAAAGGCTGAGTGTCAGGATGATGGAGCTAGGTTTTTTTCAGTGATGTCCAGTACTAGGACAAGGGGCAATGGGTGTAAACTGGAGCATAGGGGGTTCCATGTGAACATCAGGAAAAACTTCTTTACTGTGAGAGTGCCAGAGCACTGGAACAGGTTGCCCACGGGGGTTGTGGAGTCTCCTGTGTTGGAGATATTCAAGGCCCGCCTGGACAAGTTTCTGTGTGATGTACTCTAGGTTACCCTGCCCTTGCAGGGGGGTTGGACCAGATGATCTCTTGAGGTCCCTTCCAACCCTTGGGATTCTGTGATTCTGTGAACAGTGGGAAAACCCATGGGGTTCTGTGCAAAATGGTTGTGGTTTTCCCCAGTGGAAAGAGCATCAGCAGTTTGCTGCTGGCCTGTGATAGGGATAAGAGACTGTGGACTGAGCGTTCCATTAGGGAGCAAGCAAGGCTGGAGGGAGGTGTGGGGCTGGTACAGAGGAGCTCAGCTTCCTCTGCACGCAACTCCTCACTTGGCAAACGCAGGCGACTGAGCTGGGCAGGGTGGCCTCAGGTGCTGCATCGGAAGTCATTCCCGGGGGCTCAATGTGCTGCTTTTCCACGTGCAGCTCCGGTCCTTGGCGCAAGGGGAGTGCCAGCAAGCCATGAAGAGCCTCCAGGCGCACTATGAGGACTTCCTGCAGGACAGCCGGGACTCGGAGCTCTTCTCCGTGTCGGACAGGCTGCGCCTGGAGGAGGAAGTGGAGTCTTCCAAGGAACACATCCGGCAGCTGCTGGAGTCCATGGAGAACGGTGAGCTTCAAAGGGCTGATGGATTAACCAGGAGCTGTGGGGCCTCATAAGCAGAGGATTGATGGGATGGCTTTGTTTTCTTTCTGGCCTAGCTCGTTGATGGTGTGAGCAGCTGCTCTCCTTGTTTCTCCATCCATTCAAGTGTTGGGCCTTCGTCCAGCTGTGTTCTTGTAGAGAGACTTAGCAGCTTCAGCTTAACTGCTGACTGCTCTTGGCCTAATATTGTTGGAGACAGGTTTAGTCATGGGGATGCATGGGGGCCTTAAGGGAAACACATGGTGGTGACATGTGTGACACAGCGACGCTGTGAATCCCACTAAGACCAGGGACTCCAGTTTTCTCCTGGTGCCCTGTGGCTGGGCTCATTTTCCGCTGCATTTGAATGAGATTATTTGCTTGACTCTTCCATCTGAGCAGACATCCGGTGCCTCGGTGTCCCTGTGATGCTGCATTCGGCTCCGGGGCTCCCGGCAGGTCCCATGTGAGGCAGACACCAGCCAGGGTGGATGAAGCTGCTGATTTGGTTTGTCTGTGACTTGCAGAAGACAAGGACGAGACCGTTGCCAGGACGTACCTCTCGGAGCTGAAGAACATCCGCCTGCGCCTGGAGGAGTGCGAGCAGCGGCTCGTGAGCCGCATCCAGGCCCCCAGCAGCGCCCGAGCGGATGCTGACACCATCCAGGAAAACACCATCCGCATTGCGGAGCAGGAGGTCAGTCCTGGGATGGGGAGGGCAGGGAGGTGGTGGCCACCGGTCTTCAGCATGGGCCAAAACCAGCTTTAGCTTCTATGGGGGGATGTGAGGGTGGTGAGTGCGTGACTGTGCAGGGGTCGAGGGGATCCTGCTGCACAGGAGGTAGCAGGAAACCTCTCCAGTTGCATCATTTCATATCACCCCCTTTGCCTGGGGCAACCCTGCTTTTTCCCCACCTGCTTGGGCATTCCTTTCACGTTCCTCCCCTTCCTGCCATAGCGGATGCAGGAGGATCTGCAGCGGCTGCAGTCGGACCTGCGGTTTGTTTCGGAGAGATGCTACAGCTTCCTCAACAAGGCGCCCGCAGGGTCCAGCACACCCCACCTGCGTTCTGAACTCGACTTGGTGGTGAGCAAGATGGACCAGATGCATGGGCTGTCTTCCACCTACCTGCAAAAGTGAGTCGGGACATGCCTCTGTTCCCAAATACCTGCTTGAAGCCACCCAGTTCTGCTAAATATGTTTCCTCTGGGCCTCTAGCACACCTTGCACTGGAGCATCACTGAGCTCCATCCCTCTGTGGCATGTGTTGCAAACAGGTCCAAGAGCATCTCTGTGTCATTGTGTGGCCTCTGTTTGCTCTGCAGGTTGAAGACGGTTGATGTTATCATTCGTAACACCCAAGGAGCAGAATCTCTGGTCAAAGGGTATGAGGTTAAACTGAGCCAAGAGGAGGCAGTGCCTGCTGACCTGGCCGCTATCCAGTCCCACAGAGCAGCCTTACAGGTTGGTGCTGGTCACCTCCCGGAGTGAGCAGGCAGAGACCAGCCAATGCTTTGACATTTGTCAGGCTTCTGCCCTTCTCCTGCTCAGTCTGTACCTTGTGACACTTTTCTTGCCTTAGTATAGCTGCCAGGAGGATTTTATGCTGTTTATGTGACCCCTTCTTGCTTTGGAAACGTGAAGGAGCAGCTATAGCTTGTGCTCTCTTTCATAGAGCGTGTGTGAGCATCTTGGGTTTCCTGTTGCTGTAGGGCAGGGGCTGAACCAATCTGTCTTGCTCCATGCTGGGAATATGGTCCCCTGTGTTTTATACCTCCTATAATCAGCCATTTCTTGGCAGGTTAAGGAGAGATAAACCCCTTCTCAGGCAAATCAGCCCCGTCCAGGAGGGCATCACTGACCTAACGTGCCCTTTCCTTTCCATGGCGTTGACCCGGTGCTGCCTCTCTCTGGTTCCGCAGCAATGGCTCGGGGAGGTGAAGGACAAGGGCTCCGTGTTCTCCACGCTGGAGGAGGAGCTGGCGAAGGCGAAGGCGGTGGCGGAGCAGCTCTACCGGCTGCGGCAGGAGCGCAGCATCGACCTTGAGCGCTACCAGGAGAAGGGCACCCAGCTCTGGGACCGCTGGCAGCGCGTCTGTGCCCAGATCGAGACCCGGTGAGCCCCCAGATCCACTCCTGTGCTTCAGCTGAGAGCTGGGGTCACGCTTGTTAGCACCCATGTCTTTCCACATGGGATTCCTACTGGTGGCTGGGATATCCCTATAGCCTTTGGTGCCATTTCACTCTCATTTGCCTTGGTTCTCTCAGCCATGCAGAGCTGGAGAGCATCCAGGAGGTGCTGAGTGACTACCGGCAGTGCCACAGTGCCCTGATCCAGTGGATCGAGGAGATCACAGTGCAGCAGGAGCTGATGAAGCCCGGGCAGGCAGAGGACAGCCGGGTGCTGTCGGAGCAGCTCAGCCAGCAGACGGTGAGGAAGGACCCGGTGCTGCCTCAGCTGATGCAGTGACCGCGTCACTTCTCTTTTACTAAAGCCTTATCTGTGAGCTTCAAATGATGAAGCGTGGTGGGGAAGAGGCTGCAGGCCTGAGCTGGGGGTCTGGGACGTGGAAAAACCCAGCTTAGCTTGAGGTGGAGATGAGGCCATGCATCAAAATGGAAGAGTATAAAGATTTCACCCAGAAGGGGAGGGCTGGAGATGGGAATTCAGCTCAGCACCCATGGCAGCCATCCTGACAATTGCTTTTGTTCAATTTTGATGAAGGCTTTGGCTGCAGAGATAGAGAACAATCAAGCCAAACTGGACCAGTGTCAGAAGTTCTCCCAGCAATACTCAGCTGCTGTCAAGGTACATGGTCCCTCCTGCACCTACACGAGGCTGGCTGGGCAGGAACGGTCCTGCATTTGCATCTCCATGCTCCATGTCTCTGCACCCTGGTTGTGTTTGCAGGACTACGAGCTGCAGCTCATGACATACAGGGCGTTCGTGGAGTCGCAACAGAAGTCGCCCATGAAGCGCCGGCGGATGCTCTCCTCCTCGGATGCCATCACGCAGGAGGTAGGAGCAGGGGAGGGATTGTTGGGGGGGTTCTTCAACACTGAGCAGCCTCTGAAACAAGCTCCTTTCTGATCAACTCCCTGGGACCAGTACAGTTTCCACCCTGGCTGCTTTTCCCCATAGCCAGAGGGGATGCTCTAAGCACCAGGTAGGACATCCCCAGGCTCCTGGGAATCCCTGGGTCAAATCCAGCAGGCTCGGCTCAGCCCCTCAGCCTTGCGAGGTAAATAACAGGAGCACCATGCAGCATTCCTGTGTGTGGATCCTTGGGGTGAGGCCTTGAGGGCCCCGAGGTGCTGTCTGCTCTGTGTGGATAGTAAAGATCCTGGTAGTCCTCTGTAAGAGCTGAGCATCCCAGTGTCCATGACCAGCATCTCCCCTCTGCTCAGTGTCGTGCAGGATGCTATGTGTGGCCCTGCAGACTTGCTGTGTTTCATTGATGCTGTGCTGCGTCTGTGAGGTGTCTGGGGGCTTTCCAAGTGAGATGTGGTGCATTGGGTCCTGTACTGTAAAGTGTATCACAGGGGATCTACCAGTTGTGGCGGATGTGCCCCATTTCCCCCCTCTCCCTTCACAGTTTATGGATTTACGGACTCGCTACACAGCTCTGGTGACATTAACCACACAGCACGTGAAGTACATCAGCGATGCTCTCCGGCGTCTGGAGGAGGAGGAGGTAAGGATGTTGTAGAGGGCTGAACTCTGTCCAGGCTCATTCTCTAGCACCCCAAGGGTGCTGCTCCATGTTGAGGTTACATCTCGGATGCTGCTCCTGAGAGCATGTGAGGACCCCTTTGATGTGGTTTCCTTCCTCTGTTTGCAGAAAGTGGTAGAGGAGGAGAAGCAGGAGCATGTGGACAAGGTGAAGGAGCTGCTGGGCTGGGCCGTGGGCTTGAAGCAGAGTGTGCAAGGCAGGATGGCTGCTGCTGGGAGCAGGGAGCTGGGCGACATAGAGAAATCCATCTCGGAGCAGCAGGTAAAGCAGGGGCAGGGGGCAGGCAGTGTTTAACTGCTGCTCTGCTTCCACCGCTGAATTAAGCATCTTCCTTTTGTGTCTGGTTTTGAAAGGCCCTGAATGAGGAGCTGGCTGCAAAGAAGGAGCAGGTCTCTGAGGCCATCAAAACTTCACAGATCTTCCTGGCAAAGCACAGCCACAAGTGAGTGTGGTGTGAGGAGGGGTGAGGGAGGGAGAGCACTGGGACCCCTTAGAGCTGAGGCTGTGGGCTGGGGTCCAGTGCCCGAGCGCCATTAGAAACAGCGATGAGCTGTACGTGACAGTTGTCTCTTTCTTCTCTGCACCGAGAGCTAGGAAATGTGCCACCTATTTATGCTATTGTGACAATATTAATCCCCTTTAGTAGTGACCCAGCCCTGTATATTTGGGAGTCTGTGTGTTACAACTCATATTGTAACAGCCTTTGCTCAGCATACTGACCCGTGCTTGTTTTAGCTCAGCTGGGCAGTGGAGAGGGAGCACTCGTGGTGGGTTTGGTCTTAGCCTTCACAAGAAGAGCACGGTAACTCTGTGGAGCTGGGCTGTGCAGGTTCCCTGACAGCTTTCCCCTTCCCTTTGCAGGCTTTCCCATCCGGAGAAGGAGCAGATTTCCGCTCAGCTTGGTGCTTTGAAGGAGACCTACCAGGAGCTGTGCAGTGACTCCACAGAGCAGCTCCAGCAGCTCCAGAACCAGCTGGCTCAGGAGGCAGAGCACAAGGTACTGACTGCTCCCTGCTTGGTCCTGTGGCCACATGGACACAGGATGCTCCTTGGGGCGTGAAGAGGTTTTCCTTGGTTGTGTTTCTCATGGCCACCGGTCACTGTCACCGTTCTTATGTGCACGTGGTTGCCCTCCCTTCTCTTCCATCCATGCATTATCCAAAGCTGGGGTGCTCCCTGGAGGCCAAGCAGGAGGAGCCGTGTACCTGCTGCCTTCCAGGTCATGGGAGAGTTGTCCTCTGCAGTGGACCCTGTGCACCAGGGTCAGCTTGTTCACGCTTGGTGGGCAGTGTGTAGATGGAAAGGGTCCCCTTAGCAGATGTGTGTCCTCTGCAGGATGCCCTCTCAGTGCTTTAACCACAGAGTGCTCCATCTCACAGGCTGCCTGTGTGCAGGGGAGCAAGAAGGTGGGTTTCTGCAGAAGGACATTTGCAGTCTCATGTATCTCAGGGTCTGGTGAGGTTTGTCTCTGAATGAAGGTGCTCAACTGAACCAGGTCCTCAGGTGGCCTGGGAGACCTTCACAACCCAAGCTGCACCCATTCCCTGTTCCCATCCACCAGTCCTCATCCGTGTTCCACTGAGTAGGGAGGGCTGGAAGTGCATCCTTACTGCCTCTGTTAAGAGCTGTCTCCAGTCATTCAGATATACATGTCCGTGCTATGTGAGTGTGTATACATGTGTCAATGGTATATTTGTGTGTTTGCTTGCTGGCTCCCTGTACTCTGAAGCAACAGCCCACTCAGATCTGGACACGTAACGCCGAGTTTGGCTGTTGGGTCCGTGAGTGAAGCCCTGTTCAAACTGCTCACGGGCTGCTCCTTTGAAATCTGCTTGTCCAGCTTCCACCTAAACATGGAGTGTTTCTCTCCAGATTGGACGTTACAGCACATTTCAGGTGTGTCAGTGCAGAAAATGCTTTCTGGTGCAAGCCTTTTAGCCCTTGTGCTGGCAGCAGAAAGCTTGTGGTGAGCAAACTGGCTCTAGTCACTGCTAAACCATCGTGGCTTTGATGCTGCTGCTGCCAAGAGAGCAGCTGGGAGCAGCCTGCCTGTGGAAAGGATGCTTTCCCCTTTCCCTTTTCCTCCCTCCTGGGTGGGAAAATGACTTGACAGCAAAAGCCTTCTCCAGGGCTTGTTTTCTTACAGCATCAGCACACGTTGGGGCTCGGGCTGGAACAGTTGGGCTCTCCACGAAGCCCAGGGAACAAAAGGAGAGACGGCAATAGGGCTTTGCCATAGATCCCATTTATGGGATGATCCCTGCGGCTCTTGTGCGGTGCAGTTGCTTCACTGTAGAGGGAGCATGAAGAACTCTTTAACATTTGCTTGCTGGAAACATCCAACTGTCAAAGAGAAGTTACAAAAGACGGGAGTGCAAAGCAGAACGCGCTAAATTGAGCATGATGTGTCCTGTACAGTTTGTGTTCCATGTCAACTGGTTTTGAGATTAACTGACATCCTTGCTTACAAGTTTAACTAACCCTCCGGGATTTAAACTATCAAAACACACAAGGTGAAGGAGGACGACCTGTGTGGGGGGTTCTTTTTGCAAACAAAGCAGTCGCATGCTGGACGCTAACACCAAGCTTTACACTGTGTGTGACACGGCTGAACTGCTCCATAAGGCTCTGTCTTTAACTGCTCAAGGCACACCCTGCAACTCGGGTAAGTAAAAGCCTTTTACCCCCTTCCCTCCCATCTCCTTTTTTCTCTTTTCTCTTTTATTTCCCTCTCCTCCTCTTCTCTGTCTTTCCATGGCTTGTTCATCTCTGAACGTGCATGTCACAGTCTGGTGATGGTGGTGGAGAGCTTAGGGTTCCTCTGGCAGGTTCACCGTGTCTCCACAGATCAAAGCACCCCCAGCCACTGGTGCTGTTAGACCCACCAAGGAAACAGAGATACCAGAGGGTGTTTGGGATGCAAAAGGAATTCATCCCACAGTCCTCATTGCTTCCTCCCGATCCTCACAAAAAGATTGGGTCGCCTTATACCCAACCGATGGCACTGGGAGAAACCCAAATGTCCGAAGAGCTGCTGCTCTTTATCATTTTAACATTGCCCTACCTGTGGGGATACTGGAAAGAAGGGAAAAGCCCCTCCAGAAACACCAAAGTCGATGGTCTGTTCCCGGTCTGGGACGTCCAGCTTATCCCAGTCCTCCCCTAGCCCGGGCTGTGTGGAGGTGCAGGGGCCGGTGGTCATGCTGGTGAGCTGCCCTGCATGCAGCGCTCCTGCCCTGATGCATGGCCAGTCTGTGAGGCTGTGGAGCTGCTCGATGGCACAGGGGGCTGTGGGGTTCCCCGGCCATCCTGGCACTTGGGATCTGCTTGGGAAGTGCAGGATTTAAAGCACGGCAAGAGCCAACGCTGGGAGAGATTCCTACATGCCCTGGAGCGGGCATCTTTGGGGTTGTTCTCCTCCATGAGTACACAGTGGGATTCGTG
Source organism: Neopsephotus bourkii (assembly GCF_033783945.1). Lineage (NCBI taxonomy): Eukaryota > Metazoa > Chordata > Aves > Psittaciformes > Psittacidae > Neopsephotus > Neopsephotus bourkii. The sequence continues at coordinate 103,854 of NW_026901453.1, read as the reverse complement.
CTGTCTTTCCTTTTTGAAGTGGAGGTGTTGAGCAGCTTTGGTGTGCTTGTTGGTCTCCTTCTCTCTGTTTCTCCATGGAGCATTAGGAGCACCTCTGGGGTTCGCTGCTTGCTGCTTTGCTGCGTTCCTGTTGGTGGATGGTGGAAGCATCTCAGTGCTGCCCCGGGTGTTGGACTAGAGGAGCATTAAAACTTGCTGGCAATGTGCAGGCTAGCAAATGCACCCATCTGTGTGCTATGGTGCCTTTGGAGGTGCATTTCAAACACTTTGGGACTTGCTTTCTAGCCTGTTTAGGTGGTTTTGGGTTTGTTTTCTTTTGAAGCTGAGACCTCCCTCGTGCAATCCAAAGGCTGAAATGCTCGATTTCGATTGAATTCTTTTCCTTCTCTTTCTGTTCTAGGGCAGCGAAGCAGTGGCAGGCGTGATTGATCTTGGCACCGTAGAAATATTCCCTGTCTTTGGTGCCATGCAAAGAGGTCTTATAGATCAGGACACTGGCCTCGTCCTCTTGGAGGCCCAGGTTATCACATCTGACTTAGTTGTTCCAGAGACCAATGAGAAGCTCTCCTTGGAGGAAGGTCTGGCAAGAAACCTCATCGATCCCAGGACATTCCAGGTGCTGCAGGAATTGAAGGATGCTCTTCACCGGGTGGAAGAAGTCAGATGTGAAGGGAGGCAGCTCCTACCTGTTGTTGCTGCGATAGAAGAAGGGAGGATCAGTGAGAGCATTGGGCTGAAGATTCTTGAAGCTGAGCTCGTCACAGGGGGCTTTAAAGTCCATCAGGGCAGAATCAGCATGGAGGCAGCAGTACAAGAAGGGCTCCTTACCCACGAGCTTTACTCCAGGCTCGCCTCTCACCTGGAGGGTGCCAAGGATTTGGTTGACCCCAACACTGCTGAGAAAGTCAGTCTGCTTGAGCTCACACACCGATGCATCACCCACCAAGAGACGGGGCTGAGGCTGCTCCCAGTCAAGCAGCTGGCGGGTGGGATGCTCAGCTTGAGCTCAGGCAGGAAAGTCAGCATCTTCCGTGCGGTCCAGGAGGGGCTGATAGACAAGCAGGTCACGGTCAGGTTGCTGGAAGCCCACCTCTTTGCTGGTGGCATTGTGGACCCCAGGACAGGGCACAGACTCACTGTGGATGAGGCCATGAGGCATAATTTAATTGACCAGGATTTGGCATGTACACTTCTTACCCGGCAGCTTCAGACTGGTGGCATCATCGATACCATCACGGGAGAGAGACTGACCATTGATGAAGCTGTAAGGAAAGAGTTGGTTGCACCAAGAATTGCACTGGTGGTCCTGGAATCCCTGTGGTCCTTCATGGGGCTCCTGTGGCCGGAGACAGGGGAGATCATCCCGGTTGTGGATGCTTTAGAGCAAGGAATCCTGTCCACAGAGTTGGTTTACAAGATTCTCAGCAAGAGGCAACATATTAAGGGTGTATTTATACCAGAAACCACGGAGGTGTTGTCCTGGAAGAAAGCTGTTGAACATGGCATCTTGGAGAGGGATGTGGTGAATAGGCTGAAATCAACAGTCATGCCTGATGTCATGGCCAGCGTGCAGCTTGCTGGCTCCCCAGGGAGCAGGCATGGCCAGAGCTCTGCTGCAAGGAGTCCCACAGATCACAAAGAGCAAAGTGACCCCCTGCTGAGGAGTGATGACGACCGGCTGATGTTCCACTTGATGACCCACAGCTACATCAACATCCATGATGGCCAGAAGCTGCTCTTAGTGGATGGAGAGTTGAACAATCTCACTAAAGCCCTCATCCAAACCCAAGAAAATGGATCCTGTGCATACACATTGGAAGACAGTGAAGGCCTTGAGGAGACAAAGGCAAATGCAGCTCTTAAAAGTGAGCCTTGCAATGGTTTGGCTTTGCAGCAGCTTGAGTTTCAACTTGCTTCATCAAAAGAGCAAAGTGATAAGGCCCTACCAACCACAACTGCTTTGGAGAATGGGGAGGTGGCAATGGGACCTGAAAGCCTCCTGATGGAGGATGCAGAAGATGTCCTGCTTGTGGAGGAGCAGGAGCAGGTTTATACCGAACAGGCTACTGTCAAGAGTGAAACCGATGCTGAGTTTGGAAGAGAGGAAATAGATTCTACAAGCAAGGACGAGCATCATGGAGAATTACCAATGCCAGGACATCCTGGTGAGCTCGGTAGTGGATTCAGAGTAACAGAAGAGATAATGATTGAGACAGAAGAAGAGTCCGAGTCTACTGCAGTAGATGGAGTGGAAGGTATTGAAGATCAGAAGAGGGCGCCAGAAGTTGCAGCAGTTGTTGTGAAAAGTGAGATCTGCATATCGATGGGTGTTTCAGAGCATAGGGATAGACTGGAAATCATGGCAGAGAGGTCTCAGGGTGTGGAGGAACCTGAACCAGAGGCTGAAGATATTGGAGAGATTTATATGTTACACGAGGAAATGATTGAGAATGATGTGTTGGGAGGAGAGGAGATTGTGCTCCCTGAAACTGGAGAGGGGGAGCAAACAGAGAGGCAAGGCCAAGACATTGAAAGCACATTGGAAGTGGAAGAAGGAGAGGGGAAAGAAACATTGGGTGATGAGAGTGTTGATGAAACATCCCTGCCAGCCCCTGCAGAGCAGGAAGCAGAGGACACTTTGGAAATGCTCTTAACGCAGCTCCAAAGTGGTGGCATAGTCCATGAGCAGACAGGCAAGACTCTTCTTCTGAATGAAGCAGTCTCCTGCGGGGTGGTGCCCAGCCACACGGCTGTGAAACTCATGGAGAAGATGAAGATGTTCAGTGGCTTCTTTGACCCTCAGACCTGTGAATCATTGACCACCGAGGATGTCATTGAAGAAGGTCTGATGGATGAAAGGCTTCTCCAGAAGGTGCTTGCATCTGACAAGGCAATAAGTGGCGTTCTTGACCCAGGCAATAACTTTGTCTACTCTGTCAAGGATGCTGCTGCCGTTGGCCTTTTGGACAAGGAAACAGCAATGAGGATCTTGGAAGGGCAAGTGGTTACTGGAGGGATTGTTGACTTGAAACGTGGCAAGAAAGTGTCAGTCACTTTGGCTTCAAATCTGGGCCTCATAGAGCCAACAAACCAGAAGGAGCTGGTCAAGCTGGAGAAGGCCTCCAAAGGGAAAGGTACCGATGAGGCGACCAGACAGAAGCTCATTAGCTTACAGGCTGAGACCAGTGGGATTGTGGATCCTAAAACCAAGCAGCCTCTGACTGTTGCCCAGTCTGTTGAAAAAGGGCTCCTGAGAAAGGAAAAAGCTTTTCAGCTCTTGACCAAGCAAATTGCTGAGGGAGGAATCATCCATCACGTGTCTGGAATGAGACTGTCGGTAAATGAGGCGATGAAGCACGGTTTGATTGATGAAGATCTATGTGAGGAACTTGGGAAAGCTGAAAGCGTGTGTCTGCAGGGCTATGTCCATCCAGACACAAAGGAGAAGTTGCCTTTGCCCCAGGCAGTATCCTTAGGGCTCCTTAGTGTAGACTTCCAGAGGAAAGTGCAAGAAATCCAAGCTGGGAGTGGAAGCATCTTTGACCCTGCTTCTGGCTGTAGACTGGCACTGTGTCAGGCAGTGCAGGAGGGCTTGGTGCCCCAGCCGGTTGTGGAGAAGGCCCTGTCATCCGCCGAGGTGAAAGAAGGGCTCGTAGATCCCGAGTCCTGCATGCTCGTTCCCTACTCGGAGTTCCTCAAGAAGTGTAAAATCGACATTGAGTCTGGGCAGAGGTACCTGGAGGTCCATCCCTTCCACGCCATCCGGGACGAGGCGACGGGGCAGCAGCTGACGTGCGCCGCAGCGGTGCGCCTGGGCAAGGTGGACCCCGTGCCCGCGCTGCGGGTGCTGCAGGCGCAGGCAGACGGTGGTGGGGTGGTGGAGGGCTCTGGGAGCAAGAGGCTGTCCCTGAGGGCTGCTGTGGAGCAGGGGCTGCTGGATGAGGGCATGGCCGAGCTCATCGCCGCCAACCAGGTGAGGGCTGGGGGAATTGTTGATGCTAGCAGTGGGAAAAGGGTGACTTTAAAGGAAGCTGTTGAAAAAGGACTGATTAGCCAGAAATTAGCTGCCAGGCTTCAGGATGCTCAAGTATCCGAAGACAAATCCACATCTGAGGTCTGTGAAGTAGATAAACAGCAGGAAAAAGTATCTCCAAAAGAGGAAGATGTCATCCGTGCTACCAGTGCTGCCAAGAAGCCTGATGGTGCTGAGCACAAACCTGACCCTGAAGCCGTGAGCTACGATATGGCTGGTGGTGCAACTGCTGCCACTGGGAGACCCCCGGTGACAGCGACAGAAGGGGAATCGAAACCTCAGGAAGCTTCAGAGGATGGTTTAATGCACCATCCCCAGGAAATGGTCCAGCTGACTCCAGAGTACCCCTCAGGTTTAGGTGCAGCATCTCTCCCTGAAGAGACAGTGGTGGTGAGGGCTATGGAAAAGGAGATGGCAAAAAGCAGCTCCCAGGTGAGAACTGCCTGGGGGAAGGAATCGAGGAGAGAAGTAGATCAAGGGACAGGGAAAACGGAGGGATTTGGCTTGGAGAAAAAGCAGGATGTGGAGGTGCTTCAGAGCGTGGAGGAGGAGAGGAGGAGGAGAGGGTTTGTAAGTGCAGAGGGAGCTGCAGCAGGTGAAGAAGGTGCAGTGGAGGCTTTTGAGCAAGGAGGACGAGCAGGCAGCCTGGACCGGGTACCACCAGCAGCCCTGAGGGCATCTGTTACTGAGGGTCAAGGGAAGGAAGAAGTGAGTCCTGCAGAGTCTGCAGAGCCCCCTGAGACCAGCATCCCTACAAAGCCTGAAGGAGATGAGCTTGCAGGTGAAAGAGCTGTCAAACCCACTGAAGGAGAAACCCCGAGAGTGGGTGCAGAAGGTCCAGTTGACCAGGAGAAAACAAGTGAAACGGAACTAAAACCCACCCAGAAGCAGAAGAGGAAGAAAAAGAAAGCAAAGCAGATCAGTAGTGCGGGAGACAGCGCTCAGCCAGAGAGATCTGCAGAAAAGCAGTCCCTTCCTTCTCTGATTTCCAAAGAAATCCCAGGGAAGAAGGAGAAGGGCTTGGTCTTGAGCACAGCAGAACCAAAACATGAAACCAGCACCAGGATTATCTCCGAGGAAGATAAAGAAAACCTCATTGGGGCTCAGGTGTCCCCTGTCCCCCCAGGGCAAGAGGGAGCTCCAGAGGTGATGGAAAGTGGGATCAGAAATGGACGGGATTCCTCAGCAGCATTGAGCCTGGAGGAGGGGATGACCCAGGAAGACACCAAGGTGGAAGCCACTGGTGATGTGTCCATCACAGCCCCTGCAGCAGGCGAACTGCCCCAGGAGTTACTTATCAGAGAGGAGCCCAGCGAAGCTGAGGAAGCCTCTGCTGCAGTCCTTGAGCCTGGAGAAGAGAAACAGCAAGAGCCAAGAGCGGAGGTCAGCACAGGGCAAGAAGGTGGCCCTGCTCCCCCAAGATCCCAAGGAGAAACAGCCCAGGATAGGAGCAGGCAGCCGGGTCCTGGCGACCGGAGCTTGCTCCTCCCTGTGATAGTGGAGGGGGAGCTGCTGGAAACCTCGAGGGAATCCACGAGACCAGCCCAGGTAAATCAATGCTTTTGGTGCTTCGACAGCTTTTGATGAGCTCTTTGTACAGGTTTGATGTTAAATGTGCCCGAGGTCCTCAGCACAGCCAGAATGTGAGGGGTGAATGTTTGAGTTTGGTGCTGCAGCATCAGCTGCAATGGATTTGGCAAAGGACCCAGTGATGTCTGCCTGAAAACACTCGGGGCTTAGTTGTGGCTTCTTTCTGCTGGAGCATTACTTATAAATGACTAATAAGTAGGACTCTTTTTGGCACTTTTACTGTAACTCCAGACATCTCTTGCCGTTTATGTTGGGAAAAGAGCCACGTGGTTTATTTTCCCTGTAGTAAATCGTGTAGATAAGGCCAGCAAGGGGCAAATCCATCAAGTGGAATGCTATTAATGGATTCTTTCTTTGGAAAAAAAAAAAAGAAGAATAATCCTTTGTTTTGTTCTCTCTAAATTCCAAGTTTTGCTTTGCTGTTTGGTTCTGCAGATCATGTTCAGCAAGAAGATGTGTCTGGAGCACGACGAGAAGCTGATATCCTATCTCTCCATGCTCCGAGATGTCGAGATGCGGATCAAGCGGGTGCAGCCGGCGGAGCAGAGTTTGGCAGCTCTGCACGAGCTGCTGCGGCAGGCAGAGGTGAGCTGGGTTTGGCTGCTGTTATGCAGGACACAGCTCATCCCTCCTGTCCCCAGCTTCATGCACCTCCCTCTTGCTCTTGGAAGCCAGCAGGAAGGTCAGACTCAGGTTTAACAGGGGTTTATGCAAACCCCATCCCTCCCTGTCTGGTCTCACCTCCTGCTCCCTGCTTATGCAATCAGAATCCCAGCCTGGTTTGGGTTGAAGGGGCCTTAAAGCTCCTCCAGCTCCAACCCCTACCACAGGCAGGGACCCCTTCCACTGGAGCAGCTTGCTCCAAGCCCCTGTGTCCAACCTGGCCTTGAGCACTGCCAGGGATGGGGCAGCCACAGCTTCTCTGGGCACCCTGTGCCAGCGCCTCAGCACCCTCACAGGGAAGAGCTTCTGCCTAAGAGCTCAGCTCAGTCTCCCCTCGGGCAGGTTCAAGCCATTCCCCTTGGCCTGTCCCTACAGGCCCTTGTCCCAAGCCCCTTTCCAGGTCTGTTGTAGCCCCTTTAGGCACTGGAGCTGCTCTGAGGGATGCAGCCCAGAGGCAATAACCTAAGCTTGACTGAAATGAATTTTACAGCCTGGAAAAAGCCCAGGCGATTGCTGGCAGCTGAACAGGGCTGGAGGATGGGGATGCATCTTTAGCAGATAGATGCAGCTTGGAGCTGGGTCTCCAGAACCTTTCCTCAGTTCTGGCAGTGGGAAGATGAAGTCACCCTGTCTCAGACATAACGCTCCTGTCTTCCCGCAGGCCCTGGGCACTGAGCTGCAGGAGCTCAGCTTCCCAGTGAATCAGGAGCTGGACGCCGTGAAGCAGATTGTGGCCAACCCCCCTGAAGAAGTCCCTGAGCAATTGCTGAAGGCTTTGGAGAAGGATGCCAAGAACCTGCAGAAGTCTCTGAGCTCCACGAGTGATGTCCTGGAGTCCCGGCTGCAAAACCTGCGTGGGGCAGCAGAAACTGAAAAGGTAAAGGTGGCACCGGCCCCAAGCATCCCCGCGCTCCTTCCCGGGGAACGCTCTGCTCCTTTACATGATATATCCCTGTTTTGAAGGCTAAAATCCTGGCACATCATGAGACTCTCCAGGGCAAGCTCCAGGAGCTGCTGAGCTGGGTCTCCAGCACTGCACAGTCGCTGGAGGGCAGTGATTACGACCACGAGACTGATGCCAACAGCCTGAGCCGCTGCCTGCAGCAGTACAAGGTAACAATAGCAATGCCCCTAATCCTGCTGTCTGATGAAGATGCTGTCCTCTGCATGGAGAAGAAGCTTTTAATCCTGTTTCCTTCCTGAAGCCTACCAAGGGTTTGCTCTTATCCTGTGTTGAAGGAGGAGCAACAGTATTGTATTTGCTCCAGAGTCATTTGTTTCTACAATACAGGAACCATCTGCTTTGGTTGGTTGGGGAACATGCTCACATATAGGTGTGGGGTAAGGGCAGAGGGATTCCCATCTGGCTATTGAGGAAAGAGCTGCTTCCTTATGCTCTGATTGCTCCATCCATCACACCTGCCCAGTCTCCATTGGCTTTACAAGGAGCTCAAACTCCCCTCCATGTTTATTCAGGCTGCCCAGAGAAGCTGTGGCTGCCCCATCAAGGCCAGGTTGGACACAGGGGCTTGGAGCAAGCTGCTCCAGTGGAAGGGGTCCCTGCCCGTGGCAGGGGTTGGAGCTGGAGGAGTTTTAAGGTCCCTTCCAACCAAACCACTCTGTGGTCTATGAATCCCTTCCAGCAGTAACTGTCGAAGTGGTCAGTTCAGCATCTCCTCCTTGCTGCTAGCTCCTTGGCATTGAACCCAAAAAGGCTATGAGAGCTGCTGGTGGCACCACGGTCACCATGGATTGTCCAGGCCTATAGGGTCATTTTGACAGGTCTTTTCTCTTGTCATTCAGGAGCTGAAAGAGCCCTTGGCTGACACCAAGTCTCAGCTCGACGCCACTGCCTTCGACATCCAGTTCCTTATCTCGGAGCACGCACAGGACCTGACCCCTCAGCAGAGCAGGCAGCTGCTGCGGCTGCTCAATGAGCTGCAGAAGGCTTTCCGGGACCTGGCGGAGCACGTCACGGCTCGGGTGGAGGTCCTGCAGGTCTGCCTGCAGCAAGTGGAGCAGATGGATCAGGTGAAGGTTGGGAGACGTCTGCTTCCTGCCTGCAGTTTGCTCGCTGAAGCGCTTCCCGGCCACAAGAACGTGCGCTGAGACACCTCCTGTCTGGGATTTCCTGTGCATGCCACTCACAGTTTATGACTTATTGCACATCCCGAGCTTCCTCTACGGTCTTTTCCCTTCTACCACCTAACTCCCAGGTGGAAAGGTGCTTTTCTCCCAAAAGATGGAGTCTGGGTAGTGCAGCCATCGAGATGCTATAGTCTGAGTGGAATAAACCCACCTGAAAAGCCCTGTGCGGAGGGGCCACCCCAGGCGTTTGGCAGGTTTAATGTCTTATTTCCACTGCTCAAGTGAGGTATAGCTGTCCCAGAGAAACAGCGGATGATCCATCAAGGCAGCAGGCAGCTGCAAAAGCAACTCCTGAGGTCTCTGCTGCGTTGCTGCGGCACCCATCACTGCATGGAGCCTCTTATTCAAGACAGGATTAATGTGGTTTTTATTAACAATTGCTCTCTGTAACTCTTGCCTGTCCTCTCTCGAGTGTGTGTGTGTATATTAACCAGTTTGCTTTGCTTTTTCAGATTGAGTGTGCGCCCATCCTAACCCAAGAAGAACTCGCTTTGCAGCTGAAGAGCTCTTAAGAAGGCTCTTGCAATGTGCTTCTATTGCGTATCTTAGGACTGGGAGAAACAAGCACAGTGTTTTGCACAAGTTTGTACATCACCTTGCTGAAATGCCCAGTGAAACTCAAAACACCCCCCCTTTATCTCCCCTGGGAAAGGGGAGCAGGACCGTTGCAGGGACTCTCAGGTCACATCATGCTCAATTGCTCAAACAGGTGCTTCTGTGTTGTGCTCTGGCAGCAAACCCGAGGAGCTGGATCAGCTACAGAAACACTTTCCCTCTCCTGTGCTCCCTCTCCAACCCCAGGATCAAACCCAGCCTACTTGGGTTGTTTGGGGCTCCGCAGTGGTGCTGCCTGACCTCAGGTTGTTGCTACCTCTCTTAGATGAGTTTCTGCTGCAGTTTTAATGCTTGTGAGGCTCAATGGAAAAGGCACAGAAACTCAGGTTGGGCTCTCCAGGAGAGGAGTGCACGACCTGGAGCGTTGGCTCCACGCTGGAGGCTTCTCAAAGAGCAGGAACCTGCGGGAGTGGTGGCAGAGGTGCAGGGAGCAGCTCCTGCTCAGCAGGCGCTGGGCACCGCAGCCCCATTCCCGCAGTGTGTGAGCTGGAGAAGGGAGCCCATGGAGAGCTGGAAAGCCGGTTTCTGTGCTGCCTGCCCATCTTCAGTAACCTCTCACCTTGCCTTGCAGCGATGCGCCCGAGCCGGGGTGCAGCACTGGTGCTAACTGTCCCCTCTCGCCTCTGCTCTGCCCGCAGACACTGCAGGAGCAGCAGGCAGCCCGGGGGCAGAGCCTGGCTGAGCTGAGCCGCTGGCTGAGCCAGGCTGAGGATGCGCTGGTGGAGCAGCAGAGAGCAGCCAGCGAAGGGGACCTGTCCACCCTGCAGCAGAGGCAGAGCCATGTCAAGGTCAGTGCTCCAAGAGCCGGGGGGCAGGAGGAGGAGAGGCTTGGGGTGCATGGAGCTGATGGCATCGTCCGCACAGGAGCTGCAGAGGAACATGCACACCCGAGCCGCCTCCTTCGCCAGCATCCTCAAAAGCACTGAGGAGTTTTTGGAGGACAACAAGGCGAAGATGGAGCCTGGGGAGCTGGCAGCGCTGCAAGAGAAGCTCCAGCACGCCAAGGAGCAGTACCGGTCCCTGCAGGAGAGGACGGAGATGGCCCAGAAGGAGCTGGAGAGCGCCGTGACTGCTGCAGTGCAGCAGGAGACTGAAAAGGTGACGTGCAAAGAGCTGTAGCCCTGAAGGTGGGCAGTAAGGTTCCAGATGCTGCAATCAGGTTCATGTGGGGTCCTGGCACTCAGCTGGGTGATGCAGTGTAAAGCGGTTTGTGGTTCCTTCCTGTCTGTCCCTCAAATGAGGTGCCCCCAGGTATTTGTCTCATGAAGTGCCTTGGGAGTTGCAGCCACAGATGGGCTGGTTGTGCAGGAACTGGGAGAGGAAAAGGTTCTGCCTTTGGGCTGACCTTTAATAGGAGCTTGGGCATCAGCGCCCTCCATGTGCTGGTGATGAAGGTGATGCTCGCTTCTGGAGTTGAAGCATTGCAGGGTGGGGGCTGTGGGCTTCAACAGGGTTAGAAGTGCAATGCTGAGTTTATGCAAAGCTTCTTTGCACCTTCCTCCCTTCCAGAATAGCCACAAAGGTTTGTGGAGCTCTGTGAGTGTCTCAGGCACTTGCTGTGGCTGGAAAACTGTCCAGGGTGTTTCCTCTGTGGATTTTTGTCTCCCTCCTCCATGCAGCAGGTTGCTGAACGTGCATAAAATGGGTTATTCTTTATCTGGTGCCTTTGTGCTTTCAGGTGAAAGCTGCCAAAGAGCTGGAGGAGAACAGCAAGAAGATCCATTCCCTTCTGAACTGGGTGGCATCACTGGAGCAGAAGGGAGGGCTCCTGGAGTACAGACCCCACCCCATCGAGCAGGCACGAGGGGATGTCCCTGATGGCCACGTCGTGGGAGCTGACAGTGCTGCCGAGAGCCTGGATGAGCAGTACGAGAGGCTGAAGGTCAGGACAACACCTGCTTCCTCCAAAGCTTTCTGCCCCCTGCACTGAGCCTGCTGATGCAGCTGGGAGCAGCATTGGATGTTAGATGCGGCTGGCCTTGAAAGCCTGTGTTCAGGGGGATTTTCCATGTGGGAAGCTTGGGGAGTCGCTGCTGGCTTCCTGGAGGACATCCCCTATGGGTTGGTGGTGGGTGCTGTGGCACGGTGCCATCAGGGTAATGAGAAAGTGCTCATCATGGTCAGACCAGGGGTTCTGTGGGCAGAGCTCCTGTTCTTATCCCAGCCTTTGCAGTGTTCCCCACCTCACCAGTGCTGGGGGAAGTGAGGTACACTGGGTGCTGCGGGGCAGGGACCCTCAGTCGTAGAATCACAGACTGGATGGAAAAGACCTTAAGATCATCCAGTTCCAGCCCTCTGCCATGGGCAGGGATGCCTCACACTAGACCAGGTTGCTCCAAGCCCCATCCAGCCTGGCCTTGAACACTGCCAGGGATGGAGCATTTATCACGTCTCTGGGCACCCTGTGCCAGTGCCTCAGCATCCTCACAGTAAAGAACTTCTTCCTTATATCCAACCTGAGCTTCCCCTGTTGCAGTTTAAACCCACCACCCCTTCTCCTCTCACTACAGTCCCAAGCATCACCTTTGCTCACGGCATCTTTCAGGCCCAGCACCAGGAGCTGCTGTCCCAGCAGCAGGATGTCATCCTGGCCACGCAGTCAGCGCAGGCGTTCCTGGACAAGCACGGCCACAGCCTGACCGGGGAGGAACGGGCCGGGCTCCAGGGCCGCCTGTCAGAGCTCAAGCACCAGTACGGGGCTTCCCTGGCGCAGTCGGAAGCGCGGCTGAAGCAAGTGCAGGTCCTGCGGGATGAGCTGCACAAGTTCCTGCGGGATCACGGCGAGTTCGAGGCCTGGCTGGAGCAAGCGGAGCAGGATCTGGAGGGGATGGCCAAGATGGGCAGCGACCCCGCAGCGCTCCGGAGGCTGCTCCAGTGGCAGGGCAGCTTCTCCGAGGATGTCATCTCGCACAAAGGGGACCTGCGCTTCGTTACCATGTCGGGGCAGAAGGTGCTGGATGCGGAGGGAGCTGCTGGGGATGCCGGCTCCCAGGCGCTGATGTCCGGGAGCGTGGTCAGGAGCAAGCTGGAGGATGCGACGCGGCGATACACCACACTGCACTCCAGGGTATGGGAAGGGCTGTGGGAGGCTGGGAGTTGAACCCTGGGTGCTGTTTTCCTCCTGTGCGTGTAGAACACACAGGGAAGGCAAAGGGACATTGAAATGTTCAGTGTCTGGATGGACTTAGAGAACCACAGGATAGTTTGGGTTGGAAGGGACCTTAAAGATCACCTAGTTCCACTCCCCTGCCAATCTGTAGCACTTATGTAGATGGTAGGACAAGGATTCTCTTCTTCAGGGCTTGGGCAGGGGTAACACCTTTTGGTTGCCGTGGGCTCCTGTGATTCCTATAGCACATAGGGCAAGATTGGGGTTTTTAGTGGTTTTTCTGTCTTGATGACTTCTGTGCGTTTTCCAGCGGTGCCCAGGTGGCTCCGTGCTTTGTTTGCATCCTCTCCTTATGTCTCTTTGCTCCTTCGCAGTGCACCAAGCTCGGTTCCCACCTCAGCACCTTGCTGGATCACTACCAGCAGTTCCAGGAGGTGGCAGAGTCCCTCAGGACATGGCTGCAGGAGAGTGAAGCTGCCATTGGGAAACTGCTCTCGGAGACGGTTTCTTCGGATCCGGCCCTTCTGCAGAAGCAGCTCTCCAGTGCCAAGGTACGGGATCCATGGGTGATCCTGGGGAGCAGCAGAGACTGTGTGGGGATGTGGCTGCTGCAGCCACAGACTGCCCATGGGGACACCCCAGTGGGAGATGGGGGGACATTCACCACCAGTGAGGATGGCTGAGAACTGAGACAGCCCAGACCCTCTGACCCAGCTCTGCCTGCAGTGTGGGGTTGGACCTTCCATGCAGCGTGGGGTTGGACCTTCCATGCAGTGTGGGGTTGGACCTTCCATGCAGCGTGGGGTTGCACCTTCCATGCAGCGTGGGGTTGGACCTTCCCTGCAGCGTGGGGTTGGACCTTCCATGCAGCATGGGGTTGCACCTTCCATGCAGCGTGGGGTTGGACCTTCCATGCAGCGTGGGGTTGGACCTTCCATGCAGCGTGGGGTTGGACCTTCCATGCAGTGTGGGGTTGCACCTTCCATGCAGCGTGGGGTTGAACCTTCCATGCAGCGTGGGGTTGGACCTTCCATGCAGCGTGGGGTTGCACCTTCCCTGCAGCGTGGGGTTGGACCTTCCATGCAGCGTGGGGTTGCACCTTCCCTGCAGCGTGGGGTTGCACCTTCCATGCAGCGTGGGGTTGCACCTTCCATGCAGCGTGGGGTTGCGCCTTCCAACCTGTGTTATTTTTCCTAAGGAGCTCGTGATTGAACAAGGTCCCTCAGCAGGGTTCTGTGGAGCCCTGAGCTCCCCATGGGTGAAGAGCTCTTATGTGTGACCCACCACTGATTCTGCCTCATCTTGTGTCAAAGCAGCAGTTGCAGGGAGACCTCGCTGAGCATCAGGTGCCAGTGGAGAAGCTCCAGAAAGCAGCTCAGTCCCTGCTGGAAGTACAAGGGGAGCCGGCTCCGGACCATGGGCACATCCAGGAAACAACAGGTACAGAGCAAAGCCACCACCAAACAGGGAGGGAAGATGAGATTTCCCACTTTTGGGAGGAGGTGAGGCAAAGGCTCCCAGCAAAGCATCTTGAGGGCTTGTGTTTGCCCATGGGGAGCACTGTGATCCAGTTTTGTGTTGGATCCCTGTCTTGCTGCTGAGTTTGGGGATGGGAATCCATCGTCAGGGCATCCCAAGGGGGGATCTTTGCTTCTTGCTGAGCCCTTTGCACCGACCTCCACAGATGCCATCGTGAGCCGCTTCCAGAGCCTCTCCCAGCAGATGGCCGAGCGCTCAGACCTGCTGCAGAAATCCATTGCCCAGTCCCAGAGCGTCCAGGAGAGCCTGGAGAGCCTCCTGCAGTCGGTGGCTGAGATTGAGAAGAGCCTGGAGAGGGAGCAGCCGGCTGCGCTCTCCTCTGCATCCATCCAGGACTCGCTTGCCACGAACGCGGTAAGGATGGGCCCTGGGCTCCTGACCTCAAACGTGCCTGTCTGCAGGACCTGAACCCTGCAGGTTCCCCGTGCTGCAGGACCTGAACCCTGCGGGTTCCCCGTGCTGCAGGACCTGAACCCTGCAGGTTCCCCGTGCTGCAGGACCTGAGCCCTGCGGGTTCCCCGTGCTGCAGGACCTGAACCCTGCGGGTTCCCCCTGCTGCAGGACCTGAACCCTGCAGGTTCCCCGTGCTGCAGGACCTGAACCCTGCAGGTTCCCCGTGCTGCAGGACCTGAACCCTGCAGGTTCCCCGTGCTGCAGGACCTGGACCCTGCAGGTTCCCCCTGCTGCAGGACCTGAACCCTGCAGGTTCTCCATGCTGCAGGACCTGAACCCTGCAGGTTCCCCGTGCTGCAGGACCTGAACCCTGCAGGTTCCCCGTGCTGCAGGACCTGAACCCTGCAGGTTCTCCATGCTGCAGGACCTGAACCCTGCAGGTTCCCCATGCTGCAGGACCTGAACCCTGCATGTGCTCCAATATTCTGAAAGCACCAAAAACAACCCCTAAAAAGAGATGTGAGCAGAATCTTTAGTGAATTTCTTTAAGCTAGGACACAGACCTGTTGAAAATCTCTTCTTTGCTAACAAGTAGGGCTTGGATGTCACATAGAATCATTATCAATGAGGTTGGAAAAGACCTTTAAGATCATCCAGTCCAGCCATTATCCCAGCATTGCCAATGCCACCACTAACCCATGGCACTGAGGGCCTCATCTACCTGGTTTGTGAACACTTCCAGGCATGGTGACTCCAGCACTGCCCTGGGCAGCCTGTTCAGTGCCTGAGCAACCTCTGGGGAAGGAATTGTTCCTAATATCCAACCTAAACCTCCCCTGGTGCAGCTTGAGGCCATTTCCTCTTGTCCTAATCATGCACTGGGGGAAGGCAAAGCAGGCTGGGGAGATCACAAAGGAAAGGACAACAGATAGGAAACAATTCCCACCCACCCCTGGCTGATGTTCCCAAGGACAGCCCGGCCTCTTCACATGGGTTTTGCCCAAGAGCCTTCTAATCCCCCATCCATCCCTTCTGTGTGCTTCCCGCAGAAGCTGAAGCAGGACATCGCCCGGCAGAAGAGCTGCCTGGAAGCCACCCGGGAGATGGTGACACGGTTCACGGAGGCAGCAGACAGCCCCACGGCCTCGGCCCTGCAGGACAAGCTGGCGGAGGTGACGGAGCACTTTGGGAGGCTGTGCCAGCAGCAGCGGGACAGGGAGGATGCCCTGAAGGGGCTCCTGCCCAAGGTGGAGCAGTACGAGCAGCTCTCGGAGAAGCTGCAGCAGTTCACCGAGAGCAGGGCAAGGATGCTGGCATCTGGGAATCAGCCGGACCGGGACATCGCTCGCTTCTTCCAGCACATCCAGGTGAGATCCGTGGGGAGGAGGCTCCCTCTGTGTCAGGGCTGTTTTGCTGTGATTCTCTCCCCATCCAGCAGGATCCATTTCCATTTGCCTGGGAAAGGGAGCATGTCTGGGGTGGCTGAGGCTGTTTCCAGCAGGGAGAGAGTGGTGGTTCCTTGGAGCCAGGCTGGTTTTCAGAGGGGATCTCTAGCCAGGCTTGCAGAGGCCAGTCCAGATCCAGCAAGGTTTTCCCAGTTGAAGCCTCCATGGGGTTAATAGAGCAGAACACCCATGCTGGCAGTACGTAGGATGTGACAAAGCCCTCAGAGATGCTGTGGGTCATGGTGGCTGGTCATGGCTTCATGGGACTCCTCCCTTGGGCTTCTGATGAGTTCTCTGCTGTGGGGGGGTGGGTTGGCCACAGCCTCAGAAATGCTCTAAGCTGACATAAAACCAGACACTTGTGTGTGGGATTTGGTTTTGTAGGGTCCCCTCATCCCCTTCACTGCATGGCCTTGCCCCAGCACTGGGAAAGGTGGGATTTACCCTGTATTTGCCGTAAGCTGTGCCCACGTGGCTCTGGTGCACCTTGGGGTGATGCCCACAGAGGGCAGGACCCGGGGCTGTCTGGTTCATCCCCTCTGCCCTGGTCTGGGGCGCAGTCAGCATCGCCCTTTGCTTTCGGCAGGAGCTGAACTCGGAGCTGAGGCAGCACCAGGAGGACCTGGCTGTCCTGGAGACCCTGGCTGCGGAGCTGGGCTCCTGCGGCTTCGCCCCTGGCGCTTCCCAGCAGCAGGAGAGGCTGCAGAGCCTGAAGAAAGACTTTGTGCAGCTGCAGAAGGTGGCAGAGGAGAGGTGAGTGCGGGGACCCAGCACCCCTTGGGGCAAGACCCCTTGGAGAGGGGAGATGCTCTTTCCAGAGGGGGGCAGGAGCGGAGCCTTCCTGCCTCCCCCTCGCAGCTCAGCTCGCTCCAGCTGACGCTTTATAAAAAGCCTTGCCTGGGGGCGTTGTGAAACATTCCTGGTGCTGTAGGAGCCGCGTTCCTGCGCTTCCCGGCGTGTGGGCTGCAGCTCCAGCCTGGAGCATCCTGCCAGAGGGGAGATGGGGGCTGGCGCGGGATCGGGAGCCTGCCCCAGGCGTGCTCTCCTCTCTGGAGGTGACAGAGCTCTGCTAAAGCAGGGATAAGGAGGAGCTTTAGCAGCAGCTTGGGCATGAATTGGCCACAGCAGCTTGAGCAACAAGTTGCCTGTGTCCAGGGGGTTCATAGCTCTGTGTGCCTCCAAACTCCCTGGGGAATACAGGGAAGGGGATGGGAAAAAGCAGATCACAGAATCGCAGAATGGGTTGGGTTGGAAGGGACCTTAAAGCTCCTCCAGCTCCAACCCCTGCCACGGGCAGGGACCCCTTCCACTGGAGCAGCTTGCTCCAAGCCCCTGTGTCCAACCTGGCCTTGAGCACTGCCAGGGATGGGGCAGCCACAGCTTCTCTGGGCACCCTGTGCCAGCGCCTCAGCACCCTCACAGGGAAGAGCTTCTGCCTAAGAGCTCAGCTCAGTCTCCCCTCGGGCAGGTTCAAGCCATTCCCCTTGGCCTGTCCCTGTGAATCCCATGACAATCCCCAGTCATTCCACACTGTGCCTGCTGCTTGCAGCTGCGGTGGGTGAGTGCAGAGGGGTCCGTGGCTCCTGTCCTGTCCTTGTTCCTGCTGGATGGGCTGAATAGAGCAGAGCTGTGGCCAGGGAGGAGGGGCAGCATCCCCCCTGCAGCTGCCTGGGGCCACAGGCATGAATGAGCTCTGTCTTCCCAAAAGCTTCCCTTCCTGTGGGACAAAGAGCCCGGCGCAGAGCCAGCGCAGGTCCTGGTGGTCCATCGCTGTTGGCTACCGTGGTGATGCTGGTGTGGTCCCCAAAGCGCCACCAGCCGCGGCTTGAGGGGTCCAGCAGTGGTGAGGGGCAGGCTGGCGGGCACCCCGCTTTGGTTGGTGCTGCCTATGCTGCTCCAGAGCAGCATCTACTACTGATAGTAATAAAGGGCTCCTAAAGGCACAACTGCCGCATTCAAGCACGGGTAATTGCAAGGCAAAGCACGAGCTCTGACTCTCCAAAACCTTTTCACTCCCAGAGAAAAGGATGCGTCGTCCTGCCAGGAGCAACTGGATGAGTTTCGGAAGCTGGTTGGGGCCATGAGGAAGTGGCTGAGGGAGAGTGAAGGCAAAATGCCGCCCGCTGAGACCTCCCTGGGCACCCAGGAGCTGCATCAGCGCCGGCAGCAGATCCAGGTGGGCAGAGGGAGGTGGAACCAGAGTGGGAAATGCTGGGAAGGTGGAATCGATCCCAGGAAGCAGAGTGCTGAGAGGTGTTTTATGGTCACAGGAATCCTGGGCTCCCCTGTACTTGCTGCTGAGCTGCAGCCTCTGGGGTGTGTGTGCATCCAGTGGTCCCTGGTTTGCAGGGAGCAGAGCAGTGGGAAGGTCCTGTTCAGCACTGCCTGATTTCCTTTCCTCCCCTGCCTCCTCTAGGTGGGATTTGGGAGTGGGAGACCCAAGCCCAGTCATTTTCCCTGCGTGTTTTCCCCTTGCTAGACAATGGAAGGTGTCCTGTCATCCGAGCCCCCGCTCCGCGATGCTTTAGATCAGGATGTGCCAAGGGTTTGACTCAGAGGCAGAGCAGCGTCTGCTGAGTCACCCCCAACCCTCGCACCCCTCGGCACGTCACCGGGCTCCCCACGGCGCATCGGGCTCCGGCACCCCCGGGCTCTGCCAGGACTGGATGCAGCGAGGCTGGGTTGTGCACAGAGGAGGAGGGAGGTCCCAAACCAGTAGGAGGGAGAAGAGGGGTTTCCTTCAGCAGACCCGATAGTTCGGGAAGAGCTTTGCACTCCTTGAGTTCCCCTGACTAAAATAAACGGGAAGACACCCACTTCCCCAGTGCAGTCTGCTCACTGGGCTCCGGTTCCATGGGTGCTGTGTCCCGGTGCCACCGAGTCACTGCAGAGGTGATGGGTGAGGAAGGGAGGGCTGCAGCCACGCAAGTGACATCCCCAATCCCGTCCTTTGTTCTTGAGCAGGATCTGCTGGAGGAGTGGAAGGGGAAGGGGGCTCAGGTGGAGGAGATCGGCCGCAGAGGGACCCTCCTGGAGAACCTCATTGTGGAGATAACGGCCCCCGATGCCCCCCCTAAGGCAGGTGAGTCGCAGCCGCTCTCCTGAGGATGCCTCCTTCCTCAGTGCTCCTTTTGCTCTCACACCGAGCCCACCTCAAGCAAACAATGGGGTTATTTCCCCCTTCTAACAAACTGCAGAGGGCCCGTGGTGGTCCAGCTCTCGTGATGCTCTGAGGCATCAGCCAAGCACTCGGAGCCCACACACTTGGCTTGATTTGCTGGAGCATGGCAAGCACTGAATGACTGAATGTGATCCCAGCATGGGGACAGGGATTGCTGCTTGCATAGAGCATGGGAGCTCATGGAGGCAGCTCCTGCTTTCCCGTTTGATGTCCTTCAGGCTCCTGAGGGCTGGAGTGTTTCAACCAAACTCCAGCCTTTGGGTTTCATATCTGGATGAAACTTAAGACTGATATTCAGACATAATTCACTTGTCTCCTTGCTGGCTTCAAGTCTGCGAAGCAATGAGATTATGTCTGGGTTGTTTGGAAACCAACTGAAAGATGTCTTCCAGCTTGTGAGAACGAGTCCCTGAGCTCTCGTCATGGATGGGCATTTATGGGAGTGCACGGTCCAGATGTGTTCATTAGGGTTAACCTGAGGAGCAGTTCAGTGGGAAACCTCCAAGAGAAGAGGGGTGGTCACCCCACGAGGCGTGACCAAAGCTGCAGCCCCCTTGCCTCTATGAAAGCTTTAAGATATGTGGTTAGAAAGAGAGAAGCTTGCCCTACAATGTCTCTGATGAGTCCCACTTTGGTTGTGAATGTAGCTGTGCTATCTGGTGTCCAAGGAGTGGAGCCTCTTGGCAAAGAGAGCAAGTCTGTGCACTGAGGCGGGTTTAAATCGTTTCATCCCATCAGGAAAAGAGAACGTGGGGGAGTTATGCTCTTCAGGGGAGTGAATCTCTTCAGAGAAGGCACTCAGCACTTCACTTGATATTATAAAGTCATGCTTAGGCTAGCAGCTTTCCAGGCTTGGGGAGGTGCCCAGCGGTCCCCAGTATGACAAGAGCCACATCCACCATGGGTGATGCTGGGAGAGGTGCCCAGCTCCAGAGGAGGGCCACGAGAATGCTCAGGGGCTGGAGCACCTCCCATATAAAGATCGGCTGAGAAAGTTGGGGCTGTGCAGCCTGGAGAAGAGAAGCTGCATGGAGACCTCAGAGCAGCTTCCAAGTATCTGAAGGGGGCTATAGGGATGCTGGGGATGGACTCTTCATTAGGAACTGTACTGATAGGACAAGGGGTAATGGGTTAAAACTTAAATAGAGGGAGTTTATATTGGATATAAGGAGGAAATCCTTTCCTGTTAGGGTGGTGAGGCACTGGAATGGGTTGCCCAGGGAGGTTGTGAATGCTCCATCCCTGGCAGTGTTCAAGGCCAGGTTGGACGAGGCCTTGGGTGATACGGTTTAGAGCCAGGTGTCCCTGCCCATGGCAGGGGGTTGGAACTTGATGATCTTAAGGTCCTTTCCAACCCAAACCATTCTATGAGTCTATGATTCTGCTTCTGGTCCAGTGAGTCAGGAGCAGCTCCAGGGCAGCGAGGGATGCAGGTGTGTGGGGAGGAGGAGGAATAAACCCATTCCAAAGGGAACTGTGGGCTCAGTGGCACCGGGCGGGTGGGGATGCTGTGTCTGTGCTTGGTGGCCGGTGTAGTCCGTGTCATTGGAAGGCCATTCATCGCTTGCTGTCTGCATTCCTAACGCGTCTGTCTTGTCCCTCTGTCTGTCTCCGTCCCCTGTGCTCAGGTGCGGCGCTGCCCGCTCCGGGAGGGTCGCTCGGCAGCGTGAACGGATACCACACATGCAAAGGTGAGCTCGCTGTCCCTGCTGTGCCAAGGCCACCTCACCGTCCTTGTCCATTTGTCTGTGCATTTCCATCCATGAGGGTATAAACCCCACTGTGGCACCATCAGCATCCCATCCCCAGTGAAACGAGCTGGTGGCATTCCCAGCCATGCTGGAGGATGTAAGTGAGGCTGAAGGATGCCGAGGGGCAGCTTTGGGGAGTGAGGGCACCCTGACACCCCATAGGTGGTGTTAAGAGCTGATAAATGGGAGGTGGTTTTAAGGCCTGCAGTTAAATTTATTGGTTCTAAGGGATTATAATGGCTTCCAACCCTTCAGTTTGAAGAGCAGTTTTAATTATTGCCCGTTATCTGCTGTTAGTGCATCAGTTCAGCGAGGTAATAGGTGCATTAAAACAGCTTTATATTTCGGTGTCAAATCCTTTAACCTTGTACCAGCAGTGACCTTGATGGGGGGGACTCAGCCTGCACCATCTCACCCACACGAAGGCATTTGCTTTGTTTGCACACTGTCAGCGTGTGGCCATGGTGTGGCTGGAAGGGCCCCTTGGGCACGAGAGGGGAGGATGATGTGACACTGCTCTGCAGGAGGATGGACAGCAGCACAGCCTCTTCCTCCTCACGCTTGGCTGGCTGTGGCTGCCAGGGCTAGATCAGTTGCTGAGAGCCCAGGTGAAGGCAGGCAGCGTGAGCAGTGTCCTCACCTCGGGCTGCTTTTTGGCGACAGATCTGACTGAGATCCAGTGCGATGTGTCTGACGTGAGCCAGCAGTACCAGGGCCTCGGCGCGGCGCTGCAGGAGCGCCAGCAGCAGCTCTCGGCTATGCTGGAGAAGATGCAAGAGGTGCAGGAGGAGGCCAGCTCCTTGCTGAAGTGGCTGGAGTCGAAGGAGCGAATGTTGTCGGAGCTGGACGCCTCCTCCTCGCCCACCAAGACAGAGACAATGAGAGCCCAAGCTGAGCACAACAAGGTAACATCTCTTCCAGAGCACAAAATGGGGATCAGAGCGTTTCCTCCCAAAGGATCTCAGCGATGGGCTTTATTGCAGCAGGACTAGGAGCTGAAAGCAAGGCTTTCCACAGAAGGGATCACACGCAGGTCATGGTTCATGAGCCAACGTGCTGTGCTCGACCTCTTTGCTTCTAGACCTGCTGCTCTCAGGCACTGGGCTCAGGGGAAAGGAGTTTATCTATAGCCCTTGTTGCTGGGTCACTCCAGCTTCTCCTGGAAAGCAATTCCCAGCCTTTCCTTGCTCTTGGAGCCAAGTTAGCTCATGATATTGCTAATAAAATGAAATGATTTCATTAAAGAGCAAAGAGCAGAAATTGCCCAACTCCAGCTTGTAGCCGCTGCTTCATTCCTACTCGGTGATTTCAGTCTTTTGCCCTACATCTGAAGAAGTTCCAATGATTGTTTTCCAGGCATTTCTGGCTGAACTGGAACAGAATTCAGGGAAGATCCAGAAGGTGAAGGAAGCACTTTGTGGCTTGCTGGAGAAATACCCAGATTCTCCAGAAGCAGTGAACTGGAAGAAGATGCAGGAAGACCTGAGTAAGTGCCTGGAGCACTTGGTGAGGCTCCTGTCTTGAAGCATCACGTATAAGGGGGTTGGGATTGGAGGGGCTTCCAAAGTCACAGCAGAGCAGAGTCACTTCCAATTAAAATGCAGTAAATAGCAAACTTCTCTCCAAGCTGTCTGGTGTACAAGGTGCTCCTGAGACGAGCCCTGTCCTGATTAATGAGATCTCTATGATGGATGTGGATTTTAAAGCCTTGCCTCTTTAAATTACTGCTTAAAGAAAGGGAGGGGAAAAAAAACCATTAGCAACACGAGTTGATTATTTTGATTAAATGCTTCATGGCTTGATATAAAATTCCAGGCATTACTAAGGCTGTCCTGGGTAGTTAAATGTTGACCAAACAAGACTATTTAAAAAGGACCCCATAGATTCTCTTCTTTGAAATAGCAGGAACCTGTTTATGGATTTCTCTGTCCAGGAGATCTGAATGTGCTGTGTGAGGCCTGATATCCTCATGCACTGAGCCAGGGGTGCTTGGTGGCACCCAAGGCCAGACCAGCTCATGGCAGTAGTGACCCAAGTGCAGAAATCCTCCTTTCCTATGAGCTATGACTATGTAGCCATTAGAAACAGCTTCTTAGATGGAGAATGAGTGGAGCCATTTAGCTTTACTGACAAGCTGAGGAGGTTTCCTGTTGTGGAAGCCATGGGGAGGTTAAAACCCCTTCCTGATGGAGGGGTGGGCACGATCAGCACCAACAGAGCCCGTGCTTCAGATTGCAGGTGGGAAAGAGCCAGCCAGGCGACGGCAGCACGGCAGCAGAAGCTGGAGGAGTCGGTGAACCAGCTGGCCAGCTTCCAGGCTGCTGAAGCCCAGCTGCGGCCTTGGCTGCTGGAGAAGGAGCTGATGATGAGCGTGCTGGGACCCCTCTCCATCGACCCGAACATGCTGAACGCGCAGAAGCAGCAGGTCCAGGTGAGCTGGGAGCTCCGCTGTGTGTTCAGGTCAAGAGGCGAGGGTGTCTCATCCCGTACATGAGGTGGAAGATTGCACTTGGAGATGTCTCAGTGAGTGCTCGGAGACCTCAGGGCTCCTCCAAACCCTGTCATGAGTAACTCGAAAGGGAGCCGTGCTCAAGCTCCCTTCCCCGCACTGCATTGACTCATCAGTGAATCACTTGGCCCCCTCTTGGAGAATGAAATTGCTTTAAACAAGACCTGTGCTGATGCTCAGCAGGACTCGCTAATGCTGCCCCTTCACCTGGCAAGCCTGCCCTTTCCCAGCCTCTTGCTTCCCAATCCTAACATGTAACTGGCTGCATCAGAAAACGAAATGCCCCGGTTGACATCATCTGATTTCCTTCTCATCTGGCTGGTTTGTGTTAACATTACACAGCAGCAGAACAAATAAGAGCGAACAAAGTACAGAAGTCATGGACCCTCCCAGCTTTTTAAGTTGGAAGGTCACAGGAAATCTGGCCTACCCAGCCCAGGGCTTGTTCCATGGGGTGGATAAAGCCCCTGGAGGTCTGCTTTGTTTTGTCTGTGTGTACACAGAACTGTCAGGTTTGTGCAAACATTTGTATGTTATTTCTATTCCAGTTTATGCTGAAGGAATTTGAAGCCCGCAGACAACAGCATGAGCAGCTCAACCAGGCAGCTCAGAGCATCTTGACTGGCCCTGGAGATGTTTCTCCATCCGCTAACCAGGTGCGGGAAGAGCTCCAAGGGGTTAATCAGAAATGGTCTGAGCTAACGGAACGCCTCAACTCCCGCTCCAGCCAAATTGACCAAGCCATAGTGAAGAGCACCCAGTACCAGGAGCTCCTCCAGGGCCTGTCGGAGAAGGTGAAGGCAGTTGGGCAGCGCCTGAGCAGCCAGTCTGCCATCAGCACCCAGCCCGATGCCGTGAAACAGCAGCTGGAGGAAACCAGTGAGATCCGCTCGGACCTGGAGCAGCTGGAAGAGGAGATCACGGAGGCTCAGACCCTCTGTGATGACCTCTCTGTCCTCATCGGGGAGCAGTATCTCAAAGATGAGCTACGGAAACGTCTGGAGACAGTGGCGCTGCCTCTCAAAGGGCTGGAAGACCTGGCAGGTGAGATGGAGCTGAGACGTTGTTAAGATATGTGGGGATGTCAGACTCCACCCCTGCTTTTTGCCTAAGGGCTCTCCTGTTGCTGGCTTTCTAAAAGCAAACAGATTCATTGGCTTTTAGGGTGTTTCCTGGGTGTTTTATGTGGATCTAAGCACAGGAGAGTTCACACTGCAGACATACCTGAGCCTGGGGAGCGAGTTTAGTCCCACTGATGTGGCTCTTCAAGCACATCGCAGCAGTGTGCCATGTGCTGTCCTTGGGGTGGAAAAAACCAGTTCCTAAATTCAGAATGGGGCATGGAGAAGAACCAGTGGCCACCCTCTGAGCTTGGGATGCCTCTTCTGGTTTCTAAGAGGTTGCATTTAGGGACTGGCCAGGGGAACTTGAGGCTCCTGTGTTATCGTTGCCTCTTACTATTAAGGAAATTTATGAATCAGTGAGCAAAAAGGCCAGTGATGCAATGGAAAGCTCCTTCCTGTTAATCAAAACACAGTTGGTGCATCTGAGCTGATTTTAAGTAATTGCACTTTGCTTATTTGATTTCAGCTTAATTGTCGCGTTCTAATGTCATTCCCGTTTCAGCCGACCGGATGAACCGACTGCAGACTGCCTTTGCCAGTTCCCAGCAGTTCCAGCATATGTTTGATGAACTCAGGACCTGGCTCGATGACAAACTGTGCCAGCAAGCTCAGAGCCAACCCATTTCTGCTAAACTGGAGAGGCTACAGAGCCAAATTCAGGAGCAAGAAGAGTTCCAGAAGAACCTCAACCAACACAGTGGTTCCTATGAGATGATTGTAGCCGAGGGAGAATCTTTGCTGCTTTCTGTCCAACCTGGGGAGGAGAAGACCACTCTGCAAAACCAGTTGGTCAGCCTCAAAACGCACTGGGAAGAGCTCAGCAAGCAGGCTGCCCACAGGCACTCTAAGCTCAAGGACTGTTTGCAGAAAGCTCAGAAGTACCAACGGCACGCAGAGGACCTCCTGCCTTGGGTGGAGGACTGCAAGGCAAAGGTGATGGAGCTGGAAGTAACTCTGGATCCAGTGCAGCTGGAGGCAACCCTTCTGAGATCAAAGGCTATGCTGAGCGACGTGGAGAAGCGGCGCTCCTTGCTGGAGATGCTCAACAGCGCTGCCGACATCCTCATTGATGCTTCTCAAACCGATGAGGATGACATTCGGGATGAGAAGGCTGGCATCAATCACAAGATGGATGCCATCACAGAAGAGCTGCAAGCCAAGACTGGCTCCATTGAAGAAATGTCACAGAGGCTCAAGGAGTTTCAAGAGAGCTTCAAGAACATTGAGAAGAAGCTGGAAGGGGCGAAGCACCAGCTGGAGATCTACGATGCACTGGGGCCACAGGCCTGCAGCAACAAGAATTTGGAGAAGCTCAGGGCACAGCAGGAGGTGCTGCAGGCCCTGGAGCCACAAGTGGATTATCTGAGAAACCTCACTCAAGGTCTGGTAGAAGATGCCCCAGATGGGTCTGACTGTTCCCAGCTCCTAAGCCAAGCTGAGGTGGCTCAGCAGGACTTCCAAGCTGTGAAGCAGAAAGTCAATGACTGCTGTGCACTTATGGAGAACAAGCTTGAAGGGATCGGTCAGTTCAGTAACCGGGTCAGGGAGATGTTCTCCCAGCTGGCGGATCTTGATGATGAGCTGGATAGCATGGGCCCCATCGGGAGAGACTCTGACAGCCTCCAGTCCCAAGCAGAGGACGTTCGCACGTTCCTGGGCAAGCTCCATGGGCTGAAGTGTGACATTGAAGCTTCTGAAAGCGAATGTAAGAAGATGCTGGAGGACGAAGGGAGCCCAGATTTATTAGGACTGAAACGTGAGCTGGAGACACTGAATAAACAGTGCAGCAAACTGACAGAGAGAGGCAAGAACCGCCAGGAGCAGGTAGAAACGACGCTGTCTCGTGTCGAGGACTTCTACAGCAGGCTGAAGGAGCTGACCCACATGACAACCGCAGCAGAGGACAACGAGGCGTTGCAGTGGGTGGTGGGAACAGAGGTGGAAACCATCAACCAGCAGCTGGCAGACTTCAAGGTAAGTCTTTATGCCATGGTGTTTCTTCAGTGGTGTTTGGTGTTGGAAGGTCTCTAGTGTTGTGGTGGAGGACCTCTGGTCTTAGAGCTGTCACAGCTTTGCTGTTCGTTGCTGTCCTGTCAGCAGTTTTGGTGTAGGAAAATAGCCTTGCTCTGGAGGATGGAAGATGAGCTGCTAGAGTGGATTGTGGTTAAAAGGTGCAGAATGGATTTGCTCTTGGGAGGAAAAAACCTTTTCCCTGTTCTCTTTGACATGTGTAATGTTGGTGTGCCAGTACCTCGTGGGCTTGGAGAGGTGGTTGGCATTTAGGTTTTGGGGGAGGGAGGGTTGGTTTTGAGTCTATCTTAACTGTAAGTTGGTGTCATTTGAGTACTCCAGATCATCCTGCAGGTCTTTCTAGCTGGCCCACCTTTCCTGCTGCTTGTTCACCTCATCTAGGCCACGTATTGCATCCGTTTTGGGGTCCTTGGGTACAAGTAAAGCCATAGATAAACTGTGGGACAAGGGGGTACACCCAGGAAATAAAACCAAAGCCAGGTTTTGGTGTGGACAGTTCATGTGCCCAGCAAAGAGCTGATGGAGACCATCAAGGCTTGCCTGAAATGCTGAGAGGGAAGAGTTGGTGTGTTTGCTGTTCTTTCACACAGTATTACGGTGTTGGGTCCTGCTGTTACACTATGTTGATTATATTAATACTGCTCAGAAGCTCTCTTGCTGTGACATTTCCATTACTGGTGTGCTTGGTAGCTGCTGATTGGGCTGATGTACATCTGGCTGCTGTGTTCCTGGTGTTAATGGAAGGGGTGGGAAGAGGGGGTGGTTTTACAGCCATTTACTCCTCATTTCATGGCTAACTGATCCTGTTCCACCTCTTAATAGCTCTGTGAAACCTTCACCTGGACAAAGTATTCCTGTTTTGGGGGTTGTCTCTCCGAAAAATCGTTTGGAAGTGTTACTTATGGGGCAAACTGAAGCTCCTCTGGTGGTTTTGCTGTTAACTCTTGTGTTGGGCAGTGTTTTGCATTGAGATTGTATTGGTTGGGAGGATTTAACTTCATCAGTAAACACCACAGAGGAGTCTCTTGGAGTATATCCCAAAATATATCCCAAGAGTGGTTTATTTTCCTTAAAACCAGTGAAACTTTCCTACAGAACAAGGGATTATTCCCTTGAGCAGCTCTTATTAAAAACAATGAGAAAACCTAGCATTGGTTCAGATTGCTTGGTTGGGGTTGGCAGGCACAGCTTAACCCATCGTAGTGCTTGTAAATGGTCTGTATCTCAGTGACCTTGACGTGTCTCAAGCTCTGTGACCCTTTAAGACGATGGTGGCCTGGGCTGCATGAACCAGGGGTGCTCTGGGAGGTGATGTGTCTTTAGCAGGAGTCATTCATTGTCCCCATGGTGTAGCTGAGGTCTGTGTTGGTGGAAACCCATCAGCTGCAGCAGCGATGGTGGGGTTCTACTGTGCAATGGCTGAGAATAAAAAGGGGGGAGAAGCAAGAAGGGGGATGGAGCAATGGTGGTTGTGCAGCATCATCCCTCCCCTGCACGGTTCATCCCCAGAGCAGGCATTGCTGCACAGATCCCGAGGTGCTGCAGAGCGCATCTTTGCAAAGCCTCACCTTACCGGTTCTCTCCAAGGGGAAATGCAACCCCAGATACTCATCTGCACGGGGAAGGGACCAGCTGTGCTCCAGACGTGCAGGAGGGAGAGTGCTGGAGAAGCTTGGCTTGGGTGCTGGGGGAAGCGGGGACCTCAGGGGGCTTTTATTTCTCAGCTCCTAAGACAATATCACAACTGTGTCCTGTCTTGGATCCCAACCAAGATGCAGGAGAGCGTGTCCGGGGGGAGCAGAGGCAGCTCCTGGGTCGGGAAGTGCTCCCACAGCAGTGTGGGGACGATGCAGCTGAGCATGGGGAGCAGGATAGGGTGGCCGGGGCTCTCCAGGCGCCGTTGCGGTCGGTCTGTCCTGAAGGCTCAAATGGAGGCAGATATTATGTCTTAAGGCATTAATTTTAATGAACATCTGTGTAAATGAGATGCAAATCAGGCATGGCCCCAGGCCTCCCGGCAAGTTGCCAATGCAGCCCTGACAAAGGTGGGCACTTCTGGGCTCATTGTGTCCAGATTTTAATAAGGAAGATCTATTGAAGCTCTGATGGAGGCTGTGAACAGATGACACCTGGAGCAGTTTATACTCGAAACTCCCCATAGATTTGTCCTGCAAACACCCCTCAAACTTGCCCCAAAAGGCCACAACCTCCAACAGACCCTTAGCTTTTGGAGAACTGCCACCCGTGCATTTCCTCTCTCCCGTCCAGCCCCATTCCCAGGCCACAGAGGCACTAATCCTGGCTATGGCAGGGATGAGCCCTCTCCTGCTGTAAATGCTCTTCCTGGCCGGGTTTCTGGGAAGCAGCTGTGGGATCTTGCTGGGATGGGGGAAGCTTTGTTTGCAGGAGGTGTTTCGGCTCAGCGAGCGGATGCGGAGATGGGGATGGCTGCACCGAGGGGCTGAGCCCATACCGGCTCCCGCAGCCATCAGAAGCCAGGATGGTGATGGGGGGGACACAGACTGGCCTAGGTAGGGACCGGTTTGGAGCACCACGCTATTGGAGGATTGTAAGAAACCTGTCTGGAAGGGACTTGAAGGGGTCTCCTGCTTAGCTTCTAGTTTTATGGTGAGATCAAGTGCAGCTGAAAGGCATTTCTGTGGTTTGGAGTCTGTGCTTATATGGATATCCTGATGGATTGCTTCAGATAGAGCTACACTGCAGAAGAAAGAGCACGGGTTCAGCTTGTGTTAAGCTGGCAGAGGAAAGGAAACCTCATCTTTAACTCCTGCTCTGCATCCGGAGTTTAACCCAAGGCACTGCCTCTTTGAGGAGCATCTTTTTGTATAAAAGGAAGAATCTGCGCTGTGTCTCCATGAGCATCACGCATCCGAGTTGGGCTCTTCAGCATCAGTGACAGGCACCTGGTAGGAGCTTCCAGGCTGGGGCAGTTCTTCCCCCTCAGTCCTCTCTGCTGTCGGCTCAGGTTTCTCAAAGCTAATATTAAATGTTAATGGCTGGAATCAAATGAGCTGCAGTTGAAATGGTACCGAATCAAACATCTTGCGTTGATTCCATTTAGCAAACAGCAGAATTCCTCAGGGAAGCGACTCCTTAGGCACAGATGGGGGACAGAGGTTCACACAGAGGCACGTAGGGGTTTTCTCCGTCGTGTACTCACCAGGTTACACCCCTTCATCCCAAAGATTGAGAAACTAATGCTGTCCTTTGGATCAAGCTTGTGCTGAGAGAGGGGCTTGGACAAGGGCCTGTAGGGACAGGCCAAGGGGAATGGCTTGAACCTGCCCGAGGGGAGACTGAGCTGAGCTCTTAGGCAGAAGCTCTTCCCTGTGAGGGTGCTGAGGCGCTGGCACAGGGTGCCCAGAGAAGCTGTGGCTGCCCCATCCCTGGCAGTGCTCAAGGCCAGGTTGGACACAGGGGCTTGGAGCAAGCTGCTCCAGTGGAAGGGGTCCCTGCCTGTGGCAGGGGTTGGAGCTGGAGGAGCTTTAAGGTCCCTTCCAGCCCAAACCATCCCATGATTCTATGGCATAACCCAATGGTCACCATCACATCCAAATGGGTGCAGGTACACTTGGCTGAAGGGGAGGCCTCATAGTGACACCTCTGTGCGTGGCTGGATGCCCATCAACTCACCAGCCCCCTCCTGATGCCGCACTGGGGGCCACCACACCACGTGTGCTGGCAGCAGTGGGGCACGGCACAGGAATGCTGGCGAGCTGGGACGTGCCACGTCTGGCACAGGCTGTGCTGCTTATCCCAACCTCACTCCCAGGGTTAATTAAACCCCACCCTGGCCCCAGCCGGAGCGAGGGGCTGCTGCATCCCATGGCTGCTGTGGGGAGCGAGATGGGATCTGTGGCTCCTGCCATGGGTTTCTGGGGAGGTTACTGAAGCTGTTGCTCAATGCAGTGAACTTGGGCACCACTTCTGCACGCCAACCGATGGTTTATGCTGGATGATGCTGGGGGAGGGAGAATCCCCAGGCAGCAGGAACTGAAGCTGCAATCCCATTCTATTTTAGAGCAGGTCAGGTCGGACAGAGCCCTTGTGCCTCCAGCACCCTTTTTGCTTAAATAAATGCAAAACGCAGGGAAGCAGTCCCAGGAGGGGTGATGCAGTGAGTGAGTAAAGCCCTGCACAGCGATTACTCAGCTGCCGTTCAGATGCTGCTCTGTCTGTCCCTGCTCCGGGTCCTCCCCTCTTCACCCTAAGTAAAAGCAGCAATTAGCTGTCGGGTGCTCGTCAGGAGCCCAAGCTCTTGGGTGCTCTATTTATGCCTCTGTCAGGCAGGAGCTGACTCGACAGCACTATCAGAAGTGCTGTTGTTAATAACAATGTCCCTTGTGCACAGTGCCCTGGGTGTTTCCTGGGTGCTGCTTTTCAGGAATGGGGGCTGTACCTTGGGGATTACAAGGGCATCACCTCCCTCAGGAGAGGTTGTCATTGCACAAGGCATCAGGAGCAGGAAGAGATGTGGGATGGGAGCGGCCCAGCACCATGGAAGGTTTCATGGGGGTCATTTTGCAGGAGGACTGAGGCAGGTGGTTTCTTCCCAGTTTGTCCCATTCAGGTTTGCAGAGCTGGGGACAAGCGTGGTCCCTGATTGCACAAAGTGGCATTTTGTGATCCTTTGTAAGACCCATGTCTGATGATCTGTGCTTCCATCTCTGGAACCAGCAGCTCTGAGGATGGGTAGAGGATGGGCAGAGGGAAACCAATGCCCCATCTGTGGATCAGAGAGCAGGACCACATCCATGTACTGATGAGGGGATGGGGCAGGGAGCGGGACACTGCCGCTTGCTGTGCCCCAGCCTGGCCGAGGGTATTTTTAACCCTGTGTGCCCCCGGAGGAATGCGTGTGGCTCCCGACAGTCGTCCAGTTGGGAGCAGCTGGGTGGGACTGGGCTGGGAGCGGGGACCGGCTGCATGATGGTGTCTTCTCGTTGAACGCTTTCCAGCCCTACTTAAAGTATCTCTGGTTAGTATTTTCAGCATCAGCAGCACACGCAGAAATGCCTCCTCTCTGACAGCTGTTAAGCTGCCTTAAAGGCACCATCTCCCCTCCTCGGAGAAGAGGATGATAAATGAGGGGTGATAAGCGCAGGCTGTGATGGGGCTGTCACCGGTGCCGGCTGGGGTGAGTGGGCCCAAGCAGGGCTGTGAAGTGCTTGGTGCACTTCTAACCTGGGGTGTTGTAAAGGAACGTCCTTGTGCTGGTCCCTGCAGCCTCCTCCTGGACACGTTCCTGTGTAACCTTATCCAGGTGTTCCTGCTCCGGCAGGGGGATTGGACTAGATGATCTTTTGAGGTCCTTTCCAATCTCTAACATACTGTGATACTGTGAAATGAATTGTATTGGGGAGGGAAGAGCAAACGTGTCCCCAGAGCTCATCCTCTCCAAAGGGAGCATCGCCCATGTGCTTGTTCATCAGTGAGTGGATGGGCTTTGACCTTGAGGTGTCAGGCAGAGGGGCACAGGCGCTGCTCTGGTCCTGAGTAAAGAGTGAATTAAGAGCTGCTGACACTGACAATAATAGCGAGGCTTTTACTGTTTGTCTTGACCATAAAACACTTGGGCCGTGGTCAAATGGTCCCTTCCAGGAGCCGGGTTGGGTCAATGCTCCCAAGCCACCCCCTTGCAGATGCTTTGGCTGACCCTGCCTGGTCCCAGCTGCGGGAGGTGGCTGGAGGAATGTCCCCCGTTAGCTGGTGGTGGTGGTGACACTTCCCAGCGTTTCCAGGAGATACTAAAAATACCAGCCTTGCATGGGAGCGGGAGGATCCGAGGGAGGAGGTGATGGGAAGCTCTGTGTCTGCAAGGGCTGAGCAGAGCAGGGAGAGGAGCCTGGTCCTGGTGGGATGCAGCCACGCAGTGGGAGATCCATAGGGAAGCACATAGATACAGGCTTTCCCATCACCCAGAGCATCTGAGGGAGTCGGGGCTCTCCACCAAAGGGAGTGACTGTGGCCACAAGGGT
This sequence comes from Neopsephotus bourkii, assembly GCF_033783945.1. Lineage (NCBI taxonomy): Eukaryota > Metazoa > Chordata > Aves > Psittaciformes > Psittacidae > Neopsephotus > Neopsephotus bourkii. The sequence goes on along the minus strand of NW_026901453.1, from coordinate 71,724 downwards.
CTGGAGCAGCTTCTCCAAGGGCAGGGCTTGAGCTTGGATTCGTCACCGCAGCACTTGAGGAACAAATGCCAATTCTTCTGCTGAAAGAGTGTTTAAAATGTCTCCCACCCGGAGGATTCTCTGGATAACACACTTACCTCACTTCCTAAGGAGCCTCCAGGGCGGTTTATTCATCACCCCATCCCTCGGGCTCTCTCTGTTGTCCCTGATTACTCTGACATTGCTCACTGCCACGGCGTGGGGCTGTGCCTGAGCTCTGCTGTAAGAACGTGGGCTCCAGCCTTCATTCGGGAGGATTATTTATACCAACGTATGTATTAGCTGCCTCGCAGGGAATGTGCCACCACGCAGCTCCAGCACCCTTGGAAAAACCACATCCATGTAAAAATGCCCTGCTTGTGTGTCTGCACATCCACGCTGCAGGTTCTTTCTGTGGGGTCTGGGTTTTGACCTCTTCCTGCAGACCCCCATGGAACCAGGCAAGGTTTCCTCCCCCAGGGCTGCAGAGGAGAGCCCTGAATTCATGCCCTGTAGGCTCAAATCACTGCATCACCAACCCCCTGAGCCTTTGAAGAGGGGCCTGGCATGAAATGGGTTTGAAGTCAGCTGTAAGGCAATGGGATGAGGGAGCACCCAGTCCGGTATGGTGGGATGGGATTAGCCCCAGTGCTCCTGCCTGGAAGAGGCTGGGAGCTCAAGGCTTGCCCACGCAGCACCGTGATGGCAATGATTTGGCAAGAGGAGCAAGTTTAGGAGGAGAACAACAGCACTGGAAGGGAGATAAAGAAATCTCTCTGACTGTCTGACGAATGCAGCAAAGGTTTTAAAATACACGAACACGCTGGTAAAAATCCCACAGCAACCTAAAAAGCAGTTTCTGAGGCAGATTTTGTGTGTGCTTTGGCTTTGTGCTTTCATTGCAGGATCTGAGGGAGGTTGAGATCCACCTTGAGTCCCTCCATTGGGCTGGAGGCACTTGGGGTTCGTCTCCTCTGCCTTGCTTGGACATGGCACCGTGTTCCTCCTGCCACCACCAACTCAGTGACCCCCACAGAGTCCGATATGGGGGACACAGTGACCTGCACACACAACTGGATATGGGGGACATGGGCAGCAAGACCTATAGGGACAAAGCTCATGGTGCAAAGGCAGGAGCAACCTGCATCCAGGCTGGGCAAGTGGGTGCTGTCCTACCTGGCACCAAGGGCAGATTGAAGCCTTGAGGATGCAGAAGGCCCTTGGCTGTACCCTGGGCTCATTAGCAACGTGTCCATCAAAGACCTTGAGCTATCTCTGGGCTCTCTTGCCCGTCACATAACACAGGTCCCTCCTTTCCAGCTGCTGAGATGCATTAAAAGCAAGCTAAAAATATATTGGTTTCCAAATACTGCTTTCCCATGTAAACAGTGGTGGCAGGATGTAACACAGTCATAAACAGGGTGACATCAGCCTGGGATGGGGAGGGCACGTGTCCCGCGGCCGGTGGCCATATGAGGAAAGCTCTGGGAGACAAATGAGGATGCTCCTACTTTGAGCAAGTGTTGGAGAACCTCTGCATGGGTTTTAGCTGAGGATCTTTATCTGCAGGACATGGCCGTGGGGCTGGGATGGGTGACAGCCCTGGGTAGAGCTCGCTGGTCCTTTCTCCGTGTTGGGCTGATAGCTGGAGCACAGGCATCCCAGCGCTTGCAGCCATGGTTCAATGTGGGTTTGGCTAAAATGTGCTGGTAACGGGGATTTGGTGACTGAACAAAAGCCAGATGAGGTCCTGAGGGTCCATTCTGCTCACCATCACCATGCTGCAGGTCCAGCAAGCTGCCAAGGGAGCAGATGTGGTCTCCTGAGCTCTGAAGCTCTACCAGCCCTTTATTTCAGCCCAAGCACTTGCTGCTGGCAGTGCTCTGTGTGCTGGAGCCACATGGAGAGAGCCCAAAGCACCTTTTTGTCCCGACCCATCCTTCAATAACTGACCCAAAGCTCGAGCAAGGTGCTCAAGTCACAATTCCCACCACGTCCCCATCGCTGCGGTGGCACTTGGTGCCTTCAAGCCGTGACTTAGGGAACCTGCAGGGGCTCCGGTTGGGGTCTTCAGGCCAGGCACAGCAGGTTTGTAATTGGCTTTAGTACTTGCTGAATATTTCCCTAATGGTTTTAGAGACGGGGGGGATGTGTTGGAGGAAGACTTGGCTTGCTCCTGGCACGTGACGCGGTGAGGAAATGGGAAAAGAATTTCTGGCTGTGAAACGGCAGCTCCACGTCGAGACCTCGCTCCTTCTTCGCAGTGGAACAAAAAGGCTCCGCGCCCCAGCCCAGATGCCTGGGATTCCTCACGGAGGGGCCCCGGAGCAGTAACGGTCCCGCTCCTGCTCCCGGCCAAGGTGGTAGCGGGGAGGCTGGGGGTGGCTTTGCTGGGGCGCTGGCACGGCGCAGCCGCCCTCCTCCTGTTGTTTCAGCTGCGCCGGGTTAATAACGGCAGCCAAAAGCTGGGGTGTCCCTGCCAAGCCTTAAAATCTGGGCTTTGGGACGCTCTTGTGGCGTTGGCAGCCAGGGATGGAGGAGCCAGCAGGGCCAGCCATGACTGTCCGTCCGCAGGGGACAAGGGATGGGCAAAGGGGATACAGGGGGCTGCTTGTACACATACACACACACACCGGTCCCTACTCCTTCCCCACCTCCCGTTCTTGGTCATATTTAATGGTGGAAATGAGAAAAGGGGTTTCCAAAGGTTTCCCGGTGCACAACCATCCCCACCGAGCTCCTCAGGCCATTCAACGGGTGTTTCTCCTCCGTAGCCCTGAACCCTCCCCTTCCCAAAAGCATCCATTCCCATCTCCCCAAAAGTGATGCCCCATCCCTGGCAGTGCTCAAGGCCAGGTTAGACAGGGCTTGGAGCAAGCTGCTCCAGTGGAAGGTGTCCCTGCCTGTGACAGTGGCTTGGAACTGGATGAGCTTTAAGATCCCTTCCAACCCAAACCATTCCAGGATTCTATCGGGGTGCATGGTCCATGCTTTTATGCATTAAGCACCTTCCCAGGCTCTTGTATTTTTATCCTCATGCTGTAATTCATCCTGAGGCAGCAGGCCGGGGGGCTGGTGGGGCGGGTTGTTGCCTGGAGATGTGTGGAGGCTGTTCCCAGCCCTCCTGGTTTCTCTCCCAAGTCTGCGACTTCCCTCGGCATCACTTCACAGCAGTGATTCACATCTCCCAGCCCCACTGCAGCCGCTTTGACTGTTCCCCATCTCTTAACCCCAAGGGTTGGGGAGGGGGGAAAAAGAAGAGGGTGACGGGGCTCGGGATGGGGGGAGCACGGCGCTGACCCGGAGCTGGGGCTGTTAAAACGAGTTTTTAGGGCGAGGAGCCGGCGTGCCGTGCGGCAGCAAGTTGTGGGTGGGTTTTTGGCAGTGGTGATGCGGCTCCAGGGAAGGCAAAAATGGGACTTTGGGGATGGGTTTTTCTTTGGGGGGGGGGGGGATTTAATAACTCGGCTCTTTGTGCAGGGGGGGTGCGAGGGAAGGGGGCCCGAGGCTGGGTCCAAGCCCCCTCCCAGCGCGGGGCTCGCTTGGGAAGCGCTTTAAAGAGCGAAACCAGGGAAAGCCCCGTGTCCGGGCGCGGACAAAGGGCCGGGGGAGCGCGGCTCGGCGGGGCCGGTGCGCGGGGGGGAGCCGCTGCCGTTGCCGGAGCCGAGCCAGGGCGTTGCTGCTCTTTGTCGGGGGCTGCCGCCTCCCCCCCGGAGGAGGGGCCAGTCCCGGCGGGGCGGGGAACGGGGCAGCCCCGGGGCTGCCGCCGGCCGAGCGCTCCTCCCCCGCCGCTCCCCTCCGGGGTCCCGGTTCCGCCGTTCCCGGGGCTGCTGTTACCGGGGGGGGGGGTATGGGGAGGGGGGGGTGTGGACGGGGCAGCGGTACCCGGGAAGGGGCGGCCCCGCTGCTCCCGCCCCGCCCCTCGGTGCCGCCCCCCCGCCCGCCTCCCCCCCGCCCTCCGCCGGGGCTGGCAGCGCCGCGGGAGCCCGGTGCTGGCGGCGGGGCCGGGGCGTGCGGCGGCCTGCGCGGATCGGCCTTTTGTTCGGCCGGCGGGAAGGAGAGCGGGCGGCGGCGGGGGCCCACAAGGAGGAGGAGGAGGAGGAGGAGGAGGAAGGCAGCAGCCCGGGCGCGCCATGCATCCCGCCGCACCGGCCGGGGGCTGCCCGCGGGGACGACGCGGAACCCCCCGGCCCCGGCCCGGCCGCTGAGCAGCGCACAAAAGGGGCGAGAGCGGCGGGGAAAGAGAAGAGGAGGAGGAGAAGGAAGAGGAGGAGGAGGAGGAGGAGGGGGCGGTACCGCTCTGTCCCGCCCGTCCTCCCACCGCCACCGCGGGGACCGGCCCCCGCCGCCCCCTCCCCAAGCCATGGCCGGGCCGCCCGGTGGCGCGGAGCCGCCGCAGCCCCTTACCGGCCGCTGGGAAAGTTAGTGCGAGAGGGGCCGGGAGGAGGAGGAGGAGGAAGAAGCAGCAGCAGCAGCAGCAGCCTCCGGCCGCCAGTGCTGCCGTCCCCCCCGCCGGCTCCCGGCAGCCCGGGGGATCCGGTCGCTCCGTCCCGTTGCCATTTTTGGATGCGTTTTATCGCCTTTTTTTTTTTTTTTGCCTGGGGAGAAGAAGAAGAAGAAGAAAAAAAAAAAAGCAGCGAGGACGCGGCAGCCTTCCTCGTCCTCCTCCTCCTTCTCGTCCTCCTCCGCTGCAGGACTCAGCCGGCTGCACTTGGGGGGGGGTCCAGCGTCTCTCGGTGATCGCGGGGTGACGGAAACCCCGATGCCATCATGGTTTGGAGACAGGAAACCTCCAAGTTTGCCCTGAATGAAGAACTTCCTGTGTTGAAACTTGTACGAATATCCGCTGACAAGCTCAGTTCAAATGAAAACACAGGAGTCGGGGGGAGAGGCTAATTCAGACCGGCTGGACTTTCCCGGAGCAGCGAGGAGCCGCTCGGGACGCGATTCCCAAGCCACCGGGACAAGCAGTGCCTTTGTTGTTAGAGACGGACATTCGGGATAACTGAAGAGCTTCAAACTCTGTCGCTGGGAATATTTAACCGAAGCTGTCGGGTGGTTTTCCCCCTTGGATGAGGGGTTTTACACGCGGTCGGGGGGATGAGATTTGGTGTTTCACTCCTTGGGAACGCTGGTGGAGCTGCTGAGCCGGCGCGGTGCTGCCGGTGCACCCTCCTGTTCCCATAGCGCCGCTGCTTTGGGGTCCGAGTCTGCCGCGGTGGGTTTGGGACCTGCTGGCTCTGTGATGCTTCCTGCGGTGCTGGGGCGGTTCCGTCATCCCTAAGGACGGGAGCATGGGCAAACCACTGAGCCGGCCAGACTGTTTACGGCAGAACCGCACTTGCCTGGGGAAGGGCGAGGAGGAGGATGGTTATATAGAGGATTGCTACGTGCCCCAGAGGTCCATCTACGACACGATGCGGATTAACGAGCAGATCGATCAGGGATCGAAGCTCAACCAGCTTTCCAAGAGCACCCTTGGCAAGGGGGACGGCAGCACCATCTCCAGCAACGGCACTCTGGGAGCTGCCAACGTCTTCGAGTCCAGGGCTCCAGAGGCAAAGAAGTTGGACGAACGAGTCATCTTCGATGCGCTGAAGCTCAGCAGCGACGTCTCCAAGCCAGCGCCGGCTCCACCAAGGAGGCGACCGAACCCTGAGAGGAAGGAGAATGTCAACCGGCGGTCGTGGAAGTCCTTCATGCCACCAAACTTCACCGAGTTTGCAGAAAGGATGGGGGCTTCGCTGAGCGAGGTGTCGGAAGCGGGTGCTTCCAACCCTTCCCTGCGGGATAAACGGGAGTCAAGCACCATACTCACCGACCACCCCGGCCAGCCTGACCACGGCGAGCCCATGTCTGAGTCCCTCACCTTGGAGCACGTCTCCAAGTCATCCGGCACAGCGGAGGCTCTCACGGCCAAGCAGTTCGGTGCGGATGGCTACGGTGGTGCCCGGGATGAGCGCCAGGCCCTGCTGAACCCCGGTGAGAGCCGCGGTCGCATTGGGAACCTGGCCAGGGTGCACCGGCTCCCCAGTGCCACCTGGCCACGAGCCAGGAAGAACTTCATCAAGGGAAGCCTCAGCGATGGGCACCAGGAGACCCTGGAGGCCTCCGAGTCGGACTCTACGGTGGAGAACGTCAACCTCTCTCCGTGCCTTAGCGAAGAGCTGCTGGATGCGGGACTGGATATTCTCATCGCCTCCAATCTCAGGGAGAAAACGGAGTCTGAGCTGAGATTTGAGGAGGACGAGCGTTGGGTGATGATGGAGGAGTGGGAGGAGGCGACGCTGTCAGAGAGAGGAAAGGCTGTTCTGGTGGCAGAGGAGAAGAGGAGCTGTTGCTTGGCAGATATTACTGAGGAAAGGGAACAATTCACTGCTCTGACGGACCCCCCCAGCCCGGGGGCCTCCCGGTCCTGTGCATCCCGGGGGGGTGCCGGCAGCCCCCCTGCTGACAGCATGTGCTGTACTGAGGACACAGCGGTGCAGTGCCAGGTTGAGGACTTGGCTCCGGGTTCAGAGCGCTCAGCCAGCCCCACGGGCCCCGAATTGTCCGACACGGACTCGGTGCAGATGTTCCTGGAGCTGGAGGAGCAGTGCCTGAATGAGGACGAGGGTGATGGGGCTGCCCCCGGCTGCCTGGAGGTTCAGGTCTCCCCGATGGATTCAGAGGGGCTGGACCCAGATTCAGCCAAACTGGCCCGGGTGGGGGTGGAAGCGTGTCAGCACAGGGCCCCTTTGGACATCAGCGCTTCAGACTCTGCCGTTGTGTCAGATCTGGAGGACTTTGATGTCACCTGCAGCTCGCAGGTGCTGAGCGCGCTGGAGCCCTTCTCGGAAAGGGACACCTCGGCCGTCACCCCGACGGACTCGGATGGAGGGGCCTCCCCCAGCCCCATGGCCACAGCAGGGCCAGGCTCCCTCCTGCGGTGCTCCCCGGCACCAGTGGAGGATGAACCTGACCCGCTGGTGGAGCTGGAGCTCGCAGGCAGTTGTGTGGTGGTGGTGGCGGGTGGTGAGATGCCATCACCTGAGGTGGGCACAGGTCCAGCTTCTGGCTTTGAGGAAGCTGATGACCCCAGTGCTGGGGTGGGATGGGGCATGGAAAACCAAGACTTGCTGGTCCCTGATGGGGAAGCATCAGAGCTTCCTGAGGAGACCGGTCCTGACCGAGCATCCCCCTGCCACCCCCCAGCTCCCCCCATGGCGGTGGAGGGGCTGGAGTCTCCCCCACAGCACCACAAGGACAGTGTTGAGTGGATGGATCCATTTGGGACCCATCACCTTCTGCCAGGAAGGACTGAGCTTCCCAGCTGGGATGTCCCACAACTGGTTTCTCAGGGTGAAGCCACAGACTTGGGGTCAGAGAGTGATGGGGCTGAGGGCCAGGCTCATGTGGCAGAAGGGGATGCTCACTGTGGTTCTCTGCCACCTTTCCACACCGGCTCTGCATCAGAGCTGGGCTCCGAGGCTCCAACAACATCCCCAGTGCATGTTGAAGACCTTCTATGGGAAACGGATCCCCTGGCTCTGGAAGGGGCTGCCCATGCTGAGGGGTCCCCCATGGAGGTGGCCGTCATGCACAGGGATGCCCCAGCCGCCATCCTGCAGCCGGGAGACCTGGACTTGCTGTTTGCCGGTGGCTGGGAGGGGCGGTCAGCAGCACGGTGCTGTGCCATGGTGCTGGGTGACGGGGCCCCATGTGCTGCCAGCCCAGCAGCCCTGGAGGAGCTTCCCAGCACATCACCCATTGTGGGGCAGCCTGCTCCTGATGCCATCCTAAGGGGTGTTGGAGGGCTCTCTGCTCCAGGGGATGTGGCTGTACCAGAGCTCCAGGCTCAGGAGACTCCACCAACCACTGGGGATCCAACCATGGATGCTGATGAACCATGTATTGAGCACCTGCCTCCAGATGCCACCACCACTGCCATGTCCTTGGCAATGGAAGAGCTTCTGGATGCTCCACCACCCTTTGCTGACGTGCCTGTTGCCGCTGTGCCACCACAAGCAGGCGACCCACTCGTCTCCAGTGTTGGTGGCCCTGTGCTGCTGTCAGTGGTGGGGCCAGCAGTGGCCTTGGGGGATACAGATGACTTTGCCAACACGGTTGTGCCGCCCATCCCGGAGGAGCTATCCCCCGAAGTGGTGGCTTTGGAGGGTGACCCCATGGTGGGAGCATCCGCTTTGGCTGTGGCAGCCTGGGATGGTGCCATGGAGGGGCCCTCCTTCACCTTCCTGCCCCCTTTGGAAGGACCCAGCTCCCCAGAGCCATGCGTGCCCCCGGGGGACACCCTCCATCCCCGCAGCCATTCCCCGGTGCCTGTGGACACGGAGGGACCCCCGCTGGCCACCGCTCCCCTTGCAGAGGGGCCTCCAGCTCCACCGGATGGATTCGTTCCAGATAACGAGGTATTTGCTGCCCGGATGGGGTTTATTTTGTGCTTGAGGGGTGGGTGGGAGGTGGGAACTCAGGAACACAAGGCCAGGATCTGCCTCCCAAACAGCCTCCTCCCTCCGGAGTTCAGCTTGGATTTGGGAAGCAAAGCATTTCGGGGGGGGGGGGAGTTGTGTGTTTTTGTAAGTAGGGTTTCTGCTGCTCGATGACCTAAACCATTGTCTTAAGCTTTTTTGGCTTCTCCAAGTACATTACGGTCACCCCGATGTAAATCACAGGCTTGAGAAAAACCTTTTTGCCAGATCCTGGCAGGGTGGTTCCCGTCTCTGAAGCAGAAAATGCATTGCAAGAGAGAATCCTGTGAAACAAATTAAGAGCAAATAATTCCTGTCCTGGGCAGTCAGTGCTTGCTGCAGCTTTTTGAGCAAGCACGGAGGTGCTGAGGCTCTGGAAGGGCTCAGATTCTCTCTGTTGTTTGGGGATTTGCTTTGCTGTGCCATAGTTTTGCCTGGAGAGACCTCGGTGGTGGAGTTCCCACAGCCGAGTGCTGGTTTCCTGCCATCTGGATTAGGAGAGATATCACTAAGGAGACATCAGAAGTTAGACAGCGCCTGAAATCCCAATTCGGTGGCGTTTCCTCATCCTTTGGGCTGTGCCACGCGTGCGAGGAACACACATGGAGAGGTGTTCTCACATGGGGGGGTCCATGTGAGCATGGGCTGGGGCACCCAATGTGGACGTTGGTGAGGAAGCAGAGCTCTTGGGTTCTTGTCTCTTTGGTGTCAGTGCGTCCTTGCTGGAGGGACCCTTGTTTCAAGTGCAGCATCTCATTGTTAACCCCATCAATCTGCCTTGCTCAAACACTGTTGAAGCCATTGGCAGCTCTGGGTCTGTGCTGGTTCTTCCCACTTTGGGGCCTGGCCCCCTGTTTGGCAGTGGTGGGGTTAAGGAGTGCAGGAGATGGAGGAAGCAGAAAGTGAAGGGATGCTTTGGGAAGCTGCTTTGGGAAGCATTGCTGGGAGTGGAGCAGACGTCCTTCAGCTTGCCAAGACGTCTGTCCAGCCGCTTCGCCCGGGCAGGACGCCTCGCTCTGCGCCTTCTCCTGCCCAGCAAATAGGTATTAAATATGAGCCTCAAAGCTGAGTCACCGTGAGGTTAATGAACTAAATCACTGGAATCCTTTATGAGCAACGAAACACAATGCGTTGGCCGTGCTCTCTCCTCAGGCTGTGGCTGTGATTGCCTTTGTAGGGATCCTTGCGCAGCGATTCATGGTGCAGGTGCCTGTGGCTGGGTTTGCTCATGGCTCCTGCCCTGCTCCGAAGCCCTGGAGTTTGTTTTCTTGCATGCCAGGCTTATCAGCCTGGTCCTTTTGTGGCTTTGGCTGCTCTGGCAGCCGGCTCCAGATATAAACAGCCACGGGAGCAGCAGCCAGGGCGTCGTTGGTTCCGTGGCACCGTTTGTTTCTTAGAACCGTGGCATAGTTTTCCTGGAGCAAACAGCTCCTGGATGGGAAGAAATCACTTGGGAAATGAGGCAAAGAAAGTCAAGGTTCCCTTCGCTTGGGCTGGGAACTTTGTGTGTGTTTGCCTGCCTTGTGTTCCTTTGGAGGCCAAGCGTCTGCTGGGTCCGCAGAGCTGTGCCATCCATGAGCTGCTGCTCTGTTAGGAGAGATCCTGCATCCGAGTGGGACTTTATGATGCCATCAGTGTCCGTTCAGTCTCTGGCACATGAGGAAGCAGGCGGCTGCCTGTGATCCCTCTGCTTCCCAAAGAGAAGGGATTGTGCCAGGGCTGAGGGCTCTGCTCCTGCCCAGCGCTGGGTGCAGGGTGACCTGTGCTCTGGGTGGGTTTGTGGTCCAAGGGACCAGAGGAAGTGATGGAGGGCTGCTTTTCCTTTGGTTTTCCCAGGTTTGTCCCTTGGGACCCGGCTGTGCGGCTGCAGGGACCATGCAGGGCGGCCGTCAGCATGGTTAGAGCAGATCCCCAGCTCTGATACTCTGATAAAAGCACTTATCTCCTTTCAGAGAACAGGATTTGCCCTGCTGCCTCTCTTTACAATGGGGAGCTTCATCTGCTCTCCTCCCCCTTCCCTATCGCATCTTTTTTGTTCTAAAAAGCTTTTCCCCACAGGATTCCCAGGCAGGACCATGCCAAATGCGTGGTGCAGTAAATGACTGGCACATTCATTGCTCATTGCCTTTGTCTTTCGAAACACAGCCGGCTTCATGGTGTCTGTAATTTTGTGGTTAACAAACTCCTATGATGTCAGGTCTCTGTTCTCAACAGCATCACTGTGAGAATTGCTTTAGGTTTTCCCCCAGGAGCATCGTTTCCCAATCTGGTGGCTGGCCAGAGCCAGTGCTCTCATTTCTTCCCCCATTTGCTCTTTCCACCTTGCCCCAGTGCTTGGAAAAAGGGGATTTACCCATTTAAAAGCAGAGGTGGATGCTTATGGATCCCAAGCTGTGCTCCACACTAGTGACATCTGTGTTACTGGGTCAAGGCGAGGGAGGAGTTCAAACTTGTGCAACTCTGATGAAATCACTGCAAAGAGCTTCTGCATCTTCTCTAGAGGAGAAAGCCTTTTGTATGTGAATGATTGGAGGGGCTCTAAGAGCATCTCGTGGGTTACAAACCCCTTTTCTCTCCCGCCCTTCCCACTCCTAGCTGTTCCAGAAGGAGCAAGTGGATCCTCTCCAGCTAAAACTACAGCAAGTCAATGGAGTTGGTCAAGGACTCATCCAAAGCGCCGGGAAAAACTGTGATGTCCAAGGGCTGGAGCATGACATGGAAGAAATCAACACCCGCTGGAATACCCTCAACAAGAAGGTGAGAGCATGGGGATGGGGGCTGTAACCAGATTCTCTGGGCCCTGTTGGGGTTTGGTAGAAGAAGGGGGTCATTGGCAAGGAGCTGAGGCTCCGGTGTCAATGCATCTCCAGCCTGACGGTGCGGTGGGGTTGTGTTTGGGGTTCAGGTGGCCCAACGAGTTGCTCAGCTGCAAGAGGCCCTATTGCACTGCGGGAAGTTCCAGGATGCCCTGGAGCCGTTGCTGAGCTGGCTGGCAGACACCGAGGAGCTCATCTCCAACCAGAAACCTCCCTCTGCCGAGTACAAGGTGGTGAAAGCCCAGATCCAGGAGCAGAAGGTGAGCAAGCACAGGGTGACAACAGGCTCAGTGGGGCCGGGAGCTCTGCACAGCCAGACAGTGTTTTGGGGTCCAGCTGTAACAGCAAAGCCTATCTGGAATGTCCACAAACCTGCTTCTTTCATGGGGACCTCAGAACAGCTTCCAGTATCTGAAGGGGGCCTATAAGGATGCTGGGGTGGGACTCTTCACTAGGGACTCTAGTGATAGAAGGGGTAACGGGTTCAAACTTAAACAGGGGAAGTTTAGATTGGCTATAAGGAAGAAGTACTTTACTGTGAGGGTGGTGAGGCACTGGAATGGGTTGCCCAGGGAAGCTGTGAATGCTCCATCCCTGGCTGTGCTCAAGGCCAGGTTGGACAGAGCCTTGGGTGCCATGGTTTAGTGTGAGGTGTCCCTGCCCATGGCAGGGGGTTGGAACTGGGTGATCTTAAGGTCCTTTCCAACCCAAACTATTCTATGATTCCATGGTGGATCTTCTGGATCCCCACATCCTAATGTAATAAGCAGGCAGCTCCTTTGACCACACTTGCTATCTCCACTGTCCCAGTCACCAGCATTACTTTACCCTCCTGCTGCCTCTTGAAGTTTGCTGCTGGTTTTGCTGGTCGGCCGTGTTTTTCCAGCGCTGGCTTCTGTTTGTGGTGGCAATTCTGCTGCGTCAGGAGCAAGCTGCTGTTGTAGGCACTGGTTTGGGTACTGGGACAAGCTGTAAGCCCCGGCCTGAGGCACGCCGGTGTTTGCAGAGATAACAGCCTGGGTCGGCGCCTGCCCTTGTGAGCCAGCGAGGGAAAGTTCAAGTGTGGTCATGGTAAAACATCTCAGAAATGAATTCTTACCAGGGCTTGGCCCGAAGTCTTGAGGCTCTGAAGAGGAGATGTATTTGAAGTGGAAGTTAAAACGTGATCGCGATAAGTTAGGGGGTGATAAGGAAGCCTCTGAAAAACTCCCCAGCGCAGAAGTGCTTTGAGTCTCTTAGAATAGAAATTGGAATAGAGTGGAACTGAACGGGATAGAATAAAGTGGAATGGGATAGAATGGAATAGGATAGAATATTTCAGTTGCAAGGGGCCTACAATGATATCTAGTCCAACTGCCTGACCACTTCAGGGCTGACCAAATTAAAGCATCTCATTACGTTGTTATTATTAGTTTTAAACTGGTTTTGATGGCAGAGGCTGTCCCATGGGGCTGGCTTTGGTCTTAGCCCCATCCTTACAAGTGGTTTTCAGCCACGATGAGAGATTCCACCTCTCTGAGGGCTAGAATTGGTTCTGCTGCTCCAATCTGGTAACCCTGCTCCTTTGGTCTCACTGTAAAGCTGCTCCAGCGCCTCCTGGACGATCGCAAAGCCACCGTGGAGATGATCCAGGCGGAAGGCGGCCGGATCGCGCAGTCGGCAGAGCCCGCGGACCGGGAGAAGATCGTGGGGCAGCTGGAGAGCCTGGAGCGGCGCTGGGCAGGGCTGCTGGGCAGCGCGGCCGGCAGGTGAGGGGCAGCTCATCCTATGGGCTCCCGCATGCGGGGGTTTGTGTGCAGACACATCCTGAAAACAGCTGGAAAACACGGGAAATCAAAGGCAGTCTGGGAGCTGAAGCTGAGAGCGGTGCCTTACAATGGCTGGGAAGAGCTCGGATTAAATAAATTCCCTGCAGGGGATGGATGTTATTTTTATTCCTTTAAGCTTTAACGTTTAGCTCGAGCGGCAGCATCCTGTTGACACCTTCCTGCTGCCTGAATCTCATTTATGAATCGCTTGTTGCTACATAAGCTAATTTTTGAGGTTATGAAATCACTTCTGAAGGCCCCATTTGACCTTCCCAGTGTTTTAAATCCCTGCCAAGATGGGACTGCCCATGTAAGACTTGTATCAGTGCTGGAATGTCTTTGAACAGAAGCTCAGCAGCTCCCAGACACCAAGAGCCCGGCCACAAGCTGAGCATGTCAGAGCATCTCCAAGATAATGATGGGAATGGGAATGGGTGTAAAGCAGCCCAGTGAGGGAGCCTTTCTGCCGCTTTCCCAGGGGGATAAACTGGACCCAAAGGCGCAGCTGCACGAATCAGTTTATTTTGCAGTTTCCCCATGCTGATTTTTGTCCTTGCCTTTGCAGCTTGAATGACAGCGTCCCACCTTGCTCTGAGCAGGGCTGCTTTGGTTCCCTCTTCCTAATACTCAAAGCTGCTTCCTATGCCTGGCTCCAACAGGGAGCTGCTCCTTAGTGCTTTATTCCTCACTACAGGCAGAAGCAGCTGGAGGACATCTTGGTCCTGGCAAAGCAGTTCCACGAGACCACAGAGCCCGTGTTGGACTGGCTCTCGGTGACAGAGAAGAAACTGGCCAATTCAGAGCCTATCGGCACCCAGACTGCCAAAATCCAGCAGCAGATCAGTCGGCACAAGGTAGGACCCAGGAGCTGCTGATGGAAGTGATCGCTCTCAGGTCCTGCTCACGTGGTTGTTTCTGCCCCAGCGAGGGGGTTTGGGGCACAAATAAGGACACAGGGAGGTTCCCAGGGTGCTTTATGTAGAGAGAAGGCTCCAAATCCTAACTCAGAGTGGGTAAATACTGAACTGATGTCTTTGTGCCTTGCGACTCTGGGTAGAAAACCCATTCCTGCTGTTGTGTTTCAAGGAGTCACAGAATATCTCAGATTGGAAGGCATCATCGAGTCCAACTCCCTGCTCCTTGCAGGACTACCTAAAACCAAACCATCTGACCAAGAGCTTTGTCCAGATGCTCCTTGAATATCAGTCCCGGTCCCTGCACACCAGAGCTGTGCTAGCAACTTTGTGTTAAACCTTCCCTTTATTCTGTTGCAGTTTGCCCGTTCACGGATGGGTTTCGTGTCTCCTCCATCCCGTCACTCACATTCATTGTTTCTGTTTCCCCCTTTTTTGCGTTCGTTTGGTTATTTTATCCATTTTTCAGTTTGGTTTGGTCACTCATTTTCCTTTCTGTTGTTCCATTTTATCCTCCCGCCATTCAGGCTCTAGAGGAAGAGATAGAGAGCCATGCGGGCGACGTGGCCCGGGCGCTCGGGGTCGGGCAGTCCCTCTCCTCCCTGAGCTGTGCCGCTGAGCGCAGGCTGCTGGCAGAGCGGTTGGAGTCTCTGCAGAGCCGCTACGGCGAGGTCCAGGAGCGGTGCTGCCGGAAGGCAGCGCTGCTGGATCAGGCGCTATCGAACGCCAGGCTCTTTGGGGAGGAGGAGGTGGAAGTGCTCAACTGGCTGGCTGAGGTCGAGGACAAGCTCGGCTCGGTATCCGTAAAGGATTACAAACGGGACGTCCTGCAGAAGCAGCATGCCGACCAGCTGGTATTTTCCATTTTCTTCCATGCTTATGTTGCTTGTTTGGTTGCATTTCTCTGTCTTTAGTGGCGTTTCTGGTCTGACTTTAATTTGACATAGCTCGTTCCACTGCTGGTTCCACTTCTAGGCTTGGAGAAGCGTAAAGAGGTTTCATGTGTTAAAAACAATCGTTATGGCCCCAAAAAGTGGGTTTCCCAGAGGGGAAAACATCCAATTATTCATCTGCTTTGTGAACAATGTCTGGGCAAGCTTGGCCACCCCGTGCCTTTAGAAAGCTGGATGCTGTTTCCAAGAATGAGAGCTTGAAAAGCCCAGTGGGTTTTCCAAGGCAGGCTGGCCACCGAGGGAGCGTCTGCTTCCGCTCCTGGGGCCATGCAAGTTCCTTTCAAGAGTGAGGTTATGTCTAATACAAGGGCGAACACAGATCCAATGGGTTGGGTTGGGTTTGCTCTAAGATTGGAGCCTTTTAGTCCCAGAAGTCCTAATAATGCCCACAGAAGGATGTCTGGACAAGTACCACATCTGATGTTCGCCCATCCCATACTCAGGAGGAACACTTCATGCTCTCCTTAGCATCTCTGGCTGGCAGGACACAGGGACCTGCCTGCAGGAGGATAACCCCAACTTGCCTTTCCCTCCAGGCTTTGAATGAGGAAATTGTCAACAGGAAGAAGAATGTGGACCAAGCCATTAGAAACGGGCAAGCTCTTCTGAAGCAAACCACAGGTACCACAAAGATCTGGGGATGCTCCGGCTGATGCGGGGGGTCTGGGTAGCGCCTCTCCTCCACACAATCTTCTCTGGGAAGCCCATGCTCTGCAGTGATAGAGGGAGGATGTTCTTCCTGAGGTCTCATTTCCTTTTGGATACTCCCAAAGGAGCTGGTTTGCATCTAGAGCCACAGAGTGCTCCAGCTTAATACTTTGGACTCACTTAGTCCCAAGTCTCATAGCTCGGTGTGCGGGTGATTCCCACCAGCGTGGCGATGCTCTGTGCTGAGCAGCCCTGCAACAGGAGGGAGGGTTTTCCCATTGCATCCAGCTGCTGAATCACATGGAAAGAGGTTAAAAATACACCCGTCCCTTTCCTAATATCGCTTTCCCATGCTGAGCAGTTGTTGCTGTTGCCACGTGGGTGCGAGTTTATGTTTCTGAGTGGGAAGAAAGGTCGGGGCGATGCATTTCCTTCAGATGTGGTGTGCTCGGAGCAGATGTCCAGGCCTGTCCCTGTGAGAGCCGTGCAGCAGGAAGAGTGATTACAAAGAATTTGGCTCGCAGTCTCTTGTCCCCTTTGGGAATAGCAGTAAAGAGTGAACTGGACCTTTTTTTTTCTTGGTAGTTGAGAGCTGAGTTGCGGTGGTTTTGGGGCTTGTGGCAAAGCCAGGCTTCGCAGCATGATCCCATCCTGTTCCCGGGATGGTGTGCTGGCTGGTGGAAAGTGTCAGCTCTAAGAGCAGCTTCCTGGCTGTAAAAACAGGCTGCGAAGCTGCGCTTTGCAGCACTTTGCACTTTGCATCCCTTCCAGGGATGGGGCAGCCACAGCTTCTCTGGGCACCCTGTGCCAGCGCCTCAGCACCCTCACAGGGAAGAGCTTCTGCCTAAGAGCTCAGCTCAGTCTCCCCTCGGGCAGGTTCAAGCCATTCCCCTTGCCCTGTCCCTACAGGCCCTTGTCCCAAGCCCCTCTCCAGGTTTCCTGCAGCCCCTCCAGGCACTGGAGCTGCTCTAAGGTCTCCCCTTCAGGAGCCTTCTCTTGTCCAGGCTGCCCCAGCCCAGCTCTCTCAGCCTGGCTCCATAGCAGAGCTACTCCAGCCTCTAATCAAACCAGGGGAGAACAGGGCAGGTTGCTGCTTAAACCTTCCTGCAGCACCCACAGCATCATTTGCCCCTTGGTGCCGTCTGACAGGGGAGGAGGTGTTGCTGATCCAGGAGAAGCTGGATGGGATCAAGACCCGCTATTCGGACATCACCGCCGCCAGCTCCAAAGCACTGCGCACACTGGAGCAGGCTCGGCAGCTGGCCACCAAGTTCCAGTCCACGCACGAGGAGCTCACGAGCTGGATGAGCAGCGTGGAGGATGAGCTGGCTTCCAGCGGGGGACAGTCCCCAGCCAGCGAGCAGATACCCCAGTTCCAGCAGAGGCAAAAGGTGGGAGCAGCACCCGGGGAGCGCGAGGGTGGGAGACAGCAGGGATTTGCTTGTTGTGTTGAGAGGATGGGGGGTGATGTTCTTGGGTATCCATGGGTGCCTTCCACAGGAGCTGAAGAAGGAGGTGATGGAGCACAGGCTTGTCCTGGACACGGTGAATGAGGTGAGCCGAGCGCTCTTGGAGCTGGTTCCCTGGCGAGCCCGGGAAGGGCTGGACAAGCTGGTGTCCGACACCAACGAGCGCTACAAGCTGGTCAGTGACACCATCAAACAGAGAGTGGAAGAAATCGATGCTGCTATTCAGAGGTCTCAACAGGTAATTGAATAACCCCACTGGAGACTGATGGGGTTTCTTGGGAGAGCGGGAGCGAGCGGCTCAGCACCGCTCCAGCCCATGCAGCACGATGGTTGTGAGAGGGGTCGCAAGCACAGCACAACAGAAGAGGGAGATCCCATTGGGAATGCCAAGAAATGAATGGGCCCCACCAGTTGTGCATAGCAGCCAGGCTGGTTTCTGACCCATCCTATTGTGTGTGGTTTGGATTGGATAACTGGTGCAGCACTGTGTTATCCTGCCTACAGGCTTTAGCTCACATGGGTGATGGAGAAGGTGTAAAACCAATGGCAGGTGACTTTCAGGCCTGGAAGAACATCATCCCGTGTTCTGATAGCACAGGGATTTGTTCCAGGTGAACAGTCCTCTCAAGAAAGGCTTGTTCTACACAGACTGGAGGCTGTGGAGCTCTCAGAAACCTGTGTCCACCCCAGTGTCCCCTTCTCCCCACACCCTGGTTAGGCGTTAGTTCCCCACATCCCTCTGGGTCCCCCATCTCTCCCACCATCCCCACCTTGCTCCATCCGTGCTGCCCATCACTAACCTGTGCTGCCTGTCCTCTCCCGTGGTCCAGTACGAGCAGGCGGCTGATGCGGAGCTGGCCTGGGTGGCTGAGACCAAGCGGAAGCTGATGGCTCTCGGTCCCATCCGCCTGGAGCAGGACCAGACAACAGCCCAGCTGCAGGTGCAGAAGGTACGAAAGCACTTGCTTAGCCAGGAGGAATGGGCTTTGGGTGGTGGGATGGGGTTTGAGTGATGGGATGGGGTTTGAGTGATGGGATGGGGTTTGAGTGATGGGATGGGGTTTGAGTGATGGGATGGGGTTTGAGTGATGGGATGGGGTTTGGGTGATGGGATGGGGTTTGAGTGATGGGATGGGGTTTGGGTGATGGGTTGGGGTTCAGGGGAACAACTTTGGCCTGGGGTTTATGGTGCTGAGCCCAGGAAAGATTCCAGCACTTGTCCTTGGTAAGCAGATGGAAAAAACAAGGGAGAAAGGGGATTTAGAGAAACAAAATGCTGGGCTTCTAAAGGAAGAAGCCTTGTGTCCTGTCATGGCTGTTTAGGGACGGATGGGTGCTCTTTGCTGTACTTTCAAGGGCTTCCCATGTATCCACTGGAGCAGCTCTCCATGGATCTTGGAGGTGCTGGCAACAGGAAGGGTTCAGAGAGAAGTATCTATTGATTAATGAGGGTGCTTTTACATTTGCTTTTTGCTCATTGTTCCTTGCAGTGGGGGACTCGGTTCCCTCCCAGCAGCCAGACATGGAACAAAGAGGCGCTGAGGGGGGGTTATATCTTTGAGATGAGCTCATCTCAAAGGGCCTGAAAGAACAGCACTTTAAATATAAACGGCCCTTTTCTTCCCTTAGCCAGCCTCAGCGATCAGAGCAGAGCACGGGCTTATTGGGCTTGAAAACAAAAAGGAAACATAAGACATTGTTCTAAGGGAGGGGACTGAACCATTGAGTATTGAGTTAAATTGAGCTCAGCTTGGCTTCCCGCTGCTCCTCGCGTGGATCTTGGGAATGGCAAAGTTATTGGCAGATGCAGTTCTGGAGAGTGATGGTTGGGGAGTTACCGTGTTCAGTGATGAATGGAGGGTTGAGCTTTTCCTCTGGTGTGGAGCTGGGCTGATACCTCAGGCCTTTAAAAGACAGAGGTCAATGTGGATGAGTCATGAGAAAACCATGCTGTAATCCGCACTTTCAGCCAGGTTTTCCATGTGCTGCAGGACCCTTGTGCCGAGTTCTGCATAGCCCCTGCGCTGCTGAGCTCTGCTGCAGCGCATCCCATGGATGGGTCGAGGGGGAGAAATCGGGCTCAGCTCTGATTTCTTTCCTTTCTCTGGATGGTTCCTCCCTGCAGGCTTTTTCCATCGACATCATTCGGCACAAAGACTCTATGGATGAGCTGTTCAGCCAGCGCAGTGAGATCTTTGGGACATGTGGAGAGGAACAGAAAGCTGTTCTCCAGGTGAGCCCCACTCTGTGATGGGGAGGGACGGAGAGGGGCGAGAGCTCAGCTTGTGCACAGGCTGAAGTAGTTTGTAATGACTCCATCTTTAGGAATTCCCACCAGTGTTAGCAGAAATCTCTTTGCATTTATTACTCTGCTTTATTGCATAGTTTTATTGCAGTGTTTGGGGATTGGGCTTGGGGGGAACAGAGATTTCTGAGGCTGCTTTAATTGGAATTACAGCCTGCGAGCGTGGAAGGCCACCAAAGGCACCTCAGCTCTTCCAGCTCACGGCATGCACTGGCGCTTGGCCTGCTCCCTTTCCATCCCTGGCTATAACTCCCCTCCCTCCTTTCCTTTAGGAGAAGACCGAGTCCCTGGTGCAGCAGTACGAAGCCGTGAGCCAGCTCAACTCGGAGCGCTACACTCGCTTGGAGCGTGCCCAGGTCCTGGTCAACCAGTTCTGGGAGACCTATGAGGAGCTGAACCCCTGGATCGAGGAGACACAAGCCCTCATCTCCCAGCTGCCCCCTCCGGCCATCGATCACGAGCAGCTCAAGCAGCAGCAGGAGGACATGAGGGTAAGAGGATGCAGCGTTGGCATCTCGGGTACCATCATACCTTAATGGAGGCACAGCTCCCACAGGGGCTTCTTATGAGTTTTTCTGGTTTTTCCTTCCCATTCTCTTCTTTTTGGGCATCCTGCCTGTATAATACAATATTATATTGGCCGTGAGTGTACCATGTGGAAATCACTAGATATGTTGGAGCCCTTCTTACTGAAATACAGATGGCACCCAAGGGAGCCAGGCTGCCTTCGGATCTCCTGCCTGATCGTGGCAGGGAAAACTGCTTTGTGCTTTTAGGGGAGAGAGCTGCAAAGCTTTCTCTGTGGCATTCCCCATGGGGAGGGGAGGGATCTGGGGAGACTGTGCCAAAGCCATGTTAGGAAGCGGCGAGTGCCATGTGCTTGGCAGATGCTGGGTCAAGAAATCCCCAGCGTGAGTTCAGTACTGATACGATCGCTGCGTTTGGAGCATCTCATGGAACAGAGGCAGCAGGTTTCTAAACAAGTGTGGGTTTTATCCCCTCTATTCCCTAGCAACTGCGAGAGTCCATTGCTGAGCATAAGCCTCATATTGACAAGCTGCTGAAAATCGGGCCGCAGCTCAAGGACCTGAACCCCGAGGAAGGGGAGATGGTGCAGAAGAAATACTCCACAGCAGAGGCCATGTATGCCCGAATCAAGGAGGAGGTGTGTCAGCGGGCTCTGGCGCTCGACGAGGCCGTCTCGCAGTCCACACAGGTACGCTGCGGTGCCATGGTGCTGAGTGCTTCTATCACAGTCCCCTGGGGAAGCCACAGGCTTTGAAATGTGGTTTCATTCTGAGTGTTACAGTTGTAAAACCCTTTATAAGGCCCAGTGGGGTCAAACACCTCTGGGGTCGTTTCCTGCCGCTCGGCACTGGCTGGGAAAGGAGGGGAGAAGGCATTGGAGTCCTGACATAGTAAATAGGGTAATAAAGTTTTACAACCTCAGTAATGATGCTCGTTCAAAGGGGCTGTGTTGGCATTCACCCAAGGTTGAAAGGGCCTCTTGAAAGAGCTTGGAGAGATAAGTTTCCTTTCTGATAAGCTGTGTGCGCAGTGAACAGCCACGGGATTTTTTGTATGGGAGAGTTAATGGTCATCTCTAGGGACTGAGCATCTCCAGAGGAGGTCGGTGGCAACAGAGATATGAAAGGAAGGACTGTAGGTGCTAAAGTCCAGAGAGGGGGTGAAGAGTTTCTGCCACTGGAGGTTTATGACCCCCTGGTTGTGTTTCATTTCCCCCTGTGTTAGTAGCACAGTTGGTTTTTGTCATGTCTGGGTGTTTTTTACTCCTGTATTGTGTAGTCACTTCTCTTGGTTTGCACTGTATTAACTCCGAGTTTTTCCCCCCCACACCCCCTTCCCGTCTCATCTCTCACTCCCATTGTGGAATGTGTTATCTGTGTGTGTTGCTGCCTGTGCCCGTCCTCCCCACATGGTCCCATTTCATTCTTGTGTTGACTGCGCCCCACCATTGCAGATCACGGAGGTAAGCCCCACACCACCCATCTTCACTTACAACTCTTCCTTTGGCCTCATTCTGATTTACACCCGGACTTCTAGTCCTGCTCCATGCACAGCTGAGCAGAACATGCTTGAAAGTTAACTCCGGGGGCCTGAAATCCCATGTCTGAGATGGCTTTTGTTGCGTTGCCGCCTGGTTACAGCCATTGGCCAAGCTTCTGCTGGGAATGCTTCCTGCAAAGCAGAGGGTTTGCTTTCCGAGCGGTTTACATTGATGCTCAGAGCTTTCTGCTCTGGCTGCACTTGCTGGTTTGCTCCTGCTTCTTGGCTGAGCCAGCGTGTCCCACATCAACTTTGCACCCAGAGCCCATCTCCTCTCTGCTGTTGGAGCCTGGGATTTGGCCAGCACCAGCACTGGTGTCCTGCAGGGAGGGCCTGGAGCTGTCCTCACCAGCAGAGATGCTTTGGGATCCTTAAGGCCAAAGTTGACTTTTCTTCTTAAGGAAGACAATAGCAGTGAACCCTGCTAGACCCCATCCTCTGTCACTCTTGGCTTTCTGGTTCTGCTTTGGTCGGAGACCCAGCACCGTGGCAGCTCACTCCTCCCCATGCATGCAGCCTTCACCAGCTCCTGCTGACCCTGCCGGGGCCATATCCTGCTGCCGTTGCACAAGTGGAGATTCCATCAGCACCAGACACGGTGCTTTTCCAGCAGCATCTCTGCACAGATGCTCAAACAACCGGGAATGGCTTTTGGTACCACGCTGCCCATCCGCAGCAGCCAAAAATGGGAGGTTTTGAAGGGTTGAATCTGGTGATAAATCGCTGCTGTGTTTGGTTCACAGTTGCCTGTGCTGGCTCTGTGAGGCTGTGGCTTGTGTGTGGTTCGAGCTGGGGCAGCCTGGGGCTGTTGGTAGCAGAGGAGAGCCGAGGCAGGCATGAACAGGAGGCTCCAGGTCTCGTTGCTATTGCAGGCAATGTTTGTCCTCTCCAAGAGGCCGCTGGGGCTGTTGCGCACGCAGGGAGCGAGGCAGCGTTGCTTCATCTCCTCTCGCCCTCCCTAATGGGCTTGTTCTTCTCCAGTTCCATGACAAGATCGAGCCCATGCTGGAGACGCTGGAAGCCCTCTCCTCCCGCCTGCGCATGCCCCCGCTCATCCCCGCCGAGGTGGAGAAGATCCGGGAGTGCATCAGCGAGAACAAAAGTGCCAGCGTGGAGCTGGAGAAGCTGCAGCCCTCCTTCGAGGCGCTGAAACGCCGTGGGGAGGAGCTGATCGGCCGCTCGCAGGGAGCAGACAAGGACCTGGCAGCAAAAGGTATCCCTGGGTGCATTAAACAGGAGGTGCTGGCTGGGCTGGTAGCTGTGCCCAGCTTCTCCTACCCAAACCACGGCTCCGTCGCTGTTGGGGAGGCTTTGATGTCCATGGGGTGTATTTCAGAGGGTCTCCTGGCCTTAGGATGAAGGATGCGTCCTCTCTATGGAGATGTCTGATGCCTGCTTCCATCTGGAGCAGACAGGGTGGTATCAACCAGGGCAGAAAGAAGCATTTGTGGCTTCTCATGCAGAGGTTTCAGCTCAGCCAAGCTGAGCCCTCCCCCTGAGCTGGTCTCTTGTGGCAACGATGGGTGGCCCCTGTGATTTGCTGGTGTTGATTCAGCATCTAATGGAGGGAAAGAGCATCCCCAGCACAAAAAGACCTGTCAACAGCGTTGGCACTAATTGGCACCTTTCTTGGCAGCTCAAAAGCCAGCTCATGGACCGAGCAAGCATAGACTTCATGCTAGAGGTGGCCAGAACAGAGGTTCACTGGAATAGGGTGTGTGGGCAAATTTGCCCTGAGCTTGCCTGCACATAAATAAAAGCTTTATTCCTGCAAGCTGGAGTTTCTCACATCCCTTGGTTCTCAGAGTAAATGCTCTAATAGTTCTGATCATCTCTAGTTCCCATTGAATATTCTTTTGGCTGTTTCTAAGTGGAAAGCGTTTGCAAAATGCTCTTGAGTTGTAAAACGATTTCCTCCTCCACTGAATGTTTTCATTCCCTTCCTCAGTAATCCAGGATAAGTTGGATCAGATGGTCTTCTTCTGGGAAGACATCAAAGCTCGGGCAGAGGAACGTGAAATGAAGTTCCTTGATGTCCTGGAGCTTGCAGAGAAGTTCTGGTACGACATGGCAGCTCTCCTGACCACCATCAAAGACACGCAGGACATCGTGCATGACCTGGAGAGCCCAGGCATTGACCCCTCCATCATCAAGCAGCAGGTGGAAGCGGCAGAGGTGAGGACCGTGGGGCTGTACTGTGTTGGGAGCTTGTCTGCACCCAGCTTGTAAGCTAAATGGGGACAGATCTTAGATACGAGCATGGCCAGAAGTGGTTGTAAAACAGTTTTGTAGGCAGGCAGGCAGATTATGACATGCTCTTTCCACTGCGATTTGGAACTACAAGGCAAAAAGCAGAAGTGTGTTTCACATATCCCTGCCCACCACCACCCCCTGTTCCAGACAAGGAAATGATGCCTAAATCACTTTATCTGCTCCTGTTTTAGGAAGCGTGTCAAGCGTGTGGTCAGACTCGTGTGCCCACTTGTTTGGAGTGACGTGGCAGTTTGCACGGGTCTGCTCCCAGTCAGAACTGGAGGCATCTCCCCAAGTGCTGTCTGGCGTGGGAAGTGTGTGTTTAGATGTCGGTTAGACCAGAGAGAAGTGTAAAGCTGGATGGGCTTGGATTTGTGTCTTGGTTGTGGTGAAATGCACTTCAGGTGGATTTGACTCAGACCTTGGGCAGCAGAGATTTCTTTATGCTTTGCTAAGTTTGTCCTTGCTGTTCTCCTTTTAGAACCATTCTGGCTTGGCTTTGCAACTAATTCCTGTATTGACAGATTACTCCTGTAAACAGGATGTCTCTTGTAAACAGCACCCTCAGCCAGGCAGTCCAGGCACGTGTCAAGCTGAATACACTTGTTCTTACTTGAGTTCCCCCAACCCCTGCACACAGCAGGTTGGTGGTGGTGATGCCAGTGAGCAGGACACCATCATCTCGCCGTGTAACCCCATCCTGGGGTCTGGCATCGGGGCTGTCAGCCAGGGCACAGGACACCAGAGCTGGGAGGATTGCCCATGCCTTAGTTGACAGGGTGATTTTGGAGGAGCATTTAACCCTAAACATGTTTCTTGTGTCACTGTGTCCCATGCAGACCATCAAGGAGGAGACGGATGGCTTGCACGAAGAGCTGGAGTTCATCCGACTCCTTGGAACCGACTTGATTTTTGCCTGTGGTGAAACTGAGAAGCCAGAAGTGAAAAAGAGCATTGATGAGGTAGGAGAGCCAGGAGCCTCTCCCGCAGGTAACATCAGGTAGGAGCAAGTGGGAGCTCGTTGGAAGAGCCTAATGCATTTTGTGGGCGATTTTGTGTTCTGCAGATGAACAACGCATGGGAAAACCTAAACAAAACGTGGAAGGAGAGGCTTGAGAAGCTTGAGGAAGCCATGCAATCAGCTGTGCAATACCAAGACACGCTTCAGGTAAGAGGCAGGGTATGGGGAGGCTTTGTGAACCCTCTCCCTGGAGTCGTACTGGGATTTGCACTCATGCAAAGCAGAAAGCATCTCCTGGGCAAGTGTTGGCAGCCTCTGGTAGAGCCTGAGCTCAGCAATCAGCTCCATGGAAGAGCAGATATTTGGTTTATTTGGCTTCCCGAATCTGACTTCATTTTGGCATGAAGTAGTAGGATGAGCCTTTAGCTGGAAGCAGGAGAGAGAAGGAAAGAGCTTACAGATCCAAGCAGGCATCTCTGCCCTGAAAGACAAGTTCTGTGGTTGCAGGGTGATGCAGGAGCCTGTGTTGCCATTCCCTTTGCTAACGATGCCTCTGCTCCTTCCAGGCCATGTTTGACTGGCTGGATAACGCCGTGATCAAACTCTGCAACATGTCTCCTGTGGGCACCGACCTCAACACGGTGAAGGAGCAGATGAACGAGATGAAGGTATGTGGGACCGGTTCTCCGGGGCTGGCTTTGCATCACCGCGCTCCAGCGATTCATTACGGTCTGGTTTTTGTCCTGCTTGTTTTGGCAGGAGTTTAAGATGGAGGTTTACCAGCAGCAGATTGAGATGGAAAAGCTTAATCACCAAGGTGAACTGATGCTAAAAAAAGCTACAGATGAGACAGACAGAGACATCATAAAGGAACCACTGACAGAGCTGAAACATCTCTGGGAGAATTTGGGCGAGAAGATTGCTCACAGACAGGTAGAGAGAAGAGTTGGGCACTTGTAGGTGTGGGGCTGAAACTCACGGGGATGCTCCTCCTCCTTCACCACTTAAACTCTCCTTTTACCATCCCTGTCCTTGCCCAGCACAAGTTAGAAGCCGCTCTCCTGGCACTTGGACAATTCCAGCACGCATTGGCTGAGCTCATGGCCTGGCTGACCCACACTGAAGAGCTGCTCGATGCTCAGAAACCCATCAATGGAGACCCAAAAGTCATCGAGGTTGAACTTGCGAAGCACCATGTGAGTACCCCCGCTCCAGCTACCCCTTCAGTCTGTTCTGTTGCAGGATTTCCTTTCTCCTGGTTTCAGTTGGCTCAAGCCCATGAGAGCGGGCAGGAATTAACAAGATGGTTTAGAGGTGTCCCAGTGTTTGCCCACCCCATCTCTTATAGAATCATAGAATAGTTTGGGTTGGAAAGCACCTTAAGATCATGCAGTTTCAACCCCCCTGCCATGGGCAGGGACACCTCACACTAAACCAGGTCACCCACGGCTCTGTCCAACCTGGCCTTGAACACTGCCAGGGATGGAGCATTCACAGCTTCCCTGGGCAACCCATTCCAGTGCCTCAGCACCCTAACAGTAAAGAACTTCTTCCTTATAGCCAATCTAAACTTCCCCTGTTTCAGTTTGAACCCATTACCCCTTGTCCTGTCACTGCAGTCCCTAATGAAGAGTCCATCCCCAGCATCTCTATAGCCCCCTTCAGACACTGGAAGCTGCTCTGAGGTCTCCACGCAGCTTCTCTTGTCCAGGCTGAACAGCCCCAGTGTTCTCAGCCTGTCTCCATACAGGAGCTGCTCCAGCCCCTGAGCATCCTCGTGGCCCTTCTCTGGACTAGTTCCAACAGCTCCATGTCCTTATCATGTTGTAGGTGCTGAAGAACGATGTCCTGGCCCACCAGGCCACGGTGGAGACTGTGAACAAAGCAGGCAATGAGCTGCTGGAGTCGAGCGCCGGGGACGATGCCAGCAGCCTGCGGAACCGCCTGGAGAAGCTCAACTCCTGCTGGGAATCGGTGCTGCAGAAGACGGAGGAGCGGGAGCAGCAGCTCCAGTCCACGCTCCAGCAGGTCAGGGGGGTCCTCCTGTGTGCGGTGGATTGGGGCTGATTCCCCCTTTGCTTTGAGGAGGAAATAAAGGGGGAAAGGCTTAGCGAGACGGTGGGAAGTGTTTCATGCCAGGTTTTTCACCTAAATCTTAGTCCCGGAGGGTTCTGAAGCAGGGCAGGGACCAAGCACACGTGCTGAAGGATATCCCATATATCTCCCACCCTGGTGCCTCCAGCTCTGCCTCTTTATCTGGTTCTGAAGCGAACGCAGCGTTAACCCTGGCGCATGATCAATGGTGGCTGATGTCATCTGATCCTGATTCTGTGTTCCTGAACAGGCCCAGGGTTTCCATGGTGAGATTGAAGACTTCCTCCTGTGGCTAACGAGGATGGAGAGCCAATTGTCGGCATCAAAACCCACAGGAGGGCTGCCAGAAACTGCCCGGGAACAGCTCAATGCCCACATGGTAATTTCCTAGGAGAGACTTTTTTGATGCTTTTAGTTCAGCAAGCTCCTGTCAAATACCAGCATTGAAACATCTCCCTTCTGTATCTGATGGGAAGGAAAGTGCTTTTCTGGTCTCTTTGAGCGGATAATTTCACACTTGATGCCTGGTACAGGTGCCGTGTGCTCAAAGTGACGCACTGCTGTCATTCACTGCCTGCCCTGAGCCTTGTTCTCACCACCCTGCCTTGCAGCCAGCCGTGGCCCCTCTCCAAGCTCTTCCCTTGTCTAACACCTCCGTGCTGCCTCCCTTGCAGGAGCTCTACAGCCAGCTCAAAGCCAAGGAGGACACCTACAGCCAGCTGCTGGCCAAGGGGCGACTGATGCTGCTGAACCGCGACGACTCGGGCTCGGGCTCAAAGACAGAGCAGAGCGTAGCGCTGCTGGAGCAGAAGTGGTGCCTGGTCAGCACCAAGATGGAAGAGAGAAAGGTAGTGTTGGTGGTGATGTCCGCCCTCACCCCATGAGCTGGTCCGGCTGTGGTTGCTCCCTGCTTTGCTGGTCTGTGTCCCAGGAGGGATGGAGCCGGTGAGGGCAGGAGAAGAGGCTGGGGTTTCCTTTTGGAGACGTTTCTGTGTTGTTCAGATTGAGTTGGTGCTGCTTGAGCGTCAAACTGTTAGTGTTTCTTCTAGACAGTGCTCAGAGTTGGTGAAACCCCACAGCAGATGAGGGTAAAGTGAGTTGTGGGTCAATAGGGAGGAGAAATGGGAAGAAACCTCCCGCTTTGAAAGGCTTTGTTGGTCCCCCACAAGACAGCAGGCGGAGTCCTCCTGTGAGCTGCCTCCACCCGAGCCTTTTGGCTGGCGATGAGACAAAGCAGGGGACACAGTGGTCTCAGCCCACAATAAATGTGTGGTGCTGCAGCTGCTGCTGTTGAAACAGCATCCCCCTCCCATGGCGATGCCGCTGTCAGGAAGCTGAGGGTGACGCAGCTGCTCGGGTGCTCATGAAGGTCTCCCCTTTCAGAGGCTGTTCTTGTTGGGAAAGGAAGCGTTGGCTTTCACCAAAGCCCCCTCCCCATGGTAAAGAAGCCGTGTTGTGAGGCCAGGAGATCCCTTTAGAGGGATGTTCCAGCAGGGACACAAAGGCTGCCTCTGTCTGCGAAGCCGCGCATCGGGAGCTCTCACCCTCTGCCTTGTGTTTTCCTCCCTTCCCTTTTCCCCTCCCCACTGCTGCAGGCGAAGCTGGAGGAGGCGCTGGCCCTGGCCACCGACTTCCAGAATTCCCTCCAGGATTTCATCAATTGGCTCACGCTGGCCGAGCAGAGCCTGAACATCGCGCCCCCGGCCAGCCTCATCCTCAGCGCCGTGCTGGCCCAGATCGATGAGCACAAGGTACCGGTGCCACGAGCACCCAAGGGCTTCCCTGGGATGCAGGAGGGAGCAAGGGTGGCTCCTCACCTCCCCTTCTCGCAGGCACGGCTCCCCTTACACAGGGCACATTTTGCTGTTTGCAGGTGTTTGCCAATGAGGTGAATGCTCACCGGGATCAGATCATCGAGCTGGATCAAACTGGGAACCAGCTCAAGTTCCTCAGTCAGAAGCAGGATGTGGTGCTGATCAAGAACCTGCTGGTGAGCGTCCAGTCCCGCTGGGAGAAGGTCGTGCAGCGCTCCGTGGAGCGGGGACGGGCTCTTGATGATGCCAGGAAGAGAGCTAAGCAGGTGAGAAACATGGGAAGGGTGTGACAGAGCCTGGGCTATATCCAGCCTTGGAGGGCAGGAGGTCCCAGGATCAGAAAGGGACTTTGGGACGTCACCAGTGTTAAGTTTCAGACTGGCTCCTGTTCCTTTCCAGTTCCATGAAGCTTGGAAGAAACTGATCGATTGGCTGGAGGATGCAGAGAATCACCTGGACTCAGAGCTGGAGATTTCCAATGATCCCGACAAAATCAAGCTCCAGCTTTCCAAACACAAGGTAGAGTTTTGCCAAAGCAAGTTCAGACTGTCCAGGCTGGGGTTTGCTGATGCCCAGTGCAAGAAAGAGACCTGGACTGGAGCTAAAAGGGGGTCTTCAGCCACTGCAGGACCCCTCTGCTGGTGCTGCACAAACCACTAAAGCAAAACTGGTGCTGAACACTGGGTGAAAGGGTGCTTTGTTGGGAGGGGAGCAGGGCAGCATCTCCTCTGCTGTGAGGGCAGGGGAAAGGAATGTCCGTGCTTACCACTGCCATGGAAAACATTCCTATGGGGATCTTCATCAGCACCATGTATCCTCAGAGAGCCAGGGCCAGGCTTCCTGCAGCCCCTTTGTTTTCTCTCTGGTTCCCAGGAGTTCCAGAAGACACTGGGGGGGAAGCAGCCTGTCTACGACACCACCATCCGAACGGGCAGAGCCCTCAAAGAAAAAGCATTGCTTGCAGATGACACTCAAAAGTTGGACAATTTACTGGGAGAAGTCCGGGATAAATGGGACACAGTGTGTGGCAAGTCTGTGGAAAGGTGAGTCCGGCCCCAGCCTTGTACCAACAGCACTCGGTGGGCTGTGGCGATGGCTAAACACACCGACCAGGCTCATTTCCTGGGGTGGCTGGAAGAGGCCACTGGAACATGGCAAAAGGAGGTGAGTTTGCTCATGGAAGTTCATGGGGATGTTGCTTTTCAGGCAGCACAAGCTGGAAGAAGCCCTCTTGTTCTCTGGCCAGTTCATGGATGCTCTGCAGGCCTTGGTGGACTGGCTCTACAAGGTGGAACCTCAGCTAGCTGAAGACCAACCTGTCCACGGTGACCTGGATCTGGTCATGAACCTGATGGATGCTCACAAGGTGAGAGTGTCCTTTCCAGCTCTGCTTTGACACACACGATGGGTTTGTCTTCCCCAAGAGCCAAAGGAGAGAGAAGCTTTGCTGCAGAGCTGCTTTGCTTTGCTGCAGTGGACGAGGAGGGCAAAACAAGTGGGAAGAAGCTTTTGCATTACTGGGAAGGATACAGGAGCTGGGGCTCCATTCTTCTGAGGTGCTGCTAGTCAGATCTGTCGAAGGTTTAGTTTGAAAAGGTGGCTGCATTTATAGGCCTGGATAAACTTTGGTCTTGGCAGTTCTCTCCAGCATGTCTCGGAGACTGGTGCTCCTGGGTTTGGATCAGCTTGTACATTGAATTCCCTGCACAGCCGCTGTGTTGCAGGGGCTGGAACTTGCCTGCTCCAGGTCACAACTGCTTCTACCAGGGTGTAAAGTTGTACCTACACCAAAACATGCACAGGAGCTGCCTGTTCTGCCTGGCTTTCTGCCTGCCCTCCCATCACACCAGCTTGGGTTGGATCCCTGATGTGGGTGCACAACCATGTTCCAGACTCATTTCATTCACTCCTTCCCTATGAAACAACCCATTGGGACTGAGCATCCCTGCTCAGCTTCTGCCCTCTGTCCCTGCAGGTCTTCCAGAAGGAGCTGGGGAAGCGCACGGGCACGGTGCAGGTTCTGAAGCGCTCCGGCCGGGAGCTCATCGAGAACAGCCGTGATGACACGACCTGGGTGAAGGTGCAGCTGCAGGAGCTGAGCAACCGCTGGGACACGGTGTGCAAGCTGTCCGTGTCCAAGCAAACCCGCCTGGAGCAGGCCTTGAAGCAGGTGAGCAGAAGGCTATGGCTGGGAACGGTCTCAGAGAGCTTTGATGGGCTCCAGCTTTGAGCCTCAGCAAAGAGGTTTTGCCCCGTGCCTGATCTCCTGGCTGAGCAGGCAGCCAAGCCCTGCAGCAGTTACCAGTGGGAGCTGCAAAGCAGCGGGTTGCTGTCAGTTATTCACTTATTCTATACCCCAAAGAAGAGCCAATAATATCTGATTTGAAAAGGGAGAATGAACAGATCTCACTGGTGTGCGCAGCGGGAATAGAGCTGTGATCAGACTGTCCAGGCTGGGGTTTGCTGATGTCCAGTGCAAGAAAGAGACCTGGATTGGAACAAAAAGGGGGTCTTCAGGCACTGCAGGACCCATCTGCTGGTGCTGCACAAACCCAGGCCAACAAACAGGACTTTTTTCCCTTGTTTTAATTAGTTTTCCAAGTCCCTCTCAGCCCTTTTGTCTCCCCAGCTCCCAGCAGGCATTCGAGCAGTGTTGCAGGAGGAGGAGACCTGATGCCTTTGCTTTTGTCGCTGCAGGCAGAGGAGTTCAGGTCGGCTGTGCACATGCTGCTGGAGTGGCTCTCGGAGGCAGAGCAATCCCTGCGCTTCCGAGGAGCGCTTCCCGATGATGCCGAGGCGCTGCAGTCCCTCATCGACGCACACAAGGTACCGGGGAGCTCTGGAACTCAGCCTGAGCAAAGCTGATGGGGGAGGATGTTGCTAAAGCATTGACTTGGGCCTTTCAGGAGTTCATGAAGAAGGTGGAGGAGAAGCGAGTGGATGTGAATGCAGCCGTGGGCATGGGGGAGGTCATCCTGGCCGCCTGCCATCCCGACTGCATCACCACCATCAAACACTGGATCACCATCATCCGAGCCAGGTTCGAGGAGGTGAGTGCACTGGGCATCGCTGGGGAGGGATGGCTGCAGGGATTCCTGCCCAGAGCTGGGCTGATGCTCATCCCTGTGCTCCCAACAGGTTCTCACATGGGCAAAGCAGCACCAGCAGAGGCTGGAGTCTGCGCTTTCTGAGCTGGTGGCGAATGCAGAGCTTCTGGAAGAGCTCCTGGCTTGGATCCAGTGGGCTGAGACAACTCTGATCCAGCGGGACCAGGAGCCCATGCCACAGAATATTGACCAGGTCAAAGCCCTCATCTCCGAACACCAGGTGAGCCCAGTGCCGAACATGGGAGGCAGTTGGGATTGGGGCACAAAGCAGGTTTCCTGCCCCTCCATGGGAGAGGAATTGACCTCTCTTGGAAGTCCCTATTAAGACAGGAGGTGACCCAACCAGAGCTGTCACCTGAGAGCAAAGCCAGCCCAGGGGATGAGCCCCAGCATTTGCAGATCCAAGCCAACGCTGTGCAATAGCTTGACCACAGGCTTACATCTTCTCTATGGCCTTGCCATG
The DNA here is from genome assembly GCF_033783945.1 of Neopsephotus bourkii. Lineage (NCBI taxonomy): Eukaryota > Metazoa > Chordata > Aves > Psittaciformes > Psittacidae > Neopsephotus > Neopsephotus bourkii. Next base: position 39,566 of record NW_026901453.1, on the reverse strand, counting down.
TCCCAGCAAGGACCTGGAGCAAGAGGAGACCAAAACCATCTTGAAACTGCAAAGGTTTTCTTGTCCCTTCTATATTTTCACAGTCCTTTATGGAGGAGATGACACGGAAACAGCCGGATGTGGACCGGGTGACGAAGACGTACAAGAGGAAAGCTACTGAGCCCCCCCACGGGCCTTTCATTGAGAAGTCCCGCAGCAACAGTATGTACCTGCTTGATCCGCATTGAAACATGCTATGATGGGAGGAAATGAAGTGCATGGGGAACTAATTAACTTTGATTATCAATTAGTGAGGCATCCTGCCTTGACAGGCACCAGGAAGGCGGTTGAAACCTGTTAGGAGGGGAAATCCAGGTGGCACTTGCCAAAACCCCTGTGCTGGGGCGTGTGGAGCTCGTGCTGTCGCTGCGCTTCCCTTTCCCATCAGTTGCTTTGAGATGAGGTTTTGGGTCTTTTTTGATGTTGTTTCTTGAAGCCGGAGTCCAATGTGAATTCCCAAGTGCAGAGGGAGCACTGGGGAGGCTGGGTGTAGAGCCATCCATCACCATGTCCTCCTACGCGGGGACACTGCATCCCTTTGGAGAGAAGCCAGCAAGGACCGCTCAGACTTGCTGAAACCCATCACCACCACCTCAAACAATTCCTTTTCTTCCAGGAAAATCCTTGGGTCAGGCGGCCCCCCCCAGCATGCCCATTATCTCCCAGTCAGAAACAAAGAACCCCCGGATAAACCAGCTCTCGGCCCGCTGGCAGCAGGTCTGGCTGCTGGCGCTGGAGCGGCAGCGGAAGCTCAACGATGCCCTGGACAGGCTGGAGGAGGTAACAGCCCCCGGCTGCTCGGGGATGGGGAAGGGAGCAGTGCTGTGGGTTGCTGAGAAGCATTTCACGTTAGTGCTGCCTCTTGAGTTGGCCACTCCTGCAGGCAGCTTGTGCTGCCTGGCTGACGGTATGCCTACAATATCAAGGCTGAAAACTACCTTCTGTAATGAACTGCCCATTAATGAACTGCTTCATGCCCCTGCAGTTGGTATCTGTAACAACAGCCAGGCCTGTACTCCTAGTGCTTAGTTTAACAATTACTGTCTCTATCTTTTCCAAACATCTAATGTCATTTTTGTTTTTATTTATGCTTAACAAAGCAGCTATGCCCAGAAGTGAGTGTTTTTGTTTTCTGTTGCTTTTGCTGTAGGTCAGTTCAGTTTACGCGTATTAATGTTTTTTCTTTGTTGCTTTGAACTCCCAAGAATGTTGAGAGGAGAAAGAAAATGCTTAAAAACAGTGGCATTACCTTGTTGTGAACTGCGTGAGCTGGGGGGTGGGTCATGGGAGCCCTTTTGTGGGGGGGGATAAAAAGGGTGTTGGTTTAAACTGGAGGGTGAGTGGCTCAGCTGAGGCCAGTGGCAGAGCCACAGGGATGGGGTTTGTAGAGCTGAGCTGTGCCCCAGCCACTGTCTTACTTGGAAGATGAGCAAGAGATCCCTTCTTTGCTGCTTAGAGGGAAAGGGAAAAGGGAGCAACGTGTCCAAAATGATGCCAGCAATGAGTATTCTTCCTGGGCATCATCCCCATCTTCCCAAGCAAAGACGGGGTGTGTGTGTGTGTCTGTGTGCAAGTAGCTGATGATACCTCTGCCTATGTGTACGTATACCAGCGTGGGGGATGCTGCATCCCATGTCCATGGGTCAGTGGTGCGCGGTCCACGTGGTGGCTGTTGGCTACGCTGTGTGTCCTTCTGTCTGGAAAGTCCATTTGAGTGGCCCCCTCATCTGGATAAACCCAGATGAACCTTCCAGGAGGGTGGGAGGTTGCTTTAGCACCAGGAGCTCAGCACAGGCTCAGCTGGAGGCTGGTGTTTGAGGGTGCTGTAGAGCCGGGGTTGCTGCTTCCGCAGGGGTTTTTCCCCCCTGACCCTCATGGGTTTGCTTCCAGTTGAAGGAGTTTGCAAACTTCGACTTCGACGTCTGGCGGAAGAAGTACATGCGCTGGATGAACCACAAGAAATCCCGCGTCATGGACTTCTTCCGGCGCATCGACAAGGATCAGGATGGGAAGATCACCCGGCAGGAGTTCATCGATGGAATCCTGGCCTCCAGTAAGTGCCTGAAAGGAGCTCGGAAACGGCCACCTCCGTGTGACGAAGTTGTCCCTGCTCGAGGACTGAGATGCTGAAGAAGCTGGGTTCAACCTGGAGAAGAGAAGGCTACGGGGAGACCTTAGGGCAGCACCAGTGTCTAAAGGGAAAGAAACCTGGAGAGGGGCTTGGGACAAGGGCCTGTAGGGACAGGCCAAGGGGAATGGCTTGAACCTGCCCGAGGGGAGACTGAGCTGAGCTCTTAGGCAGAAGCTCTTCCCTGTGAGGGTGCTGAGGCGCTGGCACAGGGTGCCCAGAGAAGCTGTGGCTGCCCCATCCCTGGCAGTGCTCAAGGCCAGGTTGGACACAGGGGCTTGGAGCAAGCTGCTCCAGTGGAAGGGGTCCCTGCCCGTGGCAGGGGTTGGAGCTGGAAGAGCTTTAAGGTCCCTTCCAACCCAAACCATTCTGTGATTCTGTGCTGCCCATTCTCTGACATATTCGATTCTGATGAGTGAGGTTCCTCTGTTGATTGCTTGTTTCTGTCTCCTTCCAGAATTCCCCACGACAAAGCTGGAGATGACAGCGGTGGCTGATATCTTTGACCGTGATGGTGATGGCTACATCGATTACTATGAGTTTGTGGCTGCTCTCCATCCCAACAAGGATGCCTACCGCCCCACCACTGATGCCGACAAGATTGAAGATGAGGTAAAGCACCAGAATTGATGGGTCCTCAGGGGTGTTGGGGTACTTCAGGCTGTGGAGAAGACAAAAAGGAGTGGGGAAAAAAGGATTATGGAGGTGCTGAGCCAAAATAATCAGCTGGTTCTGACAGAACCCACCATGGTTTTGAAGGAAAGGCTGCTTAGGTCTGTGTTTTATCCAAGAGACTCCCAAAATCCTGGTCCCTCACATCTCTCTGTTGGTGATGGCAGGTCACCAGGCAAGTGGCCCAGTGCAAGTGTGCCAAGAGATTTCAAGTGGAGCAGATCGGCGAGAACAAATACCGGGTAAGGCAAGAGGGGGTTGAATCCTGCTCCCCATTCCCAGCCGGGGCAGGGGGATCGCTGATGGGGTGCTGGGCACCTCATCCTCCAGCTCCCAACAGAGGTGGCTGGGCCGTGTTTGCCCAGGGCGTTCCCTGAACCGGGAGAGCATAAAAGTGTCCCTGTTCTGGGGCAGCCGTCCCAGTGAAACGCTGCATTCAGCGCGCCCGCAGCCGCCCTTGAAGTGTTCCGTGTGGATGAGTGTTCCTTCCGCCCTGTTTTTCTTAGCTTGCTCCCGACCAAGGGAGGATAATTTCCTTAAAGAATCTCTTTGTACCCAGCTCGCTGTTTACGTTTGGGATCCTTCACTGGGGTGAACTGGTGACAGAGCTGGCAAGCTGGCTCCTGCCCTCTTCCTGGTTGCGGGGCCGATGCTCCGGCCGGGAGGAGCGGAGCCGCAGCGCTCACCCCCTGCCTGCACCAGGCTCCCCGAGCTCCCACCCTCCACCCAAACAGCATAAACCCCATAGATCTCTAACTACCTGCAGTTAACAGTTCTCATGGTTATTGCACTGTTCATCCCATTAAATGGTTTTCTTGTTTTTCTTTCCCCTCCTTTCCCTCTCAATTTTCCTCCCGCCCCCATCTCCCCTCCCTCCGTAGTTCTTCCTCGGCAATCAGGTACAGTTTGCCTTGTGATGCTGCCTCTCACCTCCTCAGTTTTGTTAACAAACGTAGCTCTGTGTGTCCTGTCCTTTGTTGCTGTGGGAGGATGGGATCTGTGAGCGCTGCTCAGCAGAGCCTGGTACAGGGGAGTGCCTGGGCTGGGAGGGCCACGTTGAAAAACCACTGCATTGGGCAGAAAAAGAAGGGGAAAATTCAATGGGAACAGCAGGATTTGACAAAAATGAGAGGTATTTCCTCACTGTGGCTCCTTTCTCGTATACATTGGGGGTGCTGATGGGAAGCAGTGGCAAATCACAGCACCCTGAGTGGGGAGCACCTACCTGCACGAGGTCTGTACCAGGCTCTGGGTGCGTTTGGATCCCAATCACCGTGGAATGAGAGCACTGAGTCCTCCCTTTTAGTCCTGTAGGTAACGATAACTAAACCCTCATCCCCTTACCCCTCCTGAGTAACTCCTAACTGGAGCAAGGCTCACAAAACCTGCATGTATCCCCATCATGTCATGAGCTGTGGTGAGTGGGGCAGCGTGAGTGCTGGCTGGCTCAGGGGGCAGAGCCCTTTCTTTAATGGGACTGGAGCATCACTTGTCGATAGCATGTGCCACTCGAATAGAAGAGCACATTTTTCATGTAGGATGATGGTGCCCTACCAAAAGCATGTCCAAAAAGAAACAAACTTGGCTGGATCCAAGGGAGCTCTGGCTATCATTTAGGCGGTGATTTATAGAAACATTTTCAACAGCAACTGAAGAATAAGGTCAATGTGGCAGAGGAAATGGGAATTGACTTGTCCCTGCTGCAGAACAAGCTCTTGAAGGACACCTTACACAGAGCCTAGAGAGTGGGAAGGCAGCTCCCTGCCCTCCTCATGCCCGGGGCACTGCAGCTCTGCCAAGCATGGCTGTGACTGCTCTTTCACCATGAGCCTGTTTTGGTAGCAGGGAGACCCAGCAGTGCATGGTCCAGAGTCCCATGTCCCTGTGGGAGGAGATGCTGTTCCCTCCTGCCCCTCTGACCCACCCCAGTGGCTTTGCACTCTCTTGTTTTCATCCAGTCTCCTGGGCTTTCCATTCTTACCCACCCAGAGGAAATGCTGCTGCTGTTTATTTCTTGGTTTTAATCATCCTGAAGGTGGTTCTTGATTTCAAAGGGTTCCCCCATCCTCTCATCACAGCAGATGCGCTGTAGACCTGCCTGCAGAGCTGCTGCATCCCAGCCAGGCTCCCGGTGTCCCACACCAGATCTGGTGCAGAGGGCAACTGGGAGCCTGGGCTTGGCTGTCCAGGAGATTCAGGGGAGCTTTGTAAAACAGACACATGCTTCTAATGGAGGGTGCACTCTGAGACTGCAGGTGTTTAAAATCACTAATGAACATTGCAATCACTAATCGACATTGCTGCGGGATTCCTGCCTGGATTCCCATCACTCTGCACTCACCAGAACATCCTCATGGGGTGATCTCTGCGGCGGGGGCTTTCTGGCTGCTGGGGTCAAGTCTGAGGCTCAGTGAAATCCCTGGGCTTCAGACTTGGTGAGAAGAGGTTCCTGGCTGAGCGGTGCAGCACTGCTTTGCCTCACTGATGCATTGGCATCCGTGAGCTGGATCCGCCGGCTCTGTTCCCCGTGGGCTGCACCAGGAGAGGGGCATTGCATTGCCAGCCTCTTATTTCCTTCACAGTCAAAAGAAACTACAATTCTGGCTGGAAAAATCCCATCCAAAGACCCAATTCCAAAATCTCATTCACTGCTCTAAAAAAAAAATCCCCTTTCTAGCTTTAAAACTAAAGGATTTGGTGAGTTGCATCATCTTAAAACCATGGCAGCAGCAGAGCTGCTGTAAATTGGTGCTAACCTACGCTTCCTCCAGAAGAACCTGTCTGGAGTAGATCATCCCCAGGATGTGGAGCAGCCCGCGGTGGGAAGGGGCCGGGTCTCCCCTCTCGTGTCCCCCTTGTCTGAACTCTTCCTTGGCTCCACAGTTCGGCGATTCCCAGCAGCTGCGGCTGGTCCGTATCCTGCGGAGCACGGTCATGGTCCGCGTCGGGGGAGGATGGATGGCCCTGGATGAGTTCCTGGTCAAGAATGATCCTTGCAGAGGTAAGGCAGCTCCTGGGTTTTACACCACCAGTGTCTTCTCACCCAGTAGTTTGAGAGCTTGTCTGCTGTGAATGAGTGGATGGTGCCGGAGCGGGCCTGGGGTATCCAAATAACAGGGGGGAGCTGGAGAAAAGACATCCACAGAATGTAAAAAGCAAAAGGTTTGGTGATAACTGCGACAGTATCTGCCCAGGGGTCTTGGGAAGAGGAAAGGGAATGGATGTGGTTCTTGTTTTAAGACCCCAGTGAGTGTTGCTGCACTGTGCACTGGGAGTCTCAGCTTTGAAGCAGTCGGTGCGTATGTGTGATTCTGAGTGATGGAGTGAGCTTCATAGAGGTGATCTGAAAGAACTCAGAAGGTTCAAAGCCAGGAGATGATAAAATCCTGGTCTGAGGCACTCTGGGGAGAAGATGCTCAAGCCCAGAATCAGTGAACCCATGGTACTGAGGCACTGGGCTGTGGCCACAGGGTACGGATGGTCCATGCTCATCCTAGTGAATAAGGAGACATTTCTGCTGTGACCTTGAGCTACTTGGTTTCTCCCTGTCCTATTTCTAATACAGGTCTTCTCAGTTCATCTGTCATCCCTTTAGAGCAGTGGCATAGGGAACTAACATGGAAGCCCTGAGCTGTACAGGCCCGTGCACCCTAAATAAAGCAGCAAGAGCCGATGGTACTGGGTCTTCTAATGCCTTACAAACCCTGAGGTCTCCTCCCCTTTGTCCCCTTCCAGCACGAGGACGGACCAACCTCGAGCTCCGAGAGAAGTTCATCTTGCCGGAGGGGGCCTCCCAGGGGATGACGCCGTTCCGATCGCGAGGCCGAAGGTCGAAACCATCCTCCCGAGCCGCCTCCCCAACACGATCCAGTTCCAGTGCCAGCCAGAGCAACCACAGCTGTGCTTCCATGCCATCCTCCCCCGCAACCCTGGCCAGCGGAGCCAAGGTGGGTCTGCGTGTGAAGCCTTCCTCTTCCATCACCTCTAGAAACCTCCAAACCTGGCCGCATGAGGAGCTGCAGGAGGTGCATGGAGGAGGAAGAAGAAGGTTGGGGTTTGGGGGCTCGGTGGTTACTGTGGTCTCTAGAAGATGTTCATGGTGTCTGCAGCAGGATGGAGGGTGGGATGGTGCAGGACAGGTTCTCAGCCCAAGCTGGGCACTCGTGGCTCTGCAGGATGGTCCCTGGTATCACCGTGCAGCTGAAGGCTCCTGATCCCCAGGGCTGAGCTACTGCCATGGTGCCTGGCTGGCACGCAGGAAGAAGCCATCACCCATGGTCTCTCCGTTCCCACCACATCATCCACCCATGCATGCTGTATTCCATCATCTCTTTGGGTTTTTCCCCTTTAATTTATGTATTCCCGTTTGGTTCTCATTTCATTTTAGTGCTGTTTTCCCCCATTCCAGATACTTTTCCATTCCTTTATTTTTTGCCCTTCCACTCATCCCCACCTCTCCCCCTCTCCTTGGATTTTCCATTTCACAGACTCCACATCACTTCTCTCGATGTTATGACAAACCCTGGTTGATAAACAGTAAAGCGAGCACCCCCCTGAGGGGATTCGATTATTCCGACTTCCAGCTCCCAAGCGCCGAGGTAGAGTATGGTCTGAAGCCCCGAGGACAGGCCGGCGTGCTGCTCCCATGGAGAATCCCTGCTCCCTGCCTGTTTTAATGCTTCCCTTGTGGTAGAGCAGCGCTTGTTGGCACCGCTACCGCACGGACTGTGAGCAGTTCTCACCGGTTTCTAACTCGGATCAAGTCCAACATCACCCTTAGGATAAAGCACAGTTGGTGATTCCCATTTACGTGCTTTCGAGCCACACATTGATCCCCTTGTGCTTTGAAAATTCATCATTATTAATGCTTTTAAGCATTATGATTGGAGCAGGACAATCAGAAAGCTGAAACGCAGCAGCCGAGTTGAGACCTGAGAACCAGCCACAGCGCATGCCCAGCACCACGCTGCTCCGTGCTTACCCAGTGCTTGTGTTCAGCACCGTGTTGAAGCACACGTATGGTGTGTCTGGCGCTGTCACCGCCTCCGTGCTCCCAGGAGGAGGAATTCTTTGGGCTCCTTCCCCTGACCTTGTGTTTCGGGGGTGAGGAACACCCCGGGATTCACCGAGCGGTGATAACTGCGCCTCGCTCCGCGGTGCTTTCACGCAGGAAAAGGAATCCTTTGAAATCATCAGACAGGCACTTCCTTGATTTCCCTACATTGCCTGCTTGCTGCCTGTTGTAAACTAGGATCCAGGATGAGAACTGAAGTCTCTGGTGATGATAATGGTACCTGTGAAATCACATGTTAATGGGTTTTAATCCGCAGGGAGCTCACTGCAGCTGCCCCTCTCCCACCACCCGCTCCCCTGCTGCAGCTCCAGTTTCATGGCATTTCAAGGTTTCCAGGTTGCCCAGAAATCACAGGGGATGAAGGGGAATCTCTCCAGCTGTGCTTTAAGCTCATTGGGAGCTTAAAGCACCACCCTCTGCTATTGGTGTACATCTATCCAGGAATGCCCCTGCGCTGGAGCAAGGTGCTGCTCCAAGCCCCTGGACACCGCAGGCAGCTGCTTCCCTGTGGCACTACCCCAAACCTGGAGCTTTGCTTGGTGTAGAGAAACTGGAGCTGCCCATTCCATCCAGATCCAGGTGCCCTTGTCCTGCTGGCACCTTCCCCTTTGCTTCCTTCCGCAGCAGCGGGAGCAGAGCTGCCTGTTTGCTGCTTTCCCATCTGCGTTTGCAACATCTTAAAGGTCAGGAACAAAGCAGCGTTTCAGGATGTGGCCGAAGTGGATCCACTGTGGTTTGTGTCCCTTGTCCATAGTTGGTGCCTCACCAGAGTTGTCTGCCCTTGGTGGGTGCACAGACCTGCCCAGGGCACTGGGGCAACATCCCTCCACCTTGCAGCATCATGCAGCATCTCTGCAATGGGATGTGTTACTTAAGACACTGCTTTATATTTGACCTTCCCAAACACTCCTGAGCTGCTTAGGTGCTAAAATACCCATTTTTGCAAGATTTCACATTCCCTTTGTGGAGCTTTTGAGCCCAGCTGATGCCGTCCTCCCCCAGGTGGATTGCAGCTTTGCTTTGGTTATTTTTCCAACAAAAAGCTGTGCTTTAGCCTGCAGCTCCAAATTTTCAGGATCCAGGTTTTTCCCTTTTGCACTCAGTACTGCTGAAACGCCAGCTCGTGTTCTCCTTGACCATTAAGATGGGTGTTCATTAAATGTTGAGCTCTTCTTGCCGAGGTGCTGCCCTCGGACGTGCCCGTGGCCCGCCATGGCCCAAGTGCCATCTAAGAGATGCTGTGTGTGTGCTTCCTCCCAAGGTGACCCCCTCTGCGGGCAGCAAGCTGAAGAGACCCACCTTCCACTCCAGCCGCACCTCCCTGGCTGGGGACACCAGTAACAGCTCCTCACCCATCTCCGCAGGTGCCAAAACCAGTTGGGCAGGTCAGTTGGGTGCAGAGGCTGCAGAACTCCTGCTGCTGCTGTTTCTATGGGGTTGCTGGGATTGGCAGAGAAGATAGTTCAGGTTTAGGGAGCAGGCAGTGAGCTGGGGAGGCTGATGCCCACCACTGTGTCCTGCTTGGGAGAGGAGATCATAGGATCCTAGAATCCCAGGTCAGAAGGGACCTCAAGGATCATCTGGTTCAACCTTTCTAGGCACAGCATGACCTAGACTACATTCCCAGCACCCTCTCAAGCTGAGCTTTAACAGTGCCCAGTGTTTGGATGTCACCAGTTCCCTGGGGAGATTATTCCAGTGGCTGGTTGTTCTCAATGGGAAAAGTTTTCCTCTTGTGTCCAACCAGCATCTCCCCAGGAGTAACTTGTGCCCATCCCTCTGCATCTTTTCCATGGAACCCATTGTCAAAAGGGAGTCTCTGTCCTCTTTGTAAGCCACCCTTTAAATCCTGGAACATGGTGATAGGCTCTCCCCTGAGTCTTCTCTTCTCCAGGCTGAACAGATCCAGCTCTCTCAGCCTTTCCTACACGGCTTTCCAGCACTTGGACTGTCTCTGTGGCCCTTCTCTAGACCCTTTCCAGCCCGTCAGCATCTTTGTACAGCAGGAATCAAAACCAGACTCATTGCATAGGAGATGAAGTTCTGGTGTCCTCAGCATAAGAGCTGTTGGAGCAAGGCAAGAGGAGGCCACGAGGATGCTCAGGGGCTGGGGCACCTTCTGTATGGAGCCAGGCTGAGAAAGTTGGGGCTGTTCAGCCTGGAGAAGAGAAGCTGCGTGGAGACCTCAGAGCAGCTTCCAGTGTCTGAAGGGGGCTATAGGGGTGTTGGGGAGGTACTCTTCATCAGGGACTGTAGTGATAGGACAAGGGGTGATGGGTTCAGACTGAAACAGGGGAAGTTCAGGTTGGATCTAAGGAAGAAGTTCTTTACTGTGAGGGTGCTGAGGTGCTGGCACAGGGTGCCCAGAAAAGTAATAAATGCCCCATCCCTGGCAGTGTTCAAGGCCAGGTTGGCTGGGGCTGGCAGCAACCTGCTCTAGCGGAAGGGGATTGGAACTGGATGAGGTCCTTTCCAATCCAGACCATTCATTCCATAGTTCTATGCTGCAGCAGTTTGACAGCTGCTCCCTTAAATCTTGGGAATGAATCGGTGCTGATGTTGAACCCCCTGTTTCAGGGGGGATGGGATGGGGATGGGGACGGGAATGGGGATGGGGACGGGGACGGGGATGGGGATGGGGATGGAAATGGGGATGGGGATGGGGATGGGGATGGGGACAGGGATGGAGATGGGGATGGGGACGGGGACGGGGACAGGGATGGAGATGGGGATGGGGATGGGGAATGGGGATGGGGACGGGGATGGGGATGGGGATTGAGATGGAGATGGGGATGACTCCTCCTCACGGCTATGCCCTTGCAGACCCCAAGAGGACAGCGAGCCGCCCCACCAGCCGTGCCGGGAGCCGCACCGGGAGCCGGGCCAGCAGCCGCCGCGGGAGCGACGCCTCCGACTTGGACGTGCTGGAGACGCAGTCGGCGTGCTCGGACACCTCGGAGAGCAGCGCGGCCGGCGGGCAGGGTGGATCGCGCCGTGCCGCCGCCAAACCCTCCAAAATCCCCACCATGTCCAAGAAAAGCACCACTGCCACCCCGAAAACACCCGGCCCCAAGAGATAATACTGTACCGAGGCACAGGGAGAGAGGAAACCCGACCCGTGTCCAGTTTTTAACCCTGCTCCGTACATTGGATGTATATTTATTCTAAATGGGAGAAACTATATTGTTAAAAGTGTAAAAGAAAGTTGTGTTATGAAGCTGCCTTATTTTGGGGGGGGGGGATGGGTTGTTTTTTTTTTTGTTGTTGTTTTCTTTTTTTTTTTCCTTTTTTTTGTAAGTTACTATTTTCATGTGAATATTTATGTAGATAAAAACTTGCCTCTCGGCGCTCCCTGGTGCGAACTGGGGGCTGGAAACCTGCGATGTGGGAGAGAAAGAAGGGGGGGAGGGGAGGGGGGGGAAAAAGGAAAAGAAAAAAGAAAAAAGCAAAAAAAATTGCAAAAAAAAAAAAAAAAAGGAAGCAAAACAAAAAGGTCAAGATGTGAAAGTGTAAAGAAAACCGAGCCTATAAATAGGATTTCTGCGCGGTGCAGGGTGCGAACCTGCTTTATCTTTTAGGATTGTTTCCTAAATGCATCTTTATAAACCTAACTTGCTGTCTCAGCAAGGTAAATTATATTTAAAAGCAAAGACCTGAATCCTGCAGTGTCCAAGGAACTCTCTTTTTTGTAACTCACAGATACCTCAACCGCAGACACGTGAGGTGAGGGGACGGGGGGCTTCTGTTTCCATTCTCCTTTACAGCTGAGGTGGTTTTAGCTGGAGGAAGCGGGGTTTGACCTGACGCAGTTTGCACACGAAGGTGACGGCGATTCCCTGGCCTCAGAACAGTCCCGGCTGCTTTGCTTTTAAGGAACAAAGGAGTAAATGGGGGGGGGTTTGGGGAGGGGTTCACGTTGAAGCTGCCCAATGGAGAGCACGGGGTAGGGATGCAGGTCTGGACCGCTCGGATGCATCCCTGCGCGGTGGTGGGTCCTACACGTTAAGAGGGTTCTCCTGGCTCAATGGGGCCGACTGCTTCACTGTTTTACCTGCATCTGTTTGGGGGTTGGGGTTTTGGGTTTTTGTTCCTATTTATTATTGAACCGGTCATTCCACTTCCAACCAGGCTGAGATGGATGCGACCTCTGCTCCCAGGAGAAATCTGGACTTACACGCACAGTTGCTTGTCCTTGAAACGAGTCTCACCAGCACACTTGCTATGAGCCCTGTCTCGCTTTTGTACGCTCCTTTCTCTTTGTAATAGAATCCAACTGACCAAGTGACCAGGAGACGGGCCGGGGCAGGGGCTCTCCGAGCTCCTCTATTTATTAACCGCTGTTCCTCTCCGGCTCCGACCGTGTTGCTGTGTGATTCTCTCAATTGGTTGAAATTGAGGCAAAACTGAAGCTCTACCAATGAATTGTTTAAAAACCAGACACATTTTTGTATTAAAATTGCTTGCGGTAATAAACGATCTTGCCTCCTACTTTATTCCACAGTGTTGGATTTGTGAGAGCTGGAGCTGCTCATCCCCTGCAGGGAGGCGATGGCTGAGCCCACCATGGGGGCCTGCACACAGGTTTCCCTTGCAGGACAGAGCCAGGAAGCCCATAATCCAAAGGCCTAGGTGGATGGGTGCTTGCTGGCGTGGGTACCCACTGGTGATGGAGGGTGCTCGTTGGGGTGGGTGTTTGCCAATGAGAGTGAGTGTCTGGTGGGTGCTTGGTGAGGTCAGTGTCTCTGGAAGTGGGTGCACAGGGTAAGGACCTGTTTTGGGATGGGTGCTGCTGAAGTGGGTGTCTGGGGATGGATGCCTATGGGTTTGTGTGCCCGTGAGTTTGGGTATCCATAGGGGTGAATGACCATGGTTTGTGTCAGTGATGGTGGATGCTCATTGATATGGGTGCCTACGAGAGTGGGCCGTTGGTATTGGTGCTCATATGCATGGGTGCTCATGGGTTTGGGTGCCCATGGAGGTGAGCATCCGTGTGGAAGGATGCCGATGGTTTGTGTGTCAGTGAGAGTGGCTGCCCACGGGTCTGGGTGCCCATGAGGGTGAGCATCCATATAGGGATGGGTGCCCATGATCTTTGGGTGCCCATGGAAACAAGAATCCACAGGGGTGACTGCCCATGGGTTTGGGTGCCCCTAGGGGTGAGCATCCTTAGGGATGAGTGCCCATGGGTTTGGGTGCCCCTAGGGGTGAGCATCCTTAGCAATGGTTCCCCATGAGTTTGGATGCTGATGGAGGCAAGTGTTGCTAGGGGTATGTGCTGTTTGCTCTGGGTGGCCACAGGGTTGAGCATCCTTAGGGATGGGTGCCCATGGGTTTGGGTGCCCATGGGTTTGAGTGCCCATGGAGGCAAGCATCACTAGGGATATGTGTTGTTTGCTCTGGGTGCCCACAGGGGTGAGCATCCTTAGGGACGGGTGCCCATGGGTTTGGTTGGGTGTCCATGGGTTTGGGTGGCCACGGGGGTGAGCATCCTTAGGGATGGGTGCCCATGGGTTTGGGTGCCCACAGAGGTGAGCATCCTTAGGGATGGGTGCCCATGGGTTTGGTTGGGTGCCCATGGGTTTGGGTGGCCACAGGGGTGAGCATCCTTAGGGATGGGTGCCCATGGGTTTGGGTGCCCACAGGGGTGAGCATCCTTAGGGATGGGTGCCCATGGGTTTGGTTGGGTGCCCGTGGGTTTGGGTGGCCACAGGGGTGAGCATCCTTAGGGATGGGTGCCCATGGGTTTGGGTGCCCACAGAGGTGAGCATCCTTAGGGATGGGTGCCCATGGGTTTGGGTGCCCATGGGTTTGGGTGCCCATGGAGGCAAGCATCACTAGGGATATGTGGTGTTTGCTCTGGGTGCCCACAGGGGTGAGCATCCTTAGGGATGGGTGCCCATGGATTTGGTTGGGTGTCCATGGGTTTGGGTGGCCACAGGGGTGAGCATCTTTAGGGATGGGTGCCCATGGGTTTGGGTGGCCACAGGGGTGAGCATCCTTAGGGATGGGTGCCCATGGGTTTGGTTGGGTGCCCGTGGGTTTGGGTGCCTCTGAGGCTGAGCATCCTCAGGGGTGGCTGCCCACGGGTTCGGCGCCCAGCGCAGCGCCCCGGGGCCGCGGGCGGGGAGGGCCGGGGCGTCCCGGAGCCGGAGCCGGGGCCGGGGCCGGGGCCGGGGCGGTGCCGCCGGAGGGACCGTCCCTTTCCCTCGCCCCGCCGGGGCGGGCCGGGACCGTGCCCGTGCCCGGGGCAGCACCGCACCGGGTGGGGGGGGTGGGGGGTGGCGCGATGGGGCCGGGGCGCGGGGCTGCGGGCAGGGGTCCGGTGCGGGCGCTGTGGCTGCTGTGCGCCGTGGCCGCGCTCTGCCAGCTGGGCAGCGGCAGCGTCCTCCGCCGCCGGCTCCACGCCGCCGGTTTCCTGCAGCGGCGGCTGAGCGGCGGCGAGCGCCGGGACGTGCAGCGGGAGATCCTGGCCGTGCTGGGGCTGCCGGGCCGGCCCCGGCCGCGGAACCCCCCCTCTGCCCGCGGCCCCGCCGCCGCCGCGCCGCTCTTCATGCTCGACCTGTACCACGCCGTGGCCGGAGAGGAGGAGGCGGAGGAGGAGGAGGAGGAGGCGGCGGTGTCGCGGCCGGTGCTCACCGGGCTCAGCACCCAGAGCCCCCCGCCCGGCAGCGTCGTCAGCCGCGCCGACACCGTGGTCAGCCTCGTCAACGTGGGTGAGCGGCTCCGGGAGCACCGGGGAGGGCGGCGGGGACCGCGGGGTGCGGGCAGGGTCCAAGCGGCTTTGCTGGGGCCGGAGCGCACCGGAGGGACCGGAGCCTGCGGAGGCACCGGGATGCTCGGGGAGGACCGGGGCTCACGGACGGAGCCGGTGGGGGAACCAGGGCAGATCAGAGCGAGCGGACAGGACCGGAGCCTGCGGGGGGACCTGAGGGACCGGGCAGGACCGCGGGTGGAGGCACCGGAAAGTACAGGGAGGGACGGGGCGCACGGGGCAGCGGCGGCGGCACCGTCGGGGCTGGGCACGGCACGGAGCTCTCCAGGCCGGGCTGAGCCGAGCCCGACCCAGACCCCGCGGAACAAACCTCGGCCTCCGGCTGCGGGAGGGGACCGGGGCTGGAGACCCGACGGCTCCGAGCATCCCCCGTGCGGCGCTGCCTCCCCAGGGCATCCCCGGTCAGGAACGGGGCTTCTGCATGGAGCTGAGCTTAATGACGTGCTGCGAGGGGGGAGGTGGGCGCGGGGTGCACCCCGGGGTGCTGGGAGAGGGCACCACGGTCCCTGGTCCCATCTCAGTGGGTTCACATGAAGCGGTTGCAGGCCCGCGGGTGGGACAGCAGCAGCACGGACTCGGTTACCAGCGGTGGGACATTGAATCAGGGCTCAAATGAAATCCTTAAGGATGCTGATTATTGCTGGAATCTCACCCAGCTGAATACTGGGCAACGTCAGGCTCCAGAGACCCTCCAATTTCCCACCAGCATCAGCAGGGATGTGAGTGCTGGCACACGAGGGGTCCCCTCATAAGGGCAGGCACCGGGGTGATCTAACCCCAGTAGGATGCTCAGGCTACGCTTTTGGATAGAGACCCTTTCCCTGCCTCTGTTCGCTTCTTTAAGGGGTGTTTGGGTGTCCCTGACCAGGCCAAGCACGATGAGGCTTCTAGGGAGCATCTGTGCAAAGGCTGAGGGACAAGAAGCAGGGCAGGGGGTGTCAGTAAGCACCCATGCTCGGTGTCCCGAGCTCAGGGATGCCTCCTTCGATTTGGCTGCTGCACCATGGTGTGCCAAAGGGTTTGCAAGGGGAAAGTGCCTCCTCCAGCACCCCCGAGGACCACACAGGTCCCGTTTGCTCCTCAGCACCTCCTGAGGCCCCACAGGCAGTGCTCTGAGCATGGGGAGAAATCCTCCAGGAGATTCCTGGAGCTCAGCATCCCAGGGAAGGGGGGGAGATTCCAGGGCATCAAATCCCAGCTCCCCTCAGCCTCAGGACACCACAGAAACACCAGGTTTGATGCCAGCCAGGGGGGGATGCTGAGGGGGATGCTGAGGGGGATGCAGTGGTGCTGGCGCCGCTCCCTTTCCTGGTGCTCCTGGAGCAGCAGAGTTGGGGAGCACAATTCCAGCCTTCAATTTGAATGGCTTTGATTTCTGCGGCTTTCTCAGTCCCTTCATGTTAATTAAATTAATGTCTGTGGGAGAAGGCTAGCTCTCATTTGCATGCATAATTTGCTGCACAATTACCCTGATGGGACATGCAAATGGGGTAAGTCGCTGCTCCATTGGGCACTTGGACCTCTTTGCTCCCAGCTACCCTGCACAGGGCTGTGTGAGCCGGGCCGGAGCGCGGCTCCCAACGGCACACCTTGTTCCTGGGAAGGGGAGATGACAAACCTCCCCGGAGCACAAACAGGTCCCGGTTGGGGCGGGCAGAGCTCCCTGACTGCCTCCTGGGGGCATTCCGGGCGACAGGCACCTTCCGATGGGTTTGGTGATGGTGGAGCATAGAACCCCAGCCTGGTTTGGGTGGAAGGGACCTTAAAGCTCCTCCAGCTCCAACCCCTGTCACAGGCAGGGACCCCTTCCACTGGAGCAGCTTGCTCCAAGCCCCTGTGTCCAACCTGGCCTTGAGCACTGCCAGGGATGGGGCAGCCACAACATCCTGGCTCATCCTTCTTGGTGCAAAGATAAAACCCCTACAAGCCTGACCCGTGCTATTCCTGGGAGCTGACTGGAGGGTGGGTTGTGTTTTGAGGCCTGGGGTGAGGATGGGTTTGTGATTCCTCCTTGGCTGAGCCACCAGCCGTGAGTCACGATCCCATGCAGGGTGTAATCATGGAGCAGGGGGTTGGAATGGGAAGGCAAGGAGGCGGCTCACAGCGTACCCGAGTCCCCCATCAGCACCATGACACACACGTCCCCTCCTTCCCTACCTTGCCCTCAGTGGCTGTTTGTAGGGCTGGGGGATGCCAATGGGGGCTCAAGCTGCCCCACGGCCCCATGCAGCTGGGCCTTGTGTCCTGCAGCTCCTGCTCTTCATCTCAGAAGGATGGAGGAAGCGCTCAGGATAACTCCTGACTCTCCCTGCTTCGGAAAGCTTATTTTTTCCTGCTTGCAAGCAAAGGATAGCATCTTCCTTGCATCTCCTTTTAAACCTATTTTAGGACCCAGGGCACTTGATGTGGTTGAATATCCTGGCATTTCCTTTTAATTTAGTGTCTGAAATGATCGTGGGGACCACTGGGAGCAGCCAGGACCAGTAATTACGACTGATGCGCAGTTTATAGCAACAAGAGCAAGTTCACAATGAGAAAGCGCAGCTCAAAATAACCTGGGGAGCGGGATGAAGGGCAGGCGGCCCCGTCACCCATCACCCCACCTCTGGGAAGGGATCAGGAGTGGGCTGGGATACACCAGAGACAGAGCTGGGTATCCCATGCCATGGTCCCATAGCCATTTATATATGCCTCTCCTCTATTTCCTTCCCAATAGTGGGGCGGTGGGAGCCTGCAGCAGAGGGGTTGGCTTTCAGCTCTGGGGAAAGACTCAGCAGCTCTTAGGGGCGAGATGGGAAATGCCACAGGAGGGGGCAAGGAGAGCGAAGAGCTTGGGCTGGGTGTTTTTAGTGCGTCCCATCCGCAATCCGGCTCATCCGCCCACAGCTAATTGAGGGTTGCGGAGCCGCTGAGTCAACCACCGCCAATCGATGGCCACTGCCCAGGCGGGACCGGCTCCGGGCTGGGGAAGGGGGGGGCCCTTTCCCGCACACCCCAGCACCAGCACTGCTGAGCACCCGCTTTCCCACCTGGGCAAAGGGTGCTGGGTGCGCTGGGGATGCGCCGGGCGCTGCCCCGCTGCAGGGATGTGGTTGTGGAGGTGTTCATGGTCCGGGCAGAAAACACGGTGATGTGAAACCCCCTCCAAGCTGCTGGTCATCACCGAGGGGTGGCTGGTGGCTGTTTGCTGTTTGCTGTTTGATGTTTGCTGTCTGTCCGTGCCCATCAACTTCATCTGCTGCACTAACCCCGTATCAGTGCAAGAGAGGATGTTTCCCCCTTGGTCCTGCCCTTCCAAAGAGGTTCTGCACCACAAAAAGGCAGAGGAAGCAGGGATCCCTCTGAGTCTTATCCCAAATCCTAGGCAGCTCATTTGGTTCATTAAGGTTAACAGCTAACTGTGGCCTCCTTTAGTATTCCCCCTTCCTGGCCAGGTACTGCCTGCGTGTCCCCCTCCAGCTCCCCCATCAATGCCTTCATCTCCGGACACCTCCATCGCATAGATGGGAATGTTTCATATTGGTTTGGGTTGGAAGGGACCTTAAAGCTCCTCCAGCTCCAACCCCTGCCACGGGCAGGGACCCCTTCCACTGGAGCAGCTTGCTCCAAGCCCCTGTGTCCAACCTGGCCTTGAGCACTGCCAGGGATGGGGCAGCCACAGCTTCTCAGGATGCAACAGAGAACTTTGCTTCTTTAGCAAAGGCTGTCACTGTTCTCCGGTGCCAAAGCCCACCCTGTTTCTGTGTTTCTGGGTCCCTCTGACCTTCTTGGCCATAATTCCCCTCCTGCCCTTCCCTGGATGCAAGGCTCACCAGCAGCATTGCTTTGCTGAAGGTGAATTGCGGTGATTTCATCTGGTTGAGTCTTGCTTGATGCCAGGGCTCAACGGGGTGACCCAAGAAATACCCAAGGGGACCCCACTCTGTACCCATCTGTCCCTTGGATGCCCTGCTGCGGGTTAACAGGGAGGAAATGGAGGTGATGCCTCTGGTTGTGTTTTGGTGGGACCCAAGAGTTTTGCAAGAGCCACGAGGCACCAGCAGGTTCAGGAGCATCTTTAATGGCTCAGGGGCATCTTTAATGGTCCAGGAGCATTAAAGCACCAGTGGTGGGTTGGTGGAAGAAATGGGAAAGCAGGAAAGAGCCCAAGGGGATGCAGCAGGGCCGGGGGACTGATGTGACCCCCCCGAGGGGTGCATGGGATGGAGCTGGCTCCTCAGCATCCTCCTGCCTACGGCCAGAGCCTCCCGCAGCAGGAAGCGCTCTCCACATCCTCCCAGGCTTTTTTTATCCATGATTTGTGGTGAGGCTGGAGCTGGAGGGAGCGTGGGGCTTTAAACAGGGAAAAAGGGAAAAACCAAGAAGAAAAGGGAAAGAACATGAAGAAGAGGAAAAAATAAAAGACCTGAGGATGTATAATTAGAATCTCAGCGCTGGGTTTGGGGTGATGCGCTGCTCCCCCGCATAGAAACCAGCAGCTTTATGGTGTGATATGTTTGGAGTGGTTTTACTGCCCGGAATGGGTTTAAAAAGCACATTTTAAGCACACGTTTTCTTTGTTTGAGTCCTTGTTTTAGTTTTCAAAGGAAGCACCTGGGCAGAGCTCTGCTGCTGCTGGTCCTGGGAAGAAGCTCTTCCCTGTGAGGGTGCTGAGGCGCTGGCACAGGGTGCCCAGAGAAGCTGTGGCTGCCCCATCCCTGGCAGTGCTCAAGGCCAGGTTGGACACAGGGGCTTGGAGCAAGCTGCTCCAGTGGCAGGGATTGGAGCTGGAGGAGCTTTAAGGTCCCTTCCAACCCAACCAGGCTGGGATTCTGTGATATTTTGAGGTTTTGGATGTATTCTTCACCCTTTGGTGACTTGCAAAGGGCTGCAGCCCCTAAACCACAGCACAAGGGGCAGCTTCTCTGTGTTCCCACTATAAGCAAGCCTTTGTGCATTTTTTTATTTTATTTTATTTCATTTTATTTCTTTTTTTGTTTAATTTTATCTATGATTTGTTATTTGTTTTTTATTGTTTTGTTTTATTTCCTTTCACTTCATTCATTCATACAAAACAAATAGGGCTGGGAGGCTGGAGGGTTTACAGCAAGATGAAGTTGGGGGGTGTGCAGAAGGAGGGATGGGTTGCATCAAGACAAATGGAACTGGGTGATCCTTAAGGTCCCTTCCAACCCAACCTATGAGGATTAAAACCCTTGGGAGAGGAGCTCAGTGGGTGAGGAGCTGGGGCCACCAGGGTTTGTCCCCATGCGGGTTGGTGGGGATGCTGCAGGCTCTGAGCTGTGGCCCATGGAGGTCCCATCCTGACCCCTTGGCTCCGCAGTGGAGCAGGACCGGGACATCTTCTCCCCAAAGCCGTACTGGAAGGAGTTCAGGTTCGACCTCACCCAGGTGCCCGCGGGCGAGTCGGTGACAGCCGCCGAGTTCCGCATCTACAAGGCACGAGGAGTGACCCGGCACGGGAACAGCACCCTGCACGTCAGCGTGTATGAGATAGCGGCCGAGCACTCCAACAGGTGATGGGATGGTGGGGATGGGAGTGGGAATGGAGGTGGGGTAGGATGGGGTGGGAATGAAGAGGATGGGGATGAGGATGGGAATGGAGATGGAGGTGAGGATGGGAATGTGGATAGGGATGAAGAGGATGAGAATGGGGATGAAGAGGATGGAGATGAGGATGGGGATTGAGATGAGAATGGGAATGTGGATAGGAATGAACAGGATGAGAATGGGGATGAAGAGGATGGAGATGAGGATGGGGACTGAGATGAGAATGGGAATGCAGATAGGAATGAAGAGGATAAAAATGGGGATGAAGATGGGGACAAGGATGGGAATGGAGAGGAGAATTGGGGACTGAGATGAAATGGGAATGAGAATAGGGATGAAGAGGATGAGAATGGGGATGAAGAGGATGGAGATGAGGATGGGAATGGAGATGAGGATGGGGATTGAGATGAGAATGGGAATGTGGATAAAATGAAGAGGATAAGAATGGGGATGAAGATGATGGGGATGAGGATGGGAATGGAGATGAGGATGAGGATTGAGATGAGAATGGGAATGAGAATAGGAATGAAGAGGATGAGAATGAGGATGAAGATGATGTAGATGAGGATGAGAATGGAGATAAGAATGGGGGTGGGTGGGTGGGGTGGTGTGTGTGGGTGGTGGGTTGGGTGGGGTTGGTGGTGGGTGGGTGGTGGGTGGGAATGAGGATAGGAATGAAGAGGGTAAGAATGGAGATGAAGATGATGTAGATGAGGATGAGAATGGAGATGAGATTGGGGATTGAGATGAGAATGGGAATGAGGATAGGAATAAAGAGGATGGGAATGGGGATGAAGATGATGTAGATAAGGTTGGGAATGGAGATGAGGATGGGGATGAGGGTGGGAATGGGAATGAAGCTGATGGGTATGAGAATGGAAGTGGAGATGAGGATGGGAATGGGGAATGAGAATAAAGATGATGAGGAAGGAAATGCCGATGGGTCCTTGCCCCAGCCCCAGGTCTTCCCCTTCCCATCACCATACCAGCGGCACAGAAGCTGCACCGCTCCCACACTTTCCCACCAGTCAACGCCACATCCCAGTTCCGCAGCTGGGGCTGGGAAGATTCCTTTCCCAGGGAAGTGCCAGGGTGGCACCACGGTGTCGGGCAGAGCCGGAGGCACTGGGAGCTGCCCTCCTGCCCTGCTACACTGGGACCTGTACTGACACAGGCACCGGGAGCCATTGCCATGAACTCCTGCGGTGCTGGTGCCCTTTGGGTGCTGTTACTCACCTGCTCCTGTTTCCTCCCATTCCTACAGGGAGTCTGACCTGTTCCTGCTGGACGTGCAGGACCTGCATGCTGGGGCCGAGGGCTGGCTGGTGTTTGATGTCACGGCCGCCAGCAACCACTGGTTAGTGGATCAGAAATACAACCTGGGGCTGCGGCTCTATGTGGAGACGGATGATGGTGAGTGTGCCTGCCCAGCTACAGCGCATGGGGGAGATCCCAGGCCCTGGAGCCCTCTCTGCTGCCCTCCTGGTGCCACTCAGGCCATGGTGGAGCTCATCTGGATGCAGTTAGAGGTTTACAGATGTGATGGAGAAGCCGGCACCAGGAGGCGGCTGGGTTTGCAGGCAGGGCCTGATGGCAGAGCCTCCCAAAGGCTTCATGCTAATGGGGTTCCTGGTGTGGACTTTAATAACCCCATTAGGGCTTAATGAATGTCTTACCTGGAGGTATCCTCCTGTGTGTGCGCGAGGATTAACCCTCTTGTAACCATTGCTTCAAATCTGGTCCAATGATGCCTTTTGCATGTGCGCAGGCACACAAAGAGCAACTCCTCCCACATATGGGGTAAATCACCCATGGGATGTAAATGTCTCATCAGTCCCCTTCCCTCCAAGCTTTCCTTCCCAGTGACAAAGGGCAAAATCAGTCACTTGGGTCTCACTTGGTTTTAATCCTTGAATTGCTCTATTATGACCATTGCATGGGGAATAGAGGCTGTGACATACATCATACACCCCTTGGGCAGCAGCAGCAGAGCAGGAGGGTTCAGCCTCTTGGGATGCCCAAACCACAGCTCTTTGCTGTGTATTTCCTGCATTCTTTCCTCATTGGCATCCAGGCAGCTCCATCCCATGCACCCCTCGGGGGGGTCACAGCAGTCCCCCGGCCCTGCTGCAGCCCCTTGGGCTCTTTCCTGCTTTCCCATTTCTTCCACCAACCCACCACTGGTGCTTTAATGCTCCTGGACCATTAAAGATGCTCTTGAGCCGTTAAAGATGCCCCTGGGCCATTAAAGATGCTCCTGAACCTGCTGGTGCCTCGTGGCTCTTGCAAAACTCTTGGGTCCCACCAAAACACAACCAGAGGCATCACCTCCATTTCCTCCCTGTTAACCCGCAGCAGGACATCCAAGGGACAGCCGGGTACAGAGTGGGGTCCCCTTGGGTATTTCTTGGGTCACCCCATTGAGTCCTGGCATCAACCAAGACTCAACCAGATGAAATCACCACAATTCACCTTCAGCAAAGCAATGCTGCTGGTGAGCCTTGCATCCAGGGAAGGGCAGGAGGGGAATTATGGCCAAGAAGGTCAGAGGGACCCAGAAACACAGAAACAGGGTGGGCTTTGACACTGGAGAACAGTGACAACCTTTGCTAAAGAAGCAAAGTTCTCTGTTGCATCCTGAGAAGCTGTGGCTGCCCCATCCCTGGCAGTGCTCAAGGCCAGGTTGGACACAGGGGCTTGGAGCAAGCTGCTCCAGTGGAAGGGGTCCCTGCCCGTGGCAGGGGTTGGAGCTGGAGGAGCTTTAAGGCCCCTTCCAACCCAACCCAGGCTGGGCTTCCGAGAGCAAACCCCTTCATGGTGCTGTCCCCACAGGGCACAGCGTGGACCCGGGCTCTGCTGGGCTGTTGGGGCGCCGGGGGCCCCGTTCCAAGCAGCCCTTCATGGTGACGTTCTTCCGCGCCAGCCCCGGCCCCAGCCCCGGCCCCGGCCCCGCACGCATCCCACGGGCGGCCAAGGCTCCGAGGCGGCGGCAGCACAAGAAGAGCAACGACCTCCCGCACCCCAACAAGCTGCCGGGAATCTTCGGTAAGAGACCGGTGGGCAGGGAGGGGTTTTCCCTATGGAAAACACTGCCGTGACCAAGGGACCTTCTGTTAGCAGCCTGCCCCGTCATAAACCCCGGTTTGACCAAGGGGAAGCAGAGCTCTGGGTTTTTAAGGTTGGGGTTGTTTGCAGTGGGTCTGGGGTCGATGCCCTCGAGGAAATGAGGTTTTGGGCGAGTTTTGGGATACCTGAACGTTGGGCTTTTTGCATCACTCCTCTTGGCTTTGAAGCGGCCCTGAGAGGGCATCACTCCAGGAGGGTGTCCCAGCCCCAGGAAGCTGCTCAGGCAGGAGGGGAATGGGAAGCCCCAGCTCTCCCAAAGCCATTTACCTTGGAAAACCCTCAAGGGTTTCCTCCATGGAGAGCAGAGCTGGGATTGAGCCCTTCCCAGGCTGAGTCCCCCTGGTCCCAATGTTGGAACATTAAATTCAGGCCAGTCTGAAGCTTCTTTCCCCTTTATGCAACCACGGGGACTCCTCTTTTGTTCTTCTGGACTAAGACCATGGGGTCTGTTCTATCGCACCCTTGAGCAGGGCGGCTGCAGTGGAGGGCGGGATGCGGGATGCAGGATGCGGGTACCAGGGGGCTGATGCTGCTGTCCCCTTCTCCCACAGATGATGTCCATGCTGGGGACGGGCGGCAGGTCTGCCGGCGCCACGAGCTCTATGTCAGCTTCCAGGACCTCGGCTGGCTGGTACTTGTCTATGGGGAGAAGTCAACACCAAACCCCATGCAACTGCCCATGGCCAGCAGCAGAG
The DNA here is from genome assembly GCF_033783945.1 of Neopsephotus bourkii. NCBI lineage: Eukaryota > Metazoa > Chordata > Aves > Psittaciformes > Psittacidae > Neopsephotus > Neopsephotus bourkii. The sequence continues at coordinate 15,510 of NW_026901453.1, read as the reverse complement.
CGGGGCAGCCCCATCCGGGAGCTGGGAAAGCAAACGGGAATGGCCACAAGCCCAAACGCCACTGGTGGCCCATGGTTCAGTGGGAAAACCAAACTGAACCCTTGATGCTGGCACAGCCACCCGGGGAGGAGCCCGTTGGGGGGGTGTTGAGGTGGGGATGGATGAAAGGGCACAGAAAGGGTGAAGCCCATGGCTGAGAAAGTTGGGGCTGTTCAGACTGGAGAAGAGAAGCTGCGTGGAGACCTCAGAGCAGCTTCCAGTGTCTGAAGGGGGCTATAGGGATGCTGGGGATGGACTCTTCATTAGGGACTGTAGTGACAGGACAAGGGGTGATGGGTTAAAACTGAAACAGGGGAAGTTTAGATTGGATATAAGGAGGAAGTTCTTTACTGTAAGGGTGCTGAGGCACTGGAATGGGTTGCCCAGGGAAGTTGTGAATGCTCCATCCCTGGCAGTGCTCAAGGCCAGGTTGGACAGAGCCGTGGGTGACCTGGTTTAGTGTGAGGTGTCCCTGCCCATGGCAGGGGGTTGGAACTGGATGCTCTTAAGGTCCTTTCCAACCCTGACTGTTCTATGGCTCTGTGATAACCAGGAAAAACCCTTTGTGTGTTGCAGGACTGGGTGATCGCTCCGCAGGGGTACTCAGCCTACTACTGCGAGGGGGAATGCGCCTTCCCCCTGGACTCCTGCATGAACGCCACCAACCATGCCATCCTGCAGTCCCTGGTCAGTGCAAGCTGGTGGGGGGGACACAGAGGGAGTGGTTGGAGGGCAATGGGTCCTAATGGAGAGCTGGATTTGGGGCAGGGAGTGGGGTTAGGTTGGAGCGTGCAGCTCAGCAGCAGGCTCCCAGTGAAGCATCAGTGGGTGATCGCACATCTGGACGGGCTCACTACAAGGGGCCATAAAGGCAAACATGGAAAGAGCAGTGTGAGGGCACACTGGGTCAGCAGCTCTGCCCATTGACCCGAGCTACAGGGGCCTAACAGGGGGATGCTGCAGTTCTGGTGCTCCTCTACCTCTTGATTTTGTGACAGACATGAGCCCACTTGGGGTTAAGAGCAGCAGGCAGGGTAAAACCAGGTGGTTTCTGCTGGGATAACAACATCCCATTGGAGCAGGCTCTGGGATGAGCCCTGGTGCTCACAGGAGCCCCAAGTTCCTCCCTACCAACCTATCACCAAGGGCATCGTGTCTCCAGCATCCTCCTCACCAGCCACACGAGGGTTTCATCCCGGTCCCCAGAGAGCATCTCTGCGGCTCAGCGCCCAAAGCCCGGGCTCAGCAGATTCCAAGCAGGGAGGCTTCAACGCCCCGTTCTTCCCAAACCCACCCCGCATCCCAGCCGGTGCTTTTTAATGTCTGGAATTTCCTGCCCTGTGAGTGCTGCATTTCCCAATGGCAGAGGCCACACCAGCTCCGGGGTAATTACAGGGAGCGCCGAGGCCTCGAATGAGACTTTGAAGGAGGGTTTAATCCTCGCACTAATGAAGCTGTCGGGGATGGGTGCGATGCTGCAGCGCGGGGAGGGGGCCCCAGCAGCCACCCAGCACCTCTAAACCCAACGCTCTTCCCAAAACAGAGCCGTTGGGGCAGGATGTGACTCACCTGGCACCGGGATCCAGCCCTTCTGGGAAGCGCTGGGGCACAGGAGCGGTGCCAGCCCCAGCCCGTGCTGCAAATAGCAGCGTTGGGCAGGAAAACCCCGCACTTCCGAGCCGGGAGAGCGGAATGAGTCGCACATGGTGGGGGAAAGCAGGGGCCAGCAGCCTGCAGGGGATGCCTGGGATAACGGGTGTGCTGAGTGGTCAGAGTGCAATGCAGGGCAGCGCTGAGCCCTGATGGAGAATCCCTATTGCAGCAGCATCCCCCCCAAAGCACACTTGGAAGCTCGGCACAGCCCTGATTGATTTTTAGCCATATATTGACATTTATTTATAGGGAGAAACAAGCCCCCAATTGCCAGGTTCCTGCAGGGGCTCCCTGGCCCTTGCAGTGCCCCGAGCCCTGATCCAACACAAACCGCAGCCAGGGCTGCCCGAGGCTCAGGGTAAATATTTTTCCAGGAAGCTGGAAATAATCTCCCCATTCACACAGGCTTTTCATGCAGTTAAGAGCTGGGTCGATGCTTTCCTCCTGCTCGGAGCACTGAAGGGCTCCATCCATCCTTTAGGTCCACCTGATGAAGCCCGAGGCTGTACCCAAGGCATGCTGTGCCCCCACGAAGCTCAGCGCCACCTCTGTCCTCTACTACGACAGCAACAACAACGTCATCCTCAAGAAGCACCGGAACATGGTGGTGAAGTCGTGTGGCTGCCACTGACGGCCGCATCCCATCCCCACCGGAGCAACGAGGCATCCCATGGGCTGCATCCTAGCAACGCCCATTCGGAATAATGAGCAATAAAAATAACCCCCTCCCAGCCCTTCCTAGAAGTGGATGTAAATAATATAAAGCTTTTCTTCTCTTGCCACACTTCATGGGACACATCCATATAGAGGAAAGATTGGATTTGACTGGTGATGTGTGTGCTGGCTGGGGCTGATGTGTTTTCCCCTCACTGATGGAGGCTGTTTGGGCTCAGGGGGGATGAGGACAAGGTTGCTGTGGGATGGAGCTGGGGCTTGTCCTGTCCATCCTTGTCCCCTTCATGAGAACAGCAGCAGGCAGGAGCCGGCTGCCTCCCTGTTTACTTCAGGTTCATAAACCCCATGCAGGGGGGGGAGAAACAAAACTCAGACTCCACCTTGAGCTGCACCACTGCTATAAAACAAACACCTCGGCTGGAAAGCACCCAGGGAGCTCCTCTTGCTCCGTGTGCTTTGAGAAATGCCACAGCACAGCAGCGCTCTGTCCAGGGTGTGTGCTTTCGCAATGAAAACACACTCAGCATCAGCTAAAAGGGTCGCTGTTTGCCCAAACCCAGCCCTGCCAAGCTGGTGGGATGCAGGGTTGAGGGCAGGCAGCATCGCTCCGGATGGGAGCATGGCTGGGCTCACCCCTGGACCCATCCCGTGGGTTTGCAGCGGGGCTGTGACCGCAGCTTCCCCGCGCTGTTTGCACAGTTCTCCCTTATTTGCTCTGCTTTTAAAAGGAAAGGGCCTGGCCTCGCAGCTCGGGTACCCAGGGAACCTTGTGCCATTGAACAAACATCCTGGCCTAGCCACAGGCAAAGATCCCAACAAACCCATCAGCATCACGTCTGCCTCGTGCCAGTGCCCCGCTTCCCAAGGAAAGGTCCCACTTCTTTGGGAAGAATTGATCTGCTGACTTCATTCCACCTGAAATCAGCTCAGGATGTGATCCTGGCTCTGTGCAGCAAGAGAAAGGCCACGGGTTCCAGTGATTCCTGCACGGAGCAAGGGCTCCCCCTGGTCCAGGGGGTGCTGAAGGTGACTGCAAGGAGTTGGCCTTTAAATCTCAGCTTTTCGTAGACAAGGAGGGAGCAAGGGAAGGAAATGCGGGGTGCGTTTGGCTGTTTGTCAGGGATCCCATCCGGGTGCCTGGATCTCACCTTGTCCCAGTTGTAGGGCAACGCACAACCCCCGACCAGTGTGGAAAAGCAGGAAGTGAATAGAGGCAGCCTGTGGTTATTATGGAAAACAACCCTGCCCTGGGAGCAGCCAGGTTGGCAAACCTGGGAATTCCCAATAGCACAGAAACCATCTCCCTAAACCCCAGCCACGCACCCCTCATCCTCCCCTCTGGTCTGGCATCCCCCATCCCTGCTTCCAACCCCACACATCCCTTCCTCCCCAGGAACACACATTCCCAGAAGTACCCAGTGCCATTATTTCATGGGAAACCCCAAATCAATCACCTTCCCACTGATGGGAACTATAAAAGCACGGGGCTCTTCCCACTTTGAAAATGAAACCACTTCCCCCAGCCTCATCACTTAGTTCTGTTCTTCTGACAACCAACCACAGGGCTGCTTCGTTTCCTGGAGCTCCTTGTCCCAACGTTGTTCTCCCACCCACATCCCAGCAAACCCCAGATGGGGATGGAGCTGGACCAGGCTGGCTTCCCAGCAGGACATCCGCCAGCCATGGACCTGCCTCCCTCTGCTGATGGGAAAGGAGACTACAGGGCCAGAGACACGCCAGAACACCTCCGTGGGATCCTGCTGTGGAAGAGGCATGAGATTCCTTCAGTTCTTCTTGCCCCATCGCATGTAGCTCCCACAGATTTAGGCACCAGATTTGAGAAGATGAGGGAAGCACTAAAGCAAAGAGCACCCTCACCCAGTGAGGATCCAACAGCCGGGGGCAGGCCCTCGGTATTTGTAAAACTAGGTTTTATTTTTACCAAACCAAGTCCTTCAGCACACAGCGGCAGGAGCAGCACGGCCTGGAAGCCGTTTATCCCTGCAGGGATCAGCCCATGGACACGTTCACACCAGGAATCACCCCAGGAGCCATTGGAGATGGGCACTGCTGGGGCACCACGGGGCCACCCCATCCCAGCCGGGTCCTGTCCCGTCCTGGCCAGGCTCAGCCCACGCTCAGGGGCACTCCCCGCAGTCGGAGATGATCACCTTCTGCTTTGGCTTCCCATCCTTACTGCCCTGAGCCTTGGGGAGCAGAGCAGGAGTCAGAGGCACGAAGCCCAAGGGTGGGAAGGAGGTCGGCTCTGCTCACACCTACCTCGATCTGCCGCACCACGTCCATGCCCTCCGTCACCTCCCCGAACACCACGTGCTTCCCGTCCAGCCAGTCTGTTTTCTCACACGTGATGAAGAACTGGGAGCTGTTGGTGTTTGGGCCCGAGTTTGCCATCGATAACAGCCCTGTGATCATCAAGGGCAGTGTTCTGGTTGGGGTGGGAGCGTGGGAGCTGAGGCTTTGACCCAACCCCATCCCCACACCCTGCAAAACACTGCCAGTTTTAAGAGAGCCTCTGGGTATTAAACTCCACAAACTACTGGAAACAACAGAGAAACACATGCAAGCATGATAAGATGGGAAGGGGTAGAGATTGCTCATCCATTTATAGCTGCAGTAATAGAAAAGCTGTTTGCATGGAGATAAACCTGCTTGCTTTCTGCTGTGCTTCATAATCACACCGTGACTCCTTCAAAATCAAAGGAAAGCAGCTTTGAAACTCTTTTCCCACTGTGCAACACTGGAAGTTCACAGTGTGTGAACACCAGAAGTGTTCTGCCAACACAGGTTGTAATTCAGGGCTGTGACTATCAACACAGCCCAAGGGTGGCCCCTAGATCACATTGAGCCCCTTTGCCCCCCAGGCCCTGCCCAGGAGATGGCTCTACCTGGCCCCGTGTGTTTCAGAATGAAGTTTTCATCATCAAACTTCTTCCCGTAGATGGATTTGCCTCCGGTGCCGTTGTGGTTGGTGAAGTCGCCAGCCTGGCACATGAACTGGGGGATGATGCGGTGGAAGCTGCTCCCTTTGAAGCCAAAGCCTTTCTCATGGGTGCAGAGGCAGCGGAAGTTCTCTGTGCGGGGCAAGGGGAGAGGTGAGAGCTGTGTCTGCTGCAAGGCTCCACGCCGGGGAGGCTGAGCCCATCCTCACCCACGGTCATGGGCACCACATCCGAGCGCAGGAGGATCTGCAGCCGCCCCGCAGGTTTGTTCCCGATCTTGATCTCCATGAAAACCCGAGGGTTCGCCCGGGATTTCTTGGCAGGAGGCTCACCCTGAACCAAGGAGCTGGGATGACATTCCTCTGCTTCCCCTCCAGCAGCTCTCAGCCTTCGGGGCAGCAGGGATACAGACAGCTCCGTACGGTTTTCCTACCTCCTGCACCTCCTTTTTGGAGGCCTCTGCTCCTCCCTCCTCTGTGTTCTCTTCCAAAGTCTTCCCCGAAAACTTCTTCAGCCAGTCATCATCTGACCAGACTGCGATGGCAAAAGGAAGGGTCAGGGCACAGGAACCAAAGGGCCACACAGGAGCACACACATGAGCATACATGTGAGCACACACATGAGCACACACACGACTGCGCAGGTCAGGGCACAGCCTACCCCAGGAGACACAGCATGTGGGCAAAGAAGAGACAAAGCCACCTCTTCTTCCTCCCAGAGGTGCCTATACACAGGGCAAGCCTGTGGCCTGTTCGCTGCCACTGCCCATCACACTGCATGAGTGCTTGGCCCCCTCTGCTTTCACAGATGTGGCCAGTTGTGTGTGCAATTGTGCCTGGCATGGTGTGCACGCTGTGCCCTCTGTCAGCAGGCATGAAGATAATCAGAAGTGCAGCCAAGAGCGTTTCCACCCAAGGAACGAGGGAGTATTTTGGGTTATGTGGTTATATTAAGTTATTTGGATGCTGCTCAGACCCATGAGCTCCCCAGATGGGAAGCAGAACAAAGGTCTCTGCCCTAGGGTCTGGTGCACGAAGCTCTGACCACCCATGGGGATGCTCTCCCCTCCCAGACACCAACTCACCAGGTCTGGATGATCCTTCTTTAATTCGCATGGGTCTGGCCAAGTTCACCCGAATTGTCCTGCCGAAGAGCTCAGACTCATTCTGCCGAGGAGAAAAGCACAACAAAGCCCACCAAAGGGTATAAAAATCACCGTGCCCCCCAGCTCCCCATAGAGAACCACAGAGCTTTTGGTGTAGCCCACACCATGCGGGGCCTCACTGCTGGGAAGGCAGCAAAGCCACTCGTCCCCACGGGCGAACAGGGTCCCTACCATGTTGTCAATCGCTGCTGCTGCATCCTGCCAAAAGAGGTGAAAGAAGATCATTATTATATCACCTCTTCTCTCCCTTTCAAAGCAAAGCTCAGCACATGTATGTAAAAGAGACTGCCCAGGGACTGTGCTCCTAAACCTCATCTATATATGAACCACTGGATCTTTGCAGGAGCAGTATCCAATCCAGTACATGGGGCCCCTCTTCCCACATTTTATCCCATAAACCCATTTTGTTTAAGATGCTTTATTGCTAACGCCAACGTTTGGGAGAGGAGAAGAGATCTTGGTTGTGAAGCCCAGGACAGGCGGTAAGATCCTGGCAGTGTTCAAGGCCAGGTTGGACACAGGGGCTTGGAGCAAGCTGCTCCAGTGGAAGAGGTCCCTGCCTGTGGCAGGGGTTGGAACTGGAGGAGCTTTGAGGTCCCTTCCAACCCAAACCGGGCTGAGATGCTATGAAATACACGAAGCCAAGAAACCCGCCCGAGCGAGCAGTGCCCATGCTTCAGCCCGTAAGAAAGTGGGATCTGGTAAAAGCAGAGGAGCACCAGAGGTAACCCCCATTTGCTGCCCCCAACCGCATCCACCAGGAGGAGGCTCCAGCCCGAAGCCCCCCCGGTTAGGAAGTGCCCTCGCCCCCGCCTCACCTCTGCCAGCTCGAACTCGATAAATGCGAACCCGCGGTGCTTTTCTGCAGAGGAAGAAGCGAGCGGTCACGGGCAGCACCGACACCTGCTCCCGCGGGCGCCCAGCAGCGCCGTCCGGGCCACGCACCCGTCTCGTAGTCCAGCGGGATCTGGATGTCGGTGATGTCGCCGAAGGGGATGAACGCGGCGTGCAGCACCTTCTCGTCCACCTCCTCCGCCAGCCCGCCTGCGGGCAGACATCGGTCACGGATACGGGTCCCGGGCAGCGGCCGCGGACACCGGGCACGGACCCGTACAGCGGCGCCGGCACTCACCTACGTACAGCACCCGCTTGGTGGCCGCCATCTTCGCGCCGGAACCACGTGACAAGCGCGACCCGGAATCACGTGACTCCCGCCCCGCGCCGGGCCACGGTTTGCCTGTTCCGACTGCAGGCGCAAGGGCAGCGCTGTCGGTTCCAACGGAGCACCCAAACGGGCCCAAAGCACTGACTGACCCCGCTGCCGGCATGCGGCGGCGTTCGAGGGGGAAGGTGGAGGAAGCAGTATCCAGGAAACCGTATCCGCACTCCATTGGATCCCTTTCATGTCAACAGATTCTCCAAGAGCAGCCAAACCATGAACACCAGCATTAAAATGCAGCCCAAGGGCAGCAGAGCTGCTCTGCAGCAGTGGGGAGATGCAGAGGAAGCCCCACATACTCCCTGCCCTTGACAAACAGCTGTCCCCCAGCCTCAAGCAGCTTCTCTCCACGGTCAGCAATAACAACTCCAATCACACTCTTCACATAGCAACCATATGCACTCGAATTTGCACGGAGCTCTATCACACCACTTAGCAAATGAAGATGACAGAGTGGAATTTTATTCCTTTATTGATAAATGCTTTCCAGACTTTCCAAACTGGATTGCTGAGTTTAAAACCAAAACCACAAAATACTTCCAACCTAAAATCCCTGGCGTCCTCCTCAGAAGACACAAAGGGTAGCTCTGTTCTGGCCACAACCGAGAAGCTTGCGAGCCCAGTTCTGGTTTGGGAGATCTACAGCTTCAGACCTGGCTTTTTAAATAAGACCTTAAAGATTAATTTACAAAATGCAATAAACTATGTGATAGGATGCATGGCATTGAGATCTGCAGGACAGGGAGGAGCCTCCAAACATCTTCAGCTGATGGCTACAAAGGGGCTATTTGGCTTCTTTGCATCCTAGAAGAAAACAGGCAGATGGTTACCCACAGCCAGCACACCTCAATCCAGAGAGCCAAGTTCCCCACAGCACAAGCCATGTATAATTCAGCTCCAATATGAGCTTATTGTATTGATATATAATGCATATATGTTAAAATATCTTTTAAGTGACTCCAGTATCATTTGCAAGGTGTGGAAAGGCTGTTAACAGCTGTGGAAAATACCCATTTCTGATCATCTGACAAGAAACTCTTCAATTCCTTCACAGAGAAGCTAGCAACTGGAGCCACTGAAGAATGGATGGATGGAGGTACCGTTCTGCACCCCTGTGAGCTGGGACACCTTGATCACAACAGCATCACAAAAAGAACTGAAGTTGTCAATTCTAGACAACCCACAGAAAAATGGATCATAAAAGCAAGAAGAGGCATCCAAATATTCAAAAACCTTATTAAGGTTAAACACGAGCCAGCTTCAAACGCAGGAGATGGCATTTGCTTGGACAGACCCATGCAGTGAAAGGACATTTCCAACACCACCACCTTAATACACACTGTAGGCAGATGATTGTCAGGCTAAGGAACAGGCAGGAACACACTGTGTTGACCTCACAGTCACTGAAGCATCTTGTGTCTCTTTTTATTTCCCAGATTAGCAGCTTCACAAGATGCAGTATGTTAATCCTTCCTTGACGTGTCAACTGCTAGGAACATGTCAGGGACTGACACACCATCTTTCTGCTGCTTAATGAAAGTAAGATTTCTGAAGAGTATTTCTAAAGCTACCACAAAATAAGCATTATATTGGGGAAAAAAAAACACATCAGGGGGTTGGGTTGAGTTGGATTTTAAAGAATGGAGTGAATTCAGACGAGTGCTGCACATGGGTCTCCAGACTGGCTGCATTCACAAACCATCACACTTTATTCCCTCCGATGTGGAAGCTTTTAAGTGAGTTTGAGGACAAAAGACACTCACCAGTCTTCCTGGTTTAAGAGGTAGCAGCAACCACGCCCACCTTCTGGGCAGCTTCCTTCTTGGCTTGGTGAGCCTGCAGCACTGCAACAGCCTCCTCCACCTCAGGAGACAATTCAGGCATGAGAGCAGCTCTCCTGAGCAGAGCTCCCCACCCCACCTAACAGAACAAGCCATCTACCTTAGACCGGAGGGACTCCGGAGACTCCAGCATGTGCAGCAGCTCTGAGTTGTCAATCTCTAGCAGCATTCCTGTGATCTTCCCTGCCAGGCTGGGGTGCATAGCTTGGATCAGAGGGAACAAACGTTCTCCTGGGGGTTACAAAAGAAGGGAGTTCAGACAGTTAAGTTTCAGTTACAAAGTCATCTTTGAAACCTGATGGAGTTTCCCTTACCCAGCATCTGTTTCTGCTCCTGGGGGGGGGCAGCAGCCAGCATGGAGGCGGTCAGTGGCTCCTGTCCTTGCACATGGACTGCAGGTTGAGGTGCCTATGGAAGTGCACACATGAAGGTTCTGCATCAGGTACTAGGGCTTATTGCTTCATATTTAGAGACAATCAGACAACATCCATTCCCTCCTTCAAAAACACAACCTTTGTCAAGCTTATAGCAGACTGGTGTTTCAGGAAAGGACAGGTAAGGTGCCCTTGGTTCACAAACATGCTCCCTTCCAAGTCCTGAACTCAGTGTCACACATGGGCACTGTAAGTATCTTGCAGAAACTGGATCAAAAAAATACTGCAACTGAGAAAGAGCAACATCCACGCCTGCTCTTTTTTACAACACAGGTTTGTGGGAAAAGCAAACTGATCAATGACCCCAAAGTGAGGATGGGGCAAAGAGGTGAGAGAACAAGTGGCTGCAAAATGGGAAAGCAAAGAACCAAGAAAAACACCCTTACAGCAAGTCTGGGTGGAAAACGGTTTGCAAGTACAAGGCAGGCGAAGCAACTGCCTCTGGCAAAGGCACAATCGCCAGGTTTTTGAATTCCAAATCATGATGCTTGTCTGGGTTATAAAAGTAGCTTCAGGTTTCTGCAGAAACACTTGAGCTGCACGTAAATCCTGTTGGACTGCAGCAAGCGGAGGGAGTCCCCAGGCCAGCCCCTCGTGGTACCTGCAGGGGCTGCACAGCCGGGTGCGGGCTGCGGACACTGGAGGCGTATTTGTAGGGAGGAACTGCTCTGGGAGCCGGGGCAGCCACGGGCGGGCGAGGGGCCAAGCTCTGTGCTGCAGCGCCCACTCCTGCAACAGAGGAAGAGAGCAGATCTACAGACACCTGCAGCAGTGTGCAAGTTGGGATGTCTGCTGGTAACTGCTGAAGCCAAACTACGCTCAGGAGAACTTCTTTAGGAAGCAGTCTGCAAAATGCAACTGGCTACTTTAGGGGAAGGGGCTATTCTCCCTGACAGTAAGCCAGGGATTCCACATCTGGCACTTCAGGTACTTTCTGAACTACTCATTGGTATAGAATTAATTAAGATGCTCTACTCTGAAAACAATATCCATAACCTGAAGAGCTTCTTTTTTTTTTCCCCTCTTTGAGTGGTAAATGTTGCAGAGGTGTAGGGATGAGCTCCAAACCAGTGGAAGACAACCCATCTGGATTTCCACTGCTGTGCACCAACTACCCCCAGATCTGCAATGTACAGCAAGCAATAGGGAAGACTCAGGTGCTGTCTCTGCCCACTGATTCTAATGGTCTTTGGTTATCCGTATCTGGCAAACACCTTTGGAAGCAGAAGTCAGATCTCGAGAGCATCCCTCACAGACAAGGGGAGAGCCTGGAAGCAGACACCTTACCAACTCGCTGGGCAGCGGCAGGGAGGCCACGAGAGGCCGGGGCATTGCCAGCAGGGGCCAGGTGGCGCAGTGCTGGCCGTGGTCCAGACTGGCGCATGGCATTTGGCATTCCCTGGAAGCCTAATGGAAGAAATGAGGGGAAATCCTCAAAACAGAACCAACTGGCAAGTCAGGACAGTCAGCTACAGGAAGCAGGTTGGGGTTGAGTACACCAAGGAGAGCATGCACATTGTTCTTGTTGGAAAGTACAGCCAAAAAGGTCAGACAGCCAAAAATGTTCCTCTCACCTTGAGGTCTTCCTCCTTGCTGCCAGCGTGGGTTGGGTCTCATCTGTGCCATTTGATTGGGTGCGTAATAAGTAGGTCTGCTCTGAGCCTGAAGAAAGATTAGACAAGCTCAGAGATAACACCTAAGTGAGTAACAAACACTGTTCACAACATGTTTTGGCAGCTGTTGCCAGGACTCAACACTCAAGTCGCCTTAAGAGGCAGTTGGGAAGTCACAGAATTAACTCCACTGCCTGCATCCCTCATTAGGAGTTGTTTATAGGCTCAGTGAGATTACTGCAGCAGAACCACCACAGCTCCAAGACAGGTTCAAAATCCACACCAGCTCAGCTTACCTGGGGCACAGCAGGCATGAAATAGCCTCCAGCAGCAGGCTGGAACTGGTTAATGATTGTGTTGGCAGGCAGGGCTCTCATCCCAGCGATGCGCTGCATGTACTGGTTGGTCAGATGGGCCTTTCGCTCCTCTTTCCTTTGGGCAAGTGCCACATACAACGGCTTTGAGCCCACAATTCGCCCGTTCATCTCTGTCACAGCTTTTGTGGCTTCCTCTGGAGAGGAAAAGCAGACAAAGCCAAACCCTTTGCTCCGTCCATCTTCCAGCATCACCTGCAGTAAAGATCAATTGCTAGTGGAGCACCAGAACAAGAACTTAAGCTAAGAACCCACGTTTCAACACATCACATTTCAGGCAGGTCGGATGTAACTGTTGCAGAGGTGTAGAGGCAGGTACCCACTGAGAAGTCACCTGCCTGGATTTGCTTTGCCTTTCTGTACGCACCATGTGTCCCCAGGCCCACACTGAGCAGTAAGGAATGGGAAAGATTTGGTGCAAGCTCTAAAGGAAAATGCCATGTCATGCTTACTGGGAGTCACCTCCAACAAGCACTTTTCACACTTCCTGCCTCCTTTTTTGATGAGGGAATGAAGCAATTTTTCAGTAAGATCCCACCAAGACCCAAATAAATTTGTGTGTTTATTAGCCCAGATGTTCTCAGGATCACAATGATCTGGGAACAGGAGAACTGCCCTTCAATTCCAGGTCAGATAATACAGTTCCTTCTTCAGGCTTTACAATCCAAATAGCCCCCAAGCCCACAATACCTTGGCACTTGTTATTGAGCCAAAAGGTGAGAATTCCTTCCTCAGTTTTTCATCATCTATGGTGTCATCTAGGTTTTTAATATATAGATTAACACCCTAGAAGGAAGAGAACAATGAGGCATTCATAACATCAAAGAAAAACATTGACTGTTAGCATCCATCTGCCAGAGATGTAATTTATCTGAAAAAACCTTAATTTAGCATCGTGTTCCCTTCATATCACCCAAAGCTGAAGCAATAAATGTTGCAAAGGCGTAGAGACAAGTCCCACTGTGGTGAAAGGGAGCTTGTCTGGATTTCCTCTGCTTTTCTGTTGCATCATGTATCCCCAGTTCAGCACTGTATCTCATGACCTGGGAAAGATTTGATGCTATCTCTGACATGACCCAGTTTTGCCATAAATTAGAGACAACAGTAGAGGGTTTTGCTGTCTCTTTCATCCTTCTAGGTATCCCCATTGAAAGTAAAGGAGACTGGCTGCTTTCTCATGTCCTCCCACACACTCGCATTGCCAAGACTATGCCTTGATGCCCCTTTGTCCCCAGATACCTTTACATTTTAACTCCCAGGATCTGTCACAGGACAATGTCTACTTTGCCAACAGACTGAAAATGGTGCCTTAACTCAGGAGAGGAACAGACAATTCACCTGGTACCGGCTGAGTCTCTCTTGTTTAAGCTGTTCAAACCTCCGTTTCAGCTCTGCCTGGCGCTCAACCTTCTTCTGTGCTCGGCCTACAAACACCATCTTCCCATTGATGTCCTTCCCATTCATTTCTTCTACTGCCTGGACAGAGGGGTCAAGAGGAAACTGTCAAGCGCTAAAGTGAGACAGCAACTATTCCTGTTGAAAACAGGACTGTCCAAAGCTCACACTGTATCATTGCCCATTGGGCAATAAACCAAGGCTGACCCTTTATCTTTGCACTGTGTAACAACAGGCTAATTATAGACAAGCTGAAGGGATCAGGAGAGACCACAATGACACCACCACTCTACCTGCAGGACTAATGAAACTTGGGAATTTATCCCCATCTCTTCTTGAAATTAAGGCCAAATTTTAATAAGCCTGCTGCTCAGAGAAGACCATTTCTAAGCCATGTTCTCACTTGTTGCTTCCCCCTTCAAACCCTGCACTGTAATATTTCTTCAGCACTTAATGTTCTTGATTACAGCACTATATTCTGTGTGGATCTAGGAAGCTGGAGAAATGCCAAGTTACCATTTAATGTCAAGCTAGTAAGGTGCAAAAGGTTTCTAAGTTCCCAAATCTGGAAGAGGTTATGCCTAAGGCAGAATTTTCTCTCATTTTCACAATCTCCCCGATAAACCAAGTTTTTCTTCTCCGAAGATACCCAAGCAGCATAAAAACCGGTCATACCTTGTTAGCATCTTCATGCTTTTCAAAGCTTACAAAGCCAAAGCCTTTGGATTTTCCAGTGGGGTCTGTCATCACTTTAACACTCAAAGTTTTACCTGTTACCAAGGGACAGGGTTAGTAAAATACCACAGAACTATTTCAAGACTGAACTCCCAGCCCTCCCTCTCTCCTCTTCTCGGCAGCCTCTGCCTCCTGTCTAACACTTGGCACAACTAGTGCCCACACATCAACTCTTTATGTTCCTCAGCTTCCAAGCGACCCAGGCAGAACCAGACACTGGTCCTGTTAAACTGCCATGGGTCATGAAATTCACAGCCTCATTAGAAGTGTTTCCGAATTTACCGTATTTGCTGAAGAGCTCCTTTAGTCTTTCATCATCCATGTCATCCCCAAAGTTTTTGATGTAAACATTGGTGAATTCCTTTGCTTTGGCTCCCAACTCAGCCTCCCGTTCTTTACGAGATTTGAATCTCCCAACAAATCTGTAAGAAAGAAGGAAAATCCCAGTAAGCAGCTTGTTCTTGAGACTGGAAAAAGCAATGTGTGACTTGTAGCGAGGCAAAAAATGAGTGTGTAGTAGAAGCTGGGCACAGGGACAAGAGTGACAGCAGAAGAGAAGGACAAACAGGCCACAGACCAACTGGAAAAATCACCTGTCCTACAGTCGGCCAAGAACGCCCACCCAGCTCTGCAGTGGAGAGTACTGGCCACAGAAACCCACCCCAGCCCACTGGTGAAGAGGCAGCAAATCAAGGCTTGGTCAGGGAAACCCACCAGGCCCATGATGGAGGGGTAGCAGGCCATGGCTTGGGCAGGGTCACTCACCAGCCCTGTAGTGGAGAGGTAGCAGGCCAAGGCTTGGGGCCAGGAGAACCAGTGCCTTGTGTGTCCCTGTTAATACCGAGATGCATCCCGGGTCATGCGCTCGCTGGTGCTGCTGGCTGTGACACTCACACTTTGCGGTCGTTCAGCAGCATGCCGTTCATCTTCTCGATGGCTCTGTCTGCAGCATCCTGTGTCTCAAAGTGCACAAACGCGTAGCCCTTAGAGCCATTCTCATCACACACCACCTATGTAGAAGGAGAACAGAATGTCAGTTCTCTGACTATGTTTTCTGCCTCTGTCACACTCAGACACAGCACACAGAAAGAGGTTACTGCCAAGGAGCAGCACTAGGAAGACATTATCTGTATTTCAGACTTGTGCACTTCATGACCCAATCTGAGGTAACTTCAGTAATCCCTGAACTTTTGGTTATCTCTATCTTTACAGACTCCACTCCTCACTCAGTGAAAGGTGTCCCTTTTGCTTCCTACACTGGACGTGTCTGACCACGTCACCGCTAGAACAGAATGGGACAAAGCAACCACATCTCACCTTGCAGGACAAAATATTCCCAAACGCTGAGAATGTGTCATAAAGTGCCTTGTTATCAATGGATTTGTCCAGGTTCTTAATGAAGACATT